>NC_052142.2:12340093-12940093 GCF_016086655.4 Lepeophtheirus salmonis
AGTATTAAATTTTGAATGTTGAACGTGAGGAAGTCAGCTATCTTCATACCGGATAGCTCGGTGACGTAACTTTACTTATAGGGCTCTGTTATATCAGGATCAGTTCCTTTGCCCCCGCCTCCCAAAAAAAAAAAAAATTATATATAAATAAAAAGATAGATGATGTACTAAATAGTTTAATTCAAAATATTAATAATATGCTTATTCTTGATTTATTAGGTGGATAAATAGGCGATAAATATAGAAATAAATGAATAGTTTGAAAAATTGAGTTTTTACTTATTTTAATATATAATACCACAAAAGTAGAAGATAAATATCCCCTACGTCGTTATCTTTATGTATGATGGAACTTTCACTCCAAAAAGAAACAGAAAAAATGCCTGAAATCATCTGGTAGTTAGCCAAATAAGTCAATCATACCAACCGCTATTTATATCATATATACTCGCAAACTATCACTATCATATTATTTCTTCACTGTTCTTAAAATAAATTACAAATTATTCAAATCTACGCAGTATTTTATTCGATACTGTATTACAATATTTGATTAAAATAGTAGTTATGATAAATTATTTGATTATTTCTTTGAAAAAATAGCCAAAATTTCTTCATAGAAATAATAAAATGGCCGATATAAATATTATATAAACGACGAGGGATCAACAAGAAATTGTATTCCTGTTCTTTGGGAAACGAAGTATATGTATAAAATAGCTTATTACTTTTTGTATTTATGAAAAAGAATAAATTATGAAATAGCCATGACGTAGCAAGAGAGAACAGGGAATCAACAGCTGACAACAAAATACATAGAGTATTTTTGTGTTAGCGAGGTAACGCCGTGCCCCAACCGTCACCTACAAAGGGGGGAGGGAGCAACGTGAAGGAATGTAAATGGAGGGATGGAGAACTAAACCAGGGAGTACTTTCTCACTAAAGTCTGTATTATATTGTACACCCCCTAATATTCAAGAAGTTATGTTACACTTTTTTAGTAAGTGTATTGATTATTTTATTTGTGTGATATGGCTTTCCATATAATGCCATTAAAGTTTCCACTTGGCTATTTCCTTTGGGATTGTAAGGTGGGGTCCTACTTTTGGCGATGCCTTTTTGGGGGATGAAATCTTTGAGCTCCATAGACATGAAAGATGTTCCCTATCAGAATGAATGTAAAACTGTAATCAAAATACTGAAAACAGACCACCAAGACCCTTTATTACGGTAGAGGGTGAGAGATCCGAGTTGAGGTAAGAAAAAGGGAAACGGGAGTACTCATCAGTAATAGTGAGATTATACTTGTTTTTGTTTTAGGAGGGCAACGGACCCTTAAAATCAATATCCAGTCTTTCGAAAGGTTGGGTAGCTTTGATTAAAGTACCTGTTTGATCTTGATAAAATTTAGGTGTGAGCTCCTGACATACAAAGTAATGTTGAGTCATTTTCTTTATGTCTTCGATTGAGTAAGGAAGGTTTCTGGCTCTTACGAAATGAGAAAATCTAGTGATACCGGGGTGGCATAGATTTTGATGCAGAATTTTCAGAGTGTCTTGATTATGTGTGATAAGAACCACAGATTCTAGATAAGTTGTCAAAAACCAAGTTATTCTTTCCAGCTCGGTGGATAATTTCGTAGTAGAAACAAGCTAGTTCTAATCTCCATCTCAGTATCTTTTCGTTATTGATTTTATTAGTGTGTGGGGATCGAACATAAAAGAAACACTTTGTTGGTCGGTGATAAGTTTAAAAATATACCCTAATACAAAATGCCTCAACTTTCTGAGAGCTTCAACGATGGAGTATGCTTCTTTTTCTATAGAAGAGTGTCTTTCATCAGCAGAGAGTGCAGGAGGAGAAGGCAACTGGTCTTCCTTCTTGGGTGAGGGTAGCTACGATGGCGTAATTCGAGGTGTCAATCTCTACGGTGATGGCCTTGATGACCGATATTTCTACTTAAATCATTTCAAAAACAGCAACCTCTTCCTCAGACGGAGGGAAAGTTTTGGCATTGATGAGGGGCTGGACCTTCTCGGAAAACATAGATATCCATTTTGCATAGTAGGAAAACATTCAAAAAACTCGTTTCAAGGCAGATATCTTTTTGGAATTGGCATGAATAAGAAAGTAGTAAGCCTATCAGGGTCTGGGTTTATGGTTCCTTCCTCAACAACACAACCCAGAAGATTTATTGATTTTGCCGAAAAGACACTCTTTTCACGATTTAGTGTCAATGAGTACTTATTTATCGCTCGTAGAAAAGCTTTCAAATCTTCATCATGTTCTTCTTGATTACTTCCACAGACAGTAACATTGTCTATATGTGCATGTGTCTTTTTGAGCCGTTCTTCACTAATAATGAAGTCAATGATCCTTTCGAAGCTGGCAACTCTATTTTTCCCCACAAAAGGTATTCTTTCAAAAGTGATACAATTTCCTTCTGGCATCAAACACCGTATACTTCTTTTCGCTATTTAGTCAGGGAATTTGGTGATATGCACAAATTGAGGTCGATTGCACTGAATACCTTGTTTTGAGCAACCTTAGAGATGAGATCTTCGATATTAGGTAAAGGATAGGCATCTAAGAACGTGAATCTGTCGACTGTTTGAGAGTTATCAATCACAAGTCGTTTCTTCTTCGTTTTATTTTTAGTAACCAGTACTTGAGCGCGCCATGGAGATCTGCTGGGTTCTATGACCCCCCCCAGAGCAGTCGATTCAACTCTTCCACGATAAAATTTTCATCTTCCCTTGAGTAGCGCCTTGATTTAATGGCTATGGGTTTGCAGTCGGTCGTTAGATTAGAGAATAACAAAGGGATAAGGATATTTGTACCTAAATTTCCGGCGCAGACGTTCAAAGGAGATCTCCCAGTCAACACATAACGTAATATTAACGAAAAAATATGGTTAAGTAAAGGTTGGTTGGAACTTTACCAAAAACTAACGTTATATTTACGTTGACTCATGTTTATAAATATAACAAATACATTTTTGATAACCATGAGACAACTTAATAATAACGTTGAACGATCATACTTCAGTTATTATGACGTTGTTCCACAGTTATGAAAATAACAAGAAAACTAAGTTGATATAACTTTGTATCATGATTATTTAAGTATCAAGCCCAAAATGAATGATATGATATAACGAACGAGTAAACAAGTATATACACAATTGCGCATTTGCTAAAAACTATTGTAATTCACTAATTTGTTTGTGCCATCGGTCCATTTAAGCAAATGCAAGTGGTATTCGCTCGTGGTATTTTGCACCAATGGAAGCAACCCATTTACTTGGCATTTGATGAGCCCATGAAAAAAGAAATTTATATTTCAATGCATATTAGAAGTATAAAAGTAGGGTAGAAATGTAGTCCAGGCAGTTAGTGACATGGGTCCTTCAAATCAAAAGCAATAGAAAGAATTGGGCATATCAAAAGGTAAACCTTTTTTTATTCATCCAGGTATTTGGAAGTATTTTATTTTTTTAAATGACATACTTTACCTATATTTATTGGATGTTACAGATGACATCGAAACAAGAATATTTTTGATGGCCGGTCTACCTCATCTAATTAAACTTGTGAGTAACAATTTATCAATAAGTGGATTTGAATTCCAAAAGGTAGAACTCTAATGAAATAACTTTTTCAAAATGTTTTAAAAGCTCAATCACAATGTGATTTGACTCCGTTTCCTTAAGCCTATACATATTCATTGCAAAGGTCACGATTGTCAGCGGGTGTACTTGGCAACTCAATTACTAAGTTATGAAGTTTCCAGCTCCATAAGACTTAAATGGCCAGAACTTTGATGAATACCAGGTTTTTATCAATTTGATATCCAGTTGGTAGTGTTTTCTCAACAAGAAAAAAAGAAAAAAAATAAGAAAAACTAAAGTGCCCTTATGGTGGATATCATTACATTGAGCAAAAAAATATTTTAGAAAAAGTAAGAAAAGTAATGGAGAAAGTAAAAAAATGTGGGACTGAAAAGCATAGTTGCCCTTTTCAGAGAAGTATGATCTTTACTTTTAAACCTCTACTACTTATGTTTCCCTACTTACAAGATAAATATGAGGTATAATTTATAATAACGTCTCGATGCAATCAGGATTCGTTAGAAATTTTTTTCTCGCTTGCGTCAAGTAGGTGGTTCTAATGAGTACCCTAGTCCAGTAGATGCTCTTAATGGCATTAGACTTTTAATGGTGGGTAAGCAAGAAAAATTTGCCAATGCTCCTGCTAAATGTAGAAGCACAAACCAAAAAACTCAAGATATCCCTCGCTTGAATCAATTAGAACCTACATCTAGCTCAAAAGAAGATGAATTTGAACATCACAACTGGGAAGATTGCATATCTTTCTTAATGGCTCTAACTTTTGAAAAGGAATCCTAGACTGAATCTTTTCCTTCAACTCGACCAGATAAGTCCTTAATAGAGCTTGAAGAAATTGGTGTTGAAGTATTAGATTTAGACTTGGAACAAATTTCATTTGTTTGTGGGGGGAACAGCTAATTAAGAAATGTTTGAAGTATCTCCTTGTCTCAAAGTTGTTACCAAAGGCTTTAGACCTATTAATAGATTCTTTTAAAATTGTGAAAAATTATTTCAATTATTTCACAGATATGGCATAAGAAGGGAAAAAAATATTATTAACAGACTAAATGATATTTTACAATCTTCAAATGCAAAACCAAATTATTATTATTCCCGGCCATATATTAATATTATTGTTAATGATATTTTCCACATTGTAAATATATTAATAAAAAGTAGAAGTATCAATACTTTATTACTATTCCCATATTTTATGAAGATCGTTGTTGAACCAGTGCTATTGTTATTTCTAAAGTAGTTTTTGGGTGGGATGGACTGGGGATAAAGAAGTGACCCAGCTATTTATGATTCATGGACAGACCCACACTTTTCAAATGTGATATATTAATAAATAGAGAAGTATACATCCTTCCAAAGTTTTTCAAAACAGGATATTGGATATTGTTGAAAACTTTTTTCAACTTGTAACGCTCTAAATAAATATTCCCGTTTCGAATATATATCTTCCTCTCTTGTGGTCTTTATTTCAACTACACACCAAAACAGAGACATGTAAATAGAACGCCTCGTTATGTAACGGGCACCGAACCAGTTCGAAGCTTTCGAGCCCCATGCCCCGTGATCTTAATATCACAATTAAAAAATCAAATTTACAAATACCGTAATAATAACAACAAGTAACCAAACTAATAATACACTAACAAACAGAAAAGATAAAACAGCGAAAAATAACATGTCATGGTACGAACTCCTTGAAATAACTTGGCAATCTTCGATTGCAGCTGGGCCAACTTTCAAAGGCGTTATTTGGGCCCCTCTGCCCGATCTTGTCCACTTCTTTGGCTCCTTGGGATTGAGGTGATGACTCAAATACCTTTCGCACGTTGTAAATGTACCTTGGTACACCATACATGTGTAAACTGAATTTAGAATTTATCTTTGTTATTACCCCTCTATTCCATCTAGTCGAACATCAAGCTCAAGGAGGCTTAACCCATACCTTATCTCCTTTCTAATAAATGTTATAGGGTGCTCTTTTACCGGTTCTGTGACTACTTTCCTCCAAGTATAGATTCTGCCATTTCATCTTAAATAGGCGTTCCGTTGGCGTGTCTCTGTTCCCACTCACCGGTATCATATTGTACCAAAACAGACACTCCTCAATGGTTGCCCTTTTCCTCGCCGCCATTATTTTCACTGATGGATGGTGCCTCTCAATAATTCCATTTCCGTACCTGCAATAAGCGCTGCAGAAGATAACTTTTCACAGACCATTTTGAACACATGTTTCTAAGCAATGCTGGTTTGAAACTGCGGGCGTTATCAAGGAGAATCTTGTTAGGTAGGCTTAAGTCACTAAATATCTGGTTTACCATCCTCGTTATCTCTTCCTCACTTTCTCTCACAACCTCCCTCCACACGGTAAAACGATTCGGTCCACAATCAATAACAGGGAGAAACTTATTCCCTTCCCAATGAGTAATGTCCATAGCCAAACGTTTCCAGTCCCTGTCAACACCAAGAGACCCTCTGACTGTAGTGATTGGGCATGGATCTATACTTTGGCAGTTCTTGCATTCCTTCAGGACGTTTTCCACTTAAGGCTTTACATAGTGAACGTCAGATGAACCAAAGCTATATCCAAATTTTACGAGTCTGAGTTTAAATATTCCAAGTTACGCTTCCAGATTTCATACCAAATTACCATTGGAGTACATTATAAGTTCTTGACAACCTCAAATGTGAATGAACAATTCCTTCTTAATTCAAGGTATCTTCTTATCACAGGAATGAAATATATATGTGAGTAGTTATCATGAGTTAAGAACAAGGAGTAACATTTTTCATCTTTGTCACAGCCTCGATTGACGACTGTAAGGCTAAATCTATCCCAATAAGTAGTTAATTTACTGAAAAAGGAAGAATATTGGTTTCGGAAGCTTTCTGGTCTTCTTAAGAACACTCTTTGGGTCCTCAAAACGGGCAAATATCACAATTTAGCAAAAAATTGCCCATATTTTATATTAGGATATTTCTCCTACACCTATTGAATTTTGATATTATTAATAATTATAATTTGTATGATCTGGATATTTAAATATAATTAATGAGCTTGTAAACAGAAACAACTGACCATAATATGTTTTATTCAGCTCAGACCCCCTATATACTTATAGCTATAGGGTTGGGATTTTGCTAGAGAGCGCTTTTATTCATCACCTTGACGACATATTTGCCTGGCGAGGTTAAAAATATGATGACTGACCTACCTTGTTTCTATGTATGTTGGATATGTCATTGCTATTTCATAATTTATTATTTTAGATAAATAAACGAAGTAATAAGCTATTATATACTTATGCTCCGTTTCCAAAAGGACGGAATACAATTTTTTGTTGATCTCTTGTCATATATATATATTGGCCATCATATTATTTCTATGAAGACATTTTGGCTAAAGGACTCAAGGGAAAGAGTGGACCATAGAGAAAGAAATATATAGAGGCGACAAAATATTTTTTATGGCTGCTTGGCATTGCGTTGTAGATGTCTTTTTGAATATACATCTCGCTAGAAGAGAGTTCAGCTGCTATAAAATGGAATGGGTAGGGATGTTATTGAAGAACAAATTCGGACTATTCAACGTTAACCCTACTCATTTGGGTTTTTTTATAACTGCTGAGTTAATGAAATTGATAATATGATTGGCCAAAACAAAATCCCATAAGGGCGAAGAAAAATCCCTATGTGGACGATTAACTCGTTACAACTTTGACTATCTTAGAAAAAAATGTTTTGAACTGCGTGGAAATTCTGATACATCTAATTCATAGTGATTTGGTTGGATCTTTCGTACAAAGCATTCTAATATATCCATCCTTTGCGATCCTAGAAATTCATATTGCATTTGGATATCGAATACGTCTTCTGATACTATCTTCAATTTCCTGTTGAAGGTATCTCGCCTCTTTGTGCCTAACTCGGTGTATCTCATCACCTTTAATGGAAGGATCATTCATTGCAGAGGTTCCCCTTTATATCAAGGTATGTGATGGTGACTTCTGACCTTGTGAATCATTGCCTCTTTGATCAAAAATACATAAATTCCTCAAGATCTTTTACGAGATCATCCTATACTCCAACATTTAAGAACTCTGGAGTTCCATAAAACGACAGAATAATTGACAAGATCTAGTGAGAAACAGAGAGAGTACTCATCCTCCATCTACTGCTCCTTAATTGAAGTTCTTGAGTCATTTTCTCCTTATGTCAACTCTGCTTCGTCTCCTATTCTTAAGAAAAAAATATCTTTCATAAGGGTTCTTGATGTATATAACGCAGAAATGTATGGTCTATATGGATATAGCCTGGACACTTTAAGTATCACCCCTGATTAGTGATTTCATTATTACTTGTGAGTCTCTAATTGGAAAAAAGGGAAGATTATTCTAGACTTTAAAGATAATGTGCCTCTCTTTTTTCGGCAGTAATGTCTGCTAAGCATATTCTCTTCGGTATTGCACATAAATAGTTATTGGGAACTGTTAAGTGATTATGTGTTAAAAAATATCAGTCACTTCTTAAGTTTTGTAGATTTATATTAGAACATTTGAATGTCTAAGCGATTCCCAAACTTATTGACTCAGGAATCACCTTCTAAACAGCTGAATTGCCTGTTAGCATATTGGAATATTACTTTGTCGAAGATCTAGGACCTTTAGAAAAATAAAAAAATGTTAAATGTGTGTCATACGAGCTAATTATGAGTTGTTTGATTGAAGACAATAGTTTAAATGTATCATAATTATATTAAGATTGTTTGAGTATTAATTGAACAAATAAAAATAACTATGATATTTTTCTAAATTTAAATTCTCTATATATGAGCTCTCGATTATTTCATTTTTATTTTTTTTTATCTTATTGATTCATTTGGTTTTATTTTGGACAGGCAAATGCTATTTCGTTATTGAGGTTCTTGTCATGTGAGTAGAGATTTCAAAATGATTCCTATTATTAGTTGAACAACTATTATTGGTCTGTATTACAAATTATTCCAAGCCATATGAAAGTGGCGATACTATTTTCCAAGTACTACTAAAATATATATCTCTCAAGAGAGAATAGTCAAAATCAAAAGGCAAAAGAGGTTTATTCAAGGCATCATATTCTTATGTTAGCAAGGCATTGAACACAATATTTACTAATTTCAAGATAAAGGACAAATTAAGAACATATTGTCAGTTTATATTTTTCACATGAGCATTTCTTATTTAGTGCATAATATGCACTTAATCTTAATATATTATTGATTTCTTCGCCATCCTATATTTATTTAAAAATGTATGTTCTGACCTATTTTTTTATATTATTAAAAACAACTTTTAATCTATTTTTTTTTAAATAACTTCCGTAATTCTATTATATAATGTATTAATACAATTTGTTTTATTAATCTGAATTTCCCCGCCTAAATTGACTTCAATGTGATGTCATCAAAATAGCCGGTTCAACATTCAATTATTTCATTTGGAGTATCATGGTTAGCTCTTCTGTTGCGTTTGGTCGTCATAATACGTAAAAAGGTGCTTCATCAGGTAGCAGTTTTTATGTACTTCCTAAAAATCCAAGTTAGAAAACTATTAATTTAAAGATTCCTTTTAAGTTATGCTTTTTTATGGTAGAAATTCGTAAGAAATGGATACAAGCCTGTCGTCGAAAAGAGCCACCATATCATCATGCTTTCTTGTCCGAGTTTAGTCTGATTCATCATGCTCAGAGTCCAAGTCTATAATACAATGAATCGAGTACCACAGCTTTGGTAGTATCCAACTTGATAGCCAATTATCAATACATCGAGATTATATCTATCACTTTGCAGAAAAAAATATATCACATAATTTTTGCCATCGCAGTCGCACAGAGATCCTAAGATAAGCATAGCACATACTTTTTCTGTGTCCAATTTCCCATGCCTCTGAGTCCTCATACTCCGAGTCCAAGTCCGATATAACTCGAAGTCCTCATGCTCAGAGACAATTAAAAAAATGAATTGATAGACACATGGATTGATGAAGGTGGTCATAACTCATATCATCAACGGAATGACAACGTCATGGTTCTCCATCATTCAAACAAATGTCTGATTCTTCATTCTTCTATTTATAGAGAGACGAGCATAATGAAAACGACTCAATTCACTTTAGATTATGGATTCATCATATCAGTGATAAAACAATGAGAAAAATACAAGGATCAAGAGATTTTTACAAGTTAACACTAAACAGTAAAAGATAAAATATTAATTTAAAAAATAAAATAATAATAGCTATAAAGTATAAGTATCAACAGCTGACTTTCTTTTAGACCCTTGTTTGTGAACAGCTGAAATTAATTTCAATGTATGTACTACTTTGTGAGCTTAATTTAATTATTTTTATTTTAATTAGGTAATACTTATTAGTTACAATATATTGCTCATAATGTTCACATGTAGTGCAGTGTATTGTAATAATAGATTAACTTTGACTAAAAAGTTTCCTGGCCTATCGCCCAAGAAAATATTTAATTTTCCAAAAGACATCAATCGTAGGAAGTTGTGAATCAATGCCATCAAACGTGCGAATTGGACTCCCACCAAAGACTCAAGCGTTTGCCAAGTAATATAATCAACATTTTTTACTATGTGAGGGTATGAAAATTAAATTAATGGGTTGTTTTACAATGATGTCACTGGGCTCCATAATATAATTATTCATACTAAAATTATTCGCTTTAGGTTTACTTCGAAGAATCACTATTTCTGAGGAAGTCTTCAAAAGGACGGTGGCGTTTGGTACATAATGCAATTCCTACTTTATTTGAGCATGTTAAGATAGTCAAAAAACGAAAGCTTCCGTTTAACCGAAACAGAGACGCAGAAAAACTTCAAAGGAAGCAAAGAATTCTAATGATAGAACATTCGTATGCTAAAACACATGGGACATCAAATAAGGAAGATTATTCTTATCACGAAGCTCAAAACTCATTCTTATCAGACATTTTTATACAAGAAGCCCCTGAGATTGAAGTTTTATCATACGTACCATGCTCTAATTGTATCAATTTAGTAGTGACAAATGAATCTTTATCTGCAAAAATACAGAATCTTCAAGCAAAACTTGCCAGGAACAGGGCTTCAATGATGTCAACTAAAAAAAGCCGTAAAAAAATATCGAAAAAGGTAGTATCTGTAAATGATACAGTAATATATTTCTTTTATCATATTTATTGTTTTAGGCTTAGTTTTGTTGCAATACCTATATTGAAGGGTTCTTGAAGGACGATCAATTAAGATGTTTGTCCAAGAAAGGAAATAACTCTAGAATCAAATGGCGAAGTCCAACAGTTAAAAAATCACTCAAATTAAGGTAAATAGAATGAATGAATTTACGATTCTTTTATACTTATTTTGAAGCTATGTCCTTTCATATGAATTTGTATTGGTTTATTACACTTCTCAGATTTGCTTGTGGTTCGCCATGGTATGAAACTCTTCTTGATAAAGGATTTCCTTTACCCTCGCTGAGGACACTGCGCAGGAAAACTGAATGCATTTCATTTGAAAGCGGTATTTTGAATGATGTTTTTGAGTTTTGGACGTTTAAAATAACGACCTTCAGTGAAAAAGACGAAAATTAAAAACAATCTAATAGCTTTAAGTCAGTTCATGAACAAAAAGAGATCTTCTAATGATCAATATGATGATGGTGAATATCTGATTGATTTAAAAGAAGGAAGAAATAAATTTGACGAAGCGGATAATGCATAAAGAACGAACTTCTCATCTAGAAGAAGATACTGTGTTGCCTGAACAGCAAACTGATGTTTTATATTATATTGCAGGCTATATTTTAAATCAAATTAAGACTTATCAGTATGTTCGTTGGGATTGTATGAGTTCGTTATTTAGAGCACTAAGGATAGTGGCCCGTATTAAAAACTCATTGATGTAAAAGATTGTACCAGCCAAACTTTATCCCGCTATATCAAGGAAATCTTCGAAACTATATTCTTTGCAGCCGAGAAGAGATTTCGCAACTATATCTAAACTAAAAAAATTAAGGATTTAAAAAATATAACAAAAATCCTGTAAAATATAACTGAAAAATAAATAACAAATATATCACTACACGACCGTCATAATATTAAGACAAAAATTATGAGAAAATATTATCAAGTTCGTGTTAAGATGTTCACAAAAATTTCTCGAAAGAGACCAACAAAGGAAGGAAAAACAATGTTTAGGCTAGCAAAAGTACAAGTTTGCATGAAATTGTGCAACAAATTTCTTGATAATTAGCCACATTTAATTATATATATACTTTATAAATTCATTTATAAAAGTAATAAAAAAAGTATTAACAACTATTTTATAAAAATAAATATTTTAAATTGTGAATTATGAGAGAATAACAACTATAAATATCACAGTCGGTGCAATAGCTTAGATGATTTGACCTTAATTCTTTCCTTCATATTTTTGTTGTAGATTTTTTTGTTTGTCCGCTCTTTCCCTTAAATACTTTAATTTTGGCTATCAATTCTAACTTTGAATTACGCGCTCTCACAACTCGTTCTACGGTTTCGAATACTCTTTTGGTTTTTGGAATACATAAACTAACTATCAACATCGTGTTTTTCATTGAATAATACCTCAAGTTCTTAATTCATTACTTGATTATTCTACATTTTTATATTTTTCTTTGTATTGACAATTGTCATTTCTGAATTCAGGTATCATTATGAGTAATCAGACGTACCACAAACGTATTGGGTCGTGAAACGTTGAAATAATATTTCTTAAGAAAAAACAAGGACCCAAGTTAATTTTATTCGTAAATTTGAAGAGAAAACTTAAGGAGTACAAGAAGAATTTTCCTACAAAAAAAACTAAACATTCCGTTTTTAATTTTTCGTACGATTAAAGAAGAATTAATTTTATGACTAATTTAAAGACTTTCAATTGATTCAAATAAATTAGTAGTTAAAAGGTTCATTTTTTGAAGTAATCAAACTTTCTAATATTGAAGCTCTAAAATTGAAAAATTTCTTTGTGTAAATTACAAGCAATTTAAAAAATTGTGACATTTCATTTTAAATTTTAACAAATGGTTGGGTATCTTTTGTCATAAACATGTTATTCATGAAAAAATATTCAACTATCAAATATGGCTTTGAATTCTGATAATTGGAGGGTGAGAACTGATTCACTCTTTGTAAGTAAAGAAAAAGTTAAAGAACTTGGGTTTATTGCAGTTAAAGACTTCAAGCAATTGCTATTTTGCAAATTGAATTATTATTTTGAAAGTAATTTAATGGACTTTCCAAGTCAGTGGGAGGGAAATGTAATATACATTACTATTTATGGATACCATGGTAAGGGTAAAATGGGGCCTTCTTATGAGGTGACTTATAAGGAGGCTTTCTGTATTGTGAACTCTGTATTTAATACACTTGTGCCTCCAACATGCATGCATGTGTTCTGAATGTTTGAAAGTATAGATAATTCAAGTAATATTTCTCAAGTTATAGGCTCTCTTCATTTACTAATTTTCTTTTTACACAATTCAATTTATAACTATAAAAACAAAGATTATGTAATTAAATTTGTTTATCTATTTGATCTTGCAAGGGTATACATTGAATTGGGCTATCAAGGTGTTTCTACTTTTTATCCTTCTCCAATAGATTTAGTAGAACTGACTCATCTGAGGAATCATTCAAATGGCCATCTTTGTCTAAATAATTGTCCTGTAGCTCTACGAAGCTCAAATACCTTATCTCTTTTCAATAACAATTTAGACCAAAATGGGTTAAGTATCTTACATATAACGGGAAATTATTTTTATTTAATCGCCAACCCACCTTTATCTCAAATTGAATCCATAGACCAAATAATATTACCTCTTTTACATATTCAAATAGGTATTGTTCAAAAATTGTTTTCATTATTGTTTGAGGAGTTTTCAACCAACAGTAAAAATAAATCTCAATTATTAATAAAAATTTTTACCGACTTTGATGAGGAAATTGTTCAATCTGAGATTTTACTAAATTTAGCAACTGTCAAAAATTAATATTTTGACAGATGTTATTTTCATTATAAAGCAAAGAGTAAAATATAGGAATATTAACTTTAATGAGAGTAATTCCAACAATAGTCATAGTATATGTAATTCGTGCAAACTAACATTCAACTTATTTACATGTTTGTGTCATTCAGAAACTTGTTGTTTAAGATATTTAAATGTGTCCATTTTTTTAAAAGTATTGTTGTAATTGTATACAAACATATCATTATGGTTGTGATTTAACATTAATTTCATCTTCTTCCGAAAAAAACTTTATTTGTTGACAATGTTCTAAAATTTCCTTGAATGAATGTGAAGAAATTTTTATTAATAAGTATAAAAATCTAATAGAAGAGCAATTACGACTTTTTTTTTTCTATACAAAATCTTAAACAAAAGAAAGATTTATTTTTTTCATAAAGGTAACTGCTCTCAGAAAATATTAAAACTTTTTTAATTTCTTAAAATAATAACTGTAGTACTGCAGTCGTATCATGGGGGATCCTCTCATGGGAGGGATATAAAAAAAAATGTTAGATAATTTATGATTAATATTATGTATTTTTCCAGATATCAATGAAGGATTCAAAATTATATTTGGACATCTTTCTAATCGTATCAAGCATCTAACACAAAAGAAAATGTACACAAATGAAGAAATATCAAGAATAACTCATTAGTGTCATTATTTTGGAATATTATTTCATATACATTTTACTGAAAAATCTATAACTCCCAAGATTCATTAACTAATTTTTAATGTTCCAAGAATACTAGAAAGATATTCGACTTATGTAGTTTTCTTTATATAGAACAAACATGAGAATCATTTCATGCTCGCTTTCTAAATTATTTTTCTAGAGTAGGGGACAGAGATTAAAATTATCATTGGAAAGTTATTACTTAAAGAATATTTAATTTTTTTTTTGTGCATGTATTTATAAATAAGAGCCGTTATAACATGTAAAGGTTATGATACATTGGTTTAAGTGATATGTATTATATTAATAAATTTTTTAACGTTTCAAGTTATTTAGAAAAACTAATATATTTTAGTAGTTTGAATTTGTTGTCTTTTTAACAAAGTTCTTCTTTAAATAATTAAAATTATACATTTCAGAAGCGATCAAGCACTTATTTGGACGAATTATAATTTTGAATGGTCAACTTCTATTTAACTCGAAATCCAAAATATATGTTTGTTTTCTTTAGGTGTTTTTCCTTTTAACAAGTTATCTATATGGCATTGAGAGGATCAACTAAGACAAAGTTTGAATAATTTAATAATATGGTTTTGCTATCAACTTAATCGCTCCGTCTACATTACTGTCCAAAAAATAATAGGAAATTTCTCTTCAATTTTAAATATGGTTTGGTTTCTTTGTACCCATGCACTAATAGTACATTTATTCTGTTCATTTAATTTTGTTGTATATAAAATTTGATAACTATAAATCTTAACACATGTTCATTAATACAGTCAATGCAAATATTTAATCTATTGATAGATTATAATTGAAGAAAAAAGTAAGTGTACTTAAATCAACATCGAAATAAAATTTAAAAGTATGTTATTCTTTTTTTCATCAAAAAAAATTAATCCAGTAATAATTTAATTTTAAATTTTTTTTTTTTTAATCTGTCGTTTATCGATTTAATTTCTACTTGGTCTTAAAATACACTTACACTAAAATTGTATATTTACTGCACCAAGAAAGGAATACTTTGTTTTAGTATGTATTCAATATTAATAAAATAATTGATCATAGAAAACAATTACATATTATTTAATACATTTGTCCGCTCTTTTCCTTGAGTCCTTTAATTTTGGCTATCAATTCTAATTTTGAATTACGCGCTCTCATAGCTCCTTTCACATTTTCAAATATTATTTTGGTTTTTGGAATACCTCTCAAAATTATTTTTCACATTGAATTATGAATTATTATTTTTTCAAAAAGTTAATAGTAATTTATTTATGAGAACAATCAACCTTCTATGTAATATAACATCGAGATTATTTGTTTTGTTGCCTCTGTAGAATAAAACAATAAAAATTAATAAATAAGTATTTTATATTTGTCTAAATTTTATTGATTAGAATTAATTAAGTTTACTAATTTTTCTAGTTTTTTTACAAGATAACAAGCAGATTTTTTTTATTTGATCTCCTTCCTGTCTCGTCAATTCAAGCACCAAAGTCAAGTCAGGATCTCTTGCTCATAAACTTGAATCTGAGGATCAAAATATGAATTTTTTAAAATCCTATTTGAGTAGTTATAAAGAAGAAACGGAGTAATTCTTTGTTTTAGAGGATATCATAGATGTCCTCGATAACTTCAAGGAAAAAAGTTAATCATCTTGAATTTATACAAGAGCAGCTATTTCTTCATTCAAAAACTCCGTATGGTAGGATATATTCTCTATTAATTCTAGGAATGTCCGTACTATGGCAAAAAACAAGTCCGACTTTATATCGACAAATAATTAGGTTTGGCTTAATCGTTTTACCAAAAACTCATCAATAGGCTCACCACCATTTTATCAATGGAAGCAGGAATAGATAACCCAATATCTGATTATTTGAGTTGTAAAATATCTTCGCTTGATGCTAAGGACAGAAATGTCTCTATATCATCATAGACGAGGTGTATTCTGCTCAAAGAGTTAAATTATCGGGCGGAAATTTTTTCAAAATTTTTTAATTTGTTACTGACGTCGGGTTTAGATCAGTCCGGACTGATAGACATTCGATCAACCATTAATTTTTTAAAGAACGAATTAGGAATGGTTTTACCCCATTCCATATTGAAAATCCGTTCTCCATCTCAAAAGAAAAGATATTTTTTTATTTGATTCAATTCATATTTTCAAAAATTTCTACAATAACCTAATAAATAGGAAACATTTAGTTTTTCCATCTTTTGAAAATATGATGAACACTTGGAAGCTCATTTTCCCCATGTTGTCAAAATTTATCAAAAAGAAATGGGCCTAGGAATAAAAAAATACAAATAAACTCTCTCATCAAGTCTTATTTCCTCAACTTATTGAACAAGCTCAAGTCAGTATATCAATATATGATTGAAGTTCTCTTATGATTATACTATTGAAGCTTTGAAATATTAAGGAAATAGAAAGGGCTCCTCAAAGCCTATTTTAAGAGTAAATTAATTTTGTGGGGATATGCTTAGCTCATCTAATCATCTTAACATTTTAAGTGATGAAAAGGGCAGCCATCATATTATTGATTCTTTTTTAAAATGAACTTAATTGGGTTGGACTTGTGAGACGGAATGATTTTATGTTTCTGACTGTATTTCATATCTATAATTTCATAAAGTATATTTATTTGTGATGCTATAAAAAATTTTTTTTTAATGAAGGATCCTAGAAATGTATTTATATATGTTGTCTAAAAGAAATGCTGATGTTTCAAGATCATGTGACATGTATTGTCTACAACAAGTTTGCCTATGGGCATGAATTTTTAACTTATTTGAATTTTGTTCCTTCTAAATTGTTTGATTCATTTTCAAAAAATTATAGTAAAGATATGAATATTCAGGTTCATTCGAAAAAACGAAGACAGCTAAAAAATATTGAATCAGAGAAAAAAATTAAAAAAGTTAGTACATTGTTGTAATTTTTGTATTTTGTATGAGTTTCTGTTATGTATTGTCTTTTATTTACTTTTATCTCATGACGTAGGGATTTGGTTTAAATAGATAGTAATGTACCTTTTTATTAAGTAGAGTTTACATATTTATACTTTTTAGTAGTTATGGCTATGTACATCCTTTTTAATATTAATTCCTTACAGAATATATATTTAGTGTATGATTGTACCTCCAATCTAAAGATCTTCTTATTGCCTTTGCTCCGGTCCGTTACTTCCGTATGTTGGTACTGTTCCCAGTACACTACAAGTGGCGACGAGGATGGAATAACTACTACCGAGGCTCACGCTCGCGTAGCTGAGACGCAAAAGTTCCAGATGGAACTTGGAAGTGAGGACGAGTTGAGGGGTAAGAAAAAAGTGGAACTCGTGGCATTGGTGAGAGAGTACATCGAGAGTTGTGGCTGTGATCCCGAGTCCTTCGATTTCAATGATGGGGCTCAAGCCTCTGGAGATGGTGCTTCAAGCACGACAGGACAGCTGGGGGTACGGCAGCCCTCCTCATTCGTAATGGCATCCGAGTATAAGGGGCCAAAAGGTCTCCGTGACTCCATAAAGAGATAGTCCACGAAAAAGGCTAATCCAAAGATGGACAGAGGGAACTGCAAGTTTTGCGGAAGAAGCCATGTCTTCCAGAAGTCAAAATGCCCTGCGTTTGGCAAGAAGTGTTCCCGGTGTGGGAAGATGGGCCATTTTAGAGTATGATGTCTGTCATCTGCGCCGTCTTGTTTGTCTATCTCTTTCCAGTTGAATGATGGAGTAGGGGATAGGGCCTATGCCTTCGTGAAGATAAATGGGAGAAGAGTTAAACTGCTACTCGACCTTGGATAGAACGTGAATATCTTACCAAAACATCAGGTTGATATGTGAAAGGTAATGAAGAATACTGGTCCAATAAAGGTTTTTGGTGGGGGAAAGGTCATGACTCTGGGCTCTATCAGGTTGTCGGTTGCATTAAATGGTTCTGATCCTGTGCTTCATAAGTTTATTGTATCTCCTATTGGGCAGCCAATCCTTGGTTTTCGTGATTGCCTAGATTTCGGGTTGATGAAGCTGAGCAATTCTACCAATGCATACACGGCTGGTGATTCTACGGAATCCCGTGTGGAAACTCTAAAAAGGAAACATAAAATTATATTCGACGACTCCAAAGGAAGTACGATGAAACATACGCAAGCAGTGATCCACTTGCAAGATAATGCTCGTCCCCGTCACATCAGATCTTACTTAAGAGATTAGCTAAAATAATTATTTGGGCTACAGCATCAAGTATTTAGCCTTATCAACCCTAAACCCTCCTCATAGTCAAATTACAATTTCGTCTCCAATAACTGGGATAACTGAAAAAAGGTTAGTAACTACTGTGGCCCCCCAAAAGGGCATTTGTCCCCAAAGGAGGACGTAGCTTAAAGGCTCTATCTATAATTAGGGTTAAAATCAAGGAGACTTCGGTTGAAACTGGAGAGAGCTTATAGGAGGAGTAGTAAAGCCCCGGCCCGTGTGTGCATATAAGCACATAAAAAATAGTCTTGCTGTATTCAAATGAATAGCTCGAATTTTTCATTCGTAGTTGACGTCCCGTATAATGTGGTCTACTGACAAGAATGCAGTGTAGACCTTTTTGGAATAGTACATCGCTAAGAAGATCCCAGTTAAGATTTGAGTAATAAGACATAACCCTAGTAAGGAGGCAAAGTTCCACCCTGATGTGATATTAGCTGGAGTGGGGAGGGTAAGGAGAGGGTTATAGATGGAAATATGCTTATAAAAATCTATTAGTATTATCTTTCTTGCAGAAAAAGTGCGTTAATTTTAGAAATTTTGTATAAGGAACACTTATGAGCTATTAAAAATTATATCTATCAGACATTCATTAAATGTTAACAGGCTTACAGCTAGTATTAGGTTACTATTTACCGGGTACACAGCCTTTAAATAGCATAAGGGCTACAAATATAAAATATTAAGCTTAAGTCCAGATAGAGTAAAATCTAACTCAAGGGACGGGATACTTATGTTACAGCAAATTTGCTCACATTAGGGGTCAACACTTCCTAAGTAGAGTATATTTAAGAGGCTAACTTTAATAACATTAAGATATTAAATACTAAGCTTAAGTCCAAACAGAGTAAAATCTAACTAACCTCTAAAGTACTTTTGAATTGATTTTGTTTTCTAATGTAAAAAAGTATTGCCAATGAGTAATATATTATAGGTATATAACTTTTCTGGGAGAGAAAATCTTACAGTATAAAGACAATAAATAGTAAGGTGTGGCAGTGTGAAGACAACAAAGTTTTTCAAAAAGCACCAATTTTGGTAAAATTGACATTACTGGGGGTCTGAATGAATTACGCATCAGAGGTACAGGACTATCCTGGGGGTCTACGGATATGTGAATGTGACAAGGTGTAAAACCAGTATAAGGGAGTTGGGGGCGGTATGGGGGGGGGGATGATGTCCCTTTGCGACCTAAATAGCTTCTGTGGGCTAACTCAAGTAATCGGAGAGGAAGCTTATTTATTTAAATTAATTGTATTTGCTGGTGGGCGGCTATATACAGGGCTAATCTCAACAATATTAAATATTAAGCTTAAGTTCAGATAGTGTAAAATTTAATTAAGCTCTATGGTACTTTACAATTGATTTTTTTATTTAATTTTTAAAAAATCAATTGTTTTACCAATGAGTGATATCTTACAGGTTCATAATTTTTCTGGGAGAATAAATCTTACAGTATAAAGACAATAAACAGTAAAGTAGGGCAGGGTGAAGACGATAAGATTTTTCGAAAATCGCCGATTTTGGTAAAATCAACATTACTGGGTGTTACACGTCGGGGTTGGAGGACTATCCCGGGGATCTACGGTTAGGTGGATGGGACAAGGTGTGAAACCAGTATAAGTTTGTTGGGGGTGTGGTGCTCCGTTACTGCCCAATGGCTCCTGCAGAGCTAAGGTTCTTAGGTCATACGAGTAATCAGGGGGCCAATTAAAACTAATTGTACTCCCATGAGTAATATATTTAAAGGTTAGTTACACATTGGTTGAGGGATAAGCGTTTAAGTTTAGAGGGAGAGTATTAGGCTTACGTAGGAAATCAGTATTAGGGTGTTTGTTTCTCTGGGATGAATTTTAATAGAGCTAGTGGCACAAACCGCAGCCCTCTTTAAAAAATTTATTATAGGCGCAGCTATAATCAACATGCCGAAAGTTAAGAGGTGAGATAGTCTTGAGATAGTAAGACCAAACGTTGGGATGGTCAGCTGAGTGCTATTTTCTTTAGATGGTCTTTGAAAAGTAATCGAGAACAGCTTTATATTTAAGAGTATACCCAAAATCAAGGCTATTGAGACTGGAAGGGCTAAAGGAAAGAATAGTCCGACATAGTGACAGTCGAAAGAATCTCGGACATTAAATTCATAGTAGGAGGTCCTCCTTTGTGAAGTAGACAAGTTAAAAACCAGATCATAATCAGCATAGGTGTAATTGTAATTATGGCTTTATTTACAAGAATGTGAAGATTACCCGAAGCAAAGTAAAAAATACCTGCGATTGGAAATATTTAAGAGGTGGTGAATCCGTGGGCAACAAAGTGGGCAACAAAGTTAATCATGGCCCTCGAAGTTACTGAAGACAAGAGTTAGAAAATCCTAGCCGAAGCCATAGACATGTGGCCTACTGAGGAGTATGCGATAATAACTTTAATATCAATTTGAGTTACACAGAGTATTATTGCTAGAGCTGCCACCACTGTTAAAGTTTAGTAAAAGTAGTTAAAAAAAATGAGTTTATTTAGACAAACCGAATGAGGCCTTACCCCCCCAACTTGAGGAATACTCCTGCCAAAATTATTGAGCCTATGAGAGCGGCTTCTACATATGCGAGGGGCAGTCACAAGTGCAAGGAAAAGTTTGTTAACTTCAGAAGAGAAGCTATAGATGTTATAAAAAGGGTTCGTAAAGAAAGGGAAGATGTGCAGTTGATGGCAAGAAGCAATGGGAGCCTATTAGAGTATATATAATTATTATCTTATTTGCAAAGATTTGTTCAGGCTGATATCCCCATCCTACAATAATTTAAAAACTGGTACAAGATTTAGCTCAGAAGCAACGTAAAAACCAAGAATCCCAGAGACTAAAAAAGTCAAAAAAGAGAATAAAAAAAAGCAAGTTTGAATAGAAAGTGCTTAAAGCTCCTGTTTCTATGGAGATCATTAGAAGAATGGTTATAGCAATGATAGGTGTCCTACCCCTGTCCACGAGAAAGAATGAAGATAGGTTAAAAGGGATGTCATGAATAGGGATTAAGGTAATAAATACTATGAGAAGAAGTAGTGAGATGAGGAGGTTGAGAGGGAAATTGTTAGAGGCTGTAAAAAGAGTCTTAAGCAAAAAAGATGATAGAAGAAAAAAAAATAAGTATAGAATTATGAGTTTATTGATTATAAGTTGATTTTAACTAGGGGTTTAATAACGAGTGTGCTTGTTCGGCTTATAAGAAGCAGGTTTTTTATTTTTTGGGGAATAGTAGAATTAAATACGATTTTATTTATTGTAATGTTGTGATTGGAGAGAAAAAAAAGGGTCTGAGTTAAGAGTAATTAAGTACTTCTTAATTCGGGGGTTTAGTTCCTTACTTCAAGTTTGAGGAATTTTTTGGGTATTTAGGTCCTTTGATATTAGTGGGGAACTTACTAAAGTTGGTTTGTTTCCTTTTCATTTGTGGAGTTTAGATTTGGTTGTAAATAGGATGTGGGATTGCTGATTATAATTAATAAATTTACAAAAAGTCCTGCCTTTATACTAGATAACAAATATAAGAGGGGTAGGTACAGCATTGAAGGGGGTTAATCTTAGGAAATCTAGCTATTAGGTGCTTGGGAAGGTTGCACAAAAGTGTATTAAAAGAATTAATATTCTATTTTTCTTTACTTAATAATAAGCTCACTGGTTTTATTGAGGAGCTCCTATTCATTAATAATTGTTTTTGTTTTTTTGTCTATAGGTTATTATTATTACCTTGCTGAGAATCCTAAAGAATTTAGGGGTGCACTACGTGCAGCAGATGCGTCTAAGAGGGGGAAGACTACTGGCTTTTTTGTCTTTAGGGGGGTTCCCTCCTAGTCTAGGTTTCATCTAGAAATATAGACTGTTTAGGTTCTTGTTAGGCCATAATTAAAGGGTACTATACTGCTGTGGGGTGATTTCCCTCAGGTTATTTATGTTTTATGTTTATTTCAACCTCCTTTTACATTATAAGTTAATAGGAGGACGGATCTTCCCTCAAGCGAGGAGGGGGGATTAAAATATTTTGCTACTACTCCAAGGATTAATAATAGCTAGAGGAGTATTAGTACTATATAGCTTTAAAAGATTATTTTGAAAATAATCAGTGGAGTTTCTTCTAAGCTATTTGTCTAATGTCGCCTGCCACCCTTTTTACTTAGTAGATGCGTCTCCGTGGCCCTTAATAAGGTCTTTTGCGGGGGGATTTGTGGGTGTAGGCCTATTGGGCCTATTCTTAAATAGAGACAGAGTTTTAATTTTAACTTCTCTATTTTTTTATTAATTGTTATAATTCAGTGATGGTTGGACGTGTCCGTTGAGGGGACCTATCAGGGACTTCATTCAAAAGTAGTTCAAATTGGGCTTAGGTGAGGAATGATTTTATTTATGAGATCGGAAGTATTATTTTCCTTTAGTTTATTTTTTGGGGTATTTTCACAGGATGCTCGTACCAAGAGTAGAAATTAGGGGGAGTGACTTCCTCAAGGCGTAATAGGCCTAAGGGCTTGAGAAATTCCTCTGTTGAATACTATCATTTTATTGAGGTCCGGAGCAAGGGTTACTTGGAGGCAACACCGACTGGTGAGAGGGGATCACCAAGGCACCGCGCTAAGTTTACTAATCACTGATCACTGTGTTATTAGTGGGTTATTTTACTTGTTTTCAAGGTGTAGAATATTTTGAAGCAAGGTTTAGGATTAGGGATAGAGTGTATGGTTCCACTTTTTTTTATTAACAGGGTTCCATTGTTTACACGTATTAGTGGGGACTCCTTTCTTGGAAGTTTGCTACTTACGAATAGTATTAGACCATTTTGGAGATAAGCATCACTTTGGGTTCGAAGTTGCAGCTTGGTATTGACACTTTGTGGATTTCGTTTGATTATTTTTTTCCCATGGTGTTTATTGTTTAGTAAAGGAAGTCTATTATTAGGGTAGTTTATAAAAAATATTAACTTTGAAAGTTAAAGAAAAATTTTACTTCTCTGATAGATTTATAATTTATATAAAATATTAGTTTGTCAAGCTAAAAAACAGAAAGTTCTTTTAGTCTGGGAAACTTAAGTTAAGAAAGTTATTAGTTTTCAAAACTGACAATAAATACTCTTTAGTTTTTGATTATTATAACTTATACATATAGAGTGTTACACCGAAGATGTAAAAGAGGTTTCACCTAGTAAACTTTTTCTTATTTCTATGAGTTATTGTTTTAAGGTCAATTCTTTCTTTACTAATTATGGGGTTAGGTTACGGGTTAAGGCGCAGGGGTGAAATAAACCTGAATAAGTTGAGGCCCTTTGAGTGTGGATTTAACCCTAACGCTAATTATCTAAAGATATTTCTTTACACTTCTTCATAACTTCCTTAGTATTCTTAGTTTTTGACATAGAGTAGGTAATTTTATTCCCTTCCTTTAGAGTTGATGAGGCAGGAAGTAGCCTAGAGAGGTATTGAGGTTGTACTCTATTCCTTCTAATTATGGGCCTAGGTCTACTATAAGAGTGGCTAATAAAAAGTTTAGAGTGGTGGGATTAAATGTAAAATACAAATTTTTAGTAAAAATTTTCGAGGCTTGTGAATAATTCTAGGAAGGTTTTGATTGGGGGAGGGTTATTTATGTTTCTTCTGTCCTTCGAAATGCTAAAAGAGTCTGTTATACTAGTATTGACGTTAAAGGATACAGTTTCTAACTTAGGTTTACAGGTTAGAGGTTTGGGAGATTTCTACTCTATTGCTTTTAGGGGGACACTAATAATAATTAGGGGCTCAGTTTATGTATACTCATTAAGGTACATAGAGGAGGAAAAGTACTTCAACCATTTTATAGTTCTTGTGAGATTATTTATTTTAAGTATACCACTTTTATTATATAGAAGGAATGTGGTACAATTAATTTTAGGTTGATATGGTTTAGGTTTAAGGTCTTATTTTTTAGTTTGTTACTATAACAATAGGAATTCTTTGAATACCCCTATACTAAACCGATTAGGGAATGTGGGGTTGCTTTTAGTAATCTATAGTATAATTAATTCAAGACACTCAATTATTAGGTTCATAAGAGTTTCTTGGAGAATAAGTGCTTTACTATTATTTATGTCTTCCACAAAAAGAGCCCAATTACCTTTCAGAGCTTGGCTGCCTGCGGCAATAGCAGCTGCCAATCCTGTTTCCTCCCTAGTTCACTCTTCGACTTTGGTGACTGGGGGAGGCAATTTAGTAATTCGATTCTATGACAGGTTAATACTTGTATTAAGATTAAGGGTGTTTGGTAAGAGTCTCGACAAGAAGGTTGGTGACTTTAGTGCCAATATTTGAGCAGGATATAAAAAAATTTATGGTTTTTTCTACTCTAAGCCATTTAAGGATTATGGTAAGGTTTTTAAGATTTGGTTGTGTTGAGTCGGCTTTCAGCCACCTAATTTTTCATGTTTTTTTCAAAGCGTTGCTATTCTTAGTGGTCGGGTATTGAATTCATAGCTCTTTTGGTTGCCAAGATTGATTCAAAATTAACTTGCTGAGGTCCCAAGAGCATGTGGCTCGGGTA
Source organism: Lepeophtheirus salmonis (assembly GCF_016086655.4). Taxonomy (NCBI): domain Eukaryota; kingdom Metazoa; phylum Arthropoda; class Copepoda; order Siphonostomatoida; family Caligidae; genus Lepeophtheirus; species Lepeophtheirus salmonis. The sequence continues at coordinate 12,365,287 of NC_052142.2, forward strand.
TTTTGGGGGAGTGTCAATAATAAGCCTTTGTGGACTACCTTACTAGACTGGCTTTTTTTAGAAAAGATTTATTTATGGAGATGTGTTTGCAGTTTAATAGAGCACTTCTTAGGCTAAGATTTATGTTATGTGGTTGCTTAGGTTCCTTAATGCACAGTATCCGGTTATTTTTAATAGTAAATAAAGAAGATGTTGCTTCGAGCTTGTTAAATTGGGGGAGAGGATCTCAATTTTATGTATTGAGAATACTTATGCTATATTTTTTTTCTGTTTTAGGGGGGAGTTTTGAGTTTTATATAGTAAAAATACTTGTTCTTTTTATAATTCTATATACTGTGGGACTGGGGGTGGTTTTCATGGTTGTAAGGATGAAAAATAAGTTTTTGACCAAACTAGGATACCTGGGAGGCATTAGGCAAGTGATTCCGAATACTTTAATAAAGGGGCTGGTGAGTAAGACAGTGAAATTGGACAATTCTTTTTTTAAGTGTGTATTATGATAAGTACTATAGTCTAGAGGCAAGGAAGTATTGATAAAACAGGGGTAACTTAAGTTATTACGAAATAATATTGATATTATTCTTCTTAGGTCTTATACTATATATTCTCAAGGGGTAATTCTTCAAGAAGTGGTGTATTGAAATGTAATTTTTTTGCTTATGTGTCGGAAGAATTGGTATTAGAATAATAAAATTATATTATTTATAACGAGGTAAGCTAATAAAGCTGATAGACTCATAATCTATTTATAGGGTTCCTTCTCTTTAAAGCTTAGAGGAGACAATTTCTAATTCTTTCATGACCTTGTTCGAGCTTTTAGTTAATAAAATTGGAAATTACAAATTCTCTATTCCTATAGGGTTAACTTGTTTAGGTAATTTATATAAAATGCCCATTTGTGGGGTGGGTAAAGCGTTCGCCCGAAACATATACCTACTTGGTCCCAGTTTAGTTTTCAAGACGCGTCTTCTCCGGTTATGGAAGAGTTTATTCTATTCCACGATGTTATCATAGTCTGTTTGGGCTAATCCTAGTTTTTGTAGGGGGAATATTAGGGGAAGTGTTTGTAGAGGGTCGTTATGTTGGGGGGTTAATTGATGGGGAGAGGTTAGAGGGAATTTGGACAGCTTTGCCTGGCTTAGTTTTATTTGGGGTTGCTATGCACTCTTTATCTTTACTCTACATATATGATGACGTAACAAACTTTGATTTAGGGGTTAAAGTAAATGGATATCAGTGGACTGAAGTTACGAGATACCTCCTGCTGAGGGACTGGTTTTAGATTGTTTTATAGTGCCTAGAAAAGATACAAGATTTTGTCAAATACGCCTATTAGAAAGAGATGTGGCTTTAACTTTGCTAATTAAGAGTTTACTTCAGTTAATAGTTTCCTCTAAAGATGTTCTGCATGATTGAGTGATCCCTAGTCTTGGGGATTAAATAGATGCTGTCCCGGGGCGCATCAACACTTTATCTATATACAGATTCCGGGCTGGTCTATACTTTGGACAATGTTCAGAAATCTGTGGGTCTCATTACAGGTTTATACCAATTTTATTAGAAATAGTTAGAGTTGATGACTGTGCTAGGTGATTAAAATTATTGAGGGAAGAATAAGCATAGGGTGCATTGTTGTTAAAGTTTTGTAGATTTTTAGTAATTAGGGTTCCTGTATTAGTAATCTCATATAAAGTAGTTTTTACCATTCTGATTTTTGTATGCATAGGGCTAAGAGGGAGGTTAACATTAGTTGGTAGCATTCTATTTAGGAGGTATTTTTATATTTATTTTTTAAGCCCTCTAATTACCTACCTTTGATTTTTAGCCGGCTTAGCCGAGACTAATCGAACTACTTCAATTTCTCTGAGGGGCAGAGAGAGTTAGTGTTTGGGTTTCATACAACATATGGGGAGAGGGGGTTTGCCTTAATCTTTATATCTGAATATACCTCTATTCTCTTATTGAGGAGTTTATTTAGACTATTTTTATCAAAAAGAGATAGTTTTTTGTTTTATGTAATCAGAAGTTTGGGGTGTTTTTGTTTTTTTTTGTTTGAAGGCAAGTGACCTACCCTGGGCACCGATATGTCTGGCTAATAAGTTTGTGTTGGAAGTTTCTTTTACCTGGAGCTTTACTCGGGGGAAGAAGAGTTATGTTGATAAAAATAAGAGTTTAATTGTCAACTATAAAAATGTGATTATAAGCTTGTTACCATAAAGATATTGGAACTTTATACTTATTAAGAGGATTCTGGTCAGGGTTAGTGGGCTTAGGGATAAGAATTATTATTTGGCTTGAGCTATCCCAGCCTGGGGTGTACCTGGGAGACTCTTAGGTTTATAATGTTATTGCGACTGCTCATGCTTTTATCATAATTTTTTTTCATAGTAGTACCCGTATTAATTGGAGGGTTTGGTAATTGGCTGGTCCCTCTAATATTGCAGCTCCCGACATAGCTTTCACTCGCCTTATCAACATAAGATTTTGGTTTTTGATACCTTCATTGAGTTTACTATTAATAAGGACGTTAGTAGAAAGTGGAGCAGGGACAGGTTGAACAGTATACCCCCCCCCCTATTTTCCGGGTATCTTTCATTCAGGTGCTTCTGTTGATTTCGCGATTTTTTCTCTCCACTTAGCTGGAGTTTCTTCATTATTAGGGGCAGTAAACTTTTTTAGTACCATCACCAACTTACGATGCCTAGGTATCAGATACCAATATTCCCTTGGTCCGTCTTAATTACTGCTGTACTATTATTACTATCCTTGTCCGTATTGGCTGGAGCTATTGCTATACTTTCAACCGATCGACACTTAAATACAACTTTTTTTTTTTTCCTAGAGGGGGGTCCTATTCAATACCAGCACTTATTTTGATTTTTCGGACACCCAGAAGTGTATATTTTGATTCTCCCTGGGTTTGGATTAATCTCTCAGATCATTACACAAGAAAGGAGTAAAGACGAGGTCTTTGGCTCTCTAGGTATAATTCATGCAATAGTTTCAATTGGGGTATTAGGGTTCATTGTTTGAGCACCCACATATTTAATATAGGTTTAGACTCGGATACTCGGGCTTATTTTACAGCAGCCACTATAGTGATTGCCATCCCTACAGGTATTAATGTATTTAGGTTGTTAGGTACCTTATATGGGAGAAAAATTATTTATACTCCTTCCATCTATTGTGTAGTGGGGTTCCTATTTTTATTTACTGTAGGGGGGTATTGTGCTAGCTAATTCCGCTTTAGATATAACTTTACACGACACTTAATACCTAGTTTCTCACTTTCATTATGTGCTCAGAATAGGACCAGTATTTGCTTTAATAGCGGGATATACTCACTGTTACCCTCTACTTACGGGGCTTAGGATAAACTTAAAAATAAAAAGGCTCAGTTCATCTTAATATTTATTGGTGTAAATCTTAATTTTTTCCCTATACACTTTCTAGAGTTGACCAGTATACCTCGACAGTATAGGGATTACCCAGATTTTTATTATTTGTGAAACCAGGTAGCGAGTTCTGGTTCCTACTTGACTTTATTCTCTGTAGTAGGGTTCGAAGGGATAGTGTGAGAGTCTTTAGTAAGATTGCGTCCTGTGTTGGTCTTATTTGATAGGGGTAGATCTAATGAGTTTAAGCACACGTATCCCCCTCATAATCATTCGTAAAATTCTCGTCCTCAGTTAGCCTTAGCCTAACCGTTTATTTAAAAAAATCTTTAAAATTAGTTATTTGCATTTCGTACTAATAAGTAAATAAAGGTCCTGAGATAGAAACCAATCTGACTTAGATCAATCTTAATGAAATCATGTAAGTACAACAAGTCGAACAGACTTAAAATAGGACATTCTGCAGCCCTAGATTACTTAATTCAACATCGAGGTCACTAATACTCATTAAATAGGGGCTCTAAAGATATTTAGCGCTTTTATCCCTAAGGTACCTATAAACAGCAAAATAATTGGTTTATAGTTATTGATAACTCTTTATTATGTTAAATGGTCTATATCAGCCAAACGTGGTAAAGGTCTTAGGGTCTTATTGTCTTTAGGGTTCATATTAGCGTTTTTACTAGTAGCTAAGGTTAAACTTACAAAATTAAACATTATTAACTAATACTAGCTTCATACAGGTTTACAATTAATAAACTTTATTATTGCGCTACTTTAAAGCCATAAAAAATTATTCATTTGGCAGACACATATAATTAAATTCTACTATGTCTTTGTTAAACAGTTTGGAAAATCTCAAGTTATTTATTTTGTATTAAATATAAAATAAATACAATTTATTTAGAATAGAGGGTGTAAAATTATATTTACTAATGTAAACAGGTTATAAAGCTTAAAGTTAAAATCTCAAATAAGAAGAGAAGCTTAATAAATAAAGTAAGTCAATAGCGATTTGTTATAATAGGAGGTATTATCATCCCTGAAATATTCTATAAGAAGGTGACTACTGGTTGATACTTAGCATAAGCCAAATATGCTATTTAAAAACTCTTTTATAAATATTATATTTAAAAAAGAGTAACCAGATTTTAAAATGTACCATATATCGTGTTTATTTTTACTATGTAGCTTAGTTTTCTACGTAGTCTTACAGAGAAAATAGATATTTTTACTCGGGAGTATTCTTATTAACAGTTATTGTTTAACCATAATGCAGTAGGCAAGAGTCCTTATAATACAGAAGGTAATTATTAATAGAGGCAGGCTCACATAACTATTCTATCAAAATAGCCTCTATATTTCGGGCACCCTATCTTTTGAAAGGGGTGACCCATACTTTGCGCTTAAAGCTAATGCAATCTCTCAGCCCCTTCAAAAATAATTTATTAAATTGGAGTTAAGGTTTAATTAATTACAAAATCCTACTTACAGTGGGGGAAAGCTTAGGCTGGCTAAGTTACTTATTGAGAATAATATCCTATGTCAAATTCTAATCTACATGTAATGAGAGCGTATTCGCAGTATATAGACTTACTAAATAAAAAGAGGAAAAGAGATTTTTAAGTTCCGAATAAGAAAGAATTATTGGTTATACTTTTAGAAAGATAGGTATTTGAATTTCTTAAACTAATATTTCATAGGATCAAATTAAAAAAATATTAGCAAATTTAGATGGAACTGACTAAGTGAATCGGATTAGTCCCCTAGTAATAAAGGTAAGTTTTTTAGTAGTACTGAATAGAAAACTAAACTCAAATGGCAGAATTATCTGTCAAATTAGGGAAACCCGTTTAATAGAATTTACTCTTTACATTTTAATTTTTTTAAAGTATGGCTGTCTAATCTTATTTCAAAATTTTTTTAGTCAAGTAATATTTTATATAATTAATATTTATAGGTTGCATTGTATTATGAAATAAAGTATTTAATAGCAAGCTAAAAAGTGCTGAATATCTTAGTAATTAGTTCAAACTGTCATTCACTCTCTTACAATATAAGTCGTAGCAAAGTAATAGTTATGGAAATAGCTATTCAATTTCTGTTGAAGATTTTTTTTTAAAATGAATAGTTGTTTTAGGGGTTATGTGTAAAGCAATTATTGGGGTAATCCCTAGTCCTTTTATGTTGTGTTTAAAAAAAAAAAAAAAAAGATTTCAGTGCAACTTGCACTCTGTGAAAAGGTCGCTGCATAGATCCGAGAGATGGAGAAGCGTGGTACCATTTCTAAGATAGATTCGTCAGACAGGGCCTCTCCATTCGCTTCAGTCCTCAAAAACAGAATATATATTTAGTGTATGATTGTACCCCCAATCCAAAGGTATTTTTATTGCCTTTGCACCGGTCCGTTACTTCCGTTTTTTGGTAGTGTTCGCAGTACACTAGAGTTTCTATGTAATATATTGATAAATATAAAGTCATCATTACAAAGATATATTGTGTTTTTCTTTATATTGATTCAGGTGTTGGGGTAGCAGAAAAAAATTGAATTATTCTAAGAATTCGTAAACAATTTATATCGTAAATCTTAACATGTAATGCTAATTATGCACTAATGTCCGGCGATATTATTTCTTATTAAGGGCATCAAAAAAGATTTCCCCCCCATTATTTATGCTTGTATAACAACATACCATTATCATGAAGGATACGCAAAATTGCTAATTATAATGCTACACCCAATGTAACTACCCCCGTTGTTGTGACCATTTAATCAGTTGTTTTTGCCTTTTATGAGTTTTCTGAACACAATTTCTTGGGGCTTATCAACTGAATAAAATGCCTAAAATAATGTAGCCTTCTGTCTTGACTTCTGAAAATGGAGGCCCAGGAATTTGGAAAATACTTACCGGATGAGAAACTGATGGCTTGTCGGATTTATCGATATAAATGTGCCTTTAGTCCCCTTTCTAGAATTACACACCACTCATTATCCTCATCTCATAACAAAAGTATAAATATTCATCTATAAAACCAAGTTAACGATGAATACATCAAGTCAGACTTTAACTTTGATCTCGCAAAGATGCTAATTGCATGTAATATCACCTTATCCATTGCTAATCATCCTACGTTCAAAAATTTATGGAGAAATTCTTCCGTTCCCGAAGAACAATCATACATTAATGGAGGATGTTGGTAATGATGTCATTTATAGAAATACCCCATTGTAAATTGTGATATTAAGATAATTTTTAGCTAAAATTATCAAGAATTATGATACACAACTCGTTAAATGGCAAAAACAAAGTACTTAAATGGTTACAACAATGGGAGGAGTAGCTTTGGATAATTCGCAACTAGGGTGTTTGACATTAGTTTCTTCACTTAAAGACTTGAGTATGATCATTAGGTTTTCCAATATTAGACAGTCAATAAATATTACTTTTTTATTACTTAAGGATAAGCTATGGTTGATAAGCCCCAAGAAATGGGGTTCAGAAAACTCATAAAAGGCAAAAACAACTGATTAAATGGTCACAAGAACATTGGGTGTAGCATTATAATTAGTAATTCTGCGGATCCTTCATGGTAATAGTATGTTGTTATACAAGCATAAGTAACTGGGAAAAAATATTTTTTGATGCTCTTAATAAGGAGTAACATCGCCGGGCATCACTACATAATTAGCTTTTGCTATAAATCTTTACGATGTATTTAATTTTAACATTTTTTTTATTAGTACATTTATTGTCTAATTTTTTGATTTTGACATTTACTTTATTATTGATAATTATTTAGCTCTCATCGGTAGAGATATATCTATCCTGTGCGCAATTGTATATAGCAACTTCCACATTCAGAAATAAGGTTGATGATCTTTTTAATGAAACTCCACGTCTGACTTGTGTGTAGCAAATTAAAGTTATGACATATTTAACTGAATTCATGTCAGAACAAGAAAATATTATTTGGATCAATCTATTATTTCAATATTCAGTATTTATAAGTTATTGTTATTATTAGTTATATGATTACAATTGTTTAATTTTGTTTATTTTTCATAAATGTATGATTGTTTATTTTTTAGCATGTAGATTATAGTTAATTTAAACAATCTTTATAAACATGGAACTTCAAATATATTTCGAAATACTCTCCTTTTTTGTTTCATTATATATTATTCTGAGAATATATATCACAACAAATTACAATTTCATGGACTGTGACGTTTTCAAATCTACTGTAACAGATAAAAAACGTCTAAGTCAATTACACGTAATATATCTTCATTAAACATTTTGCCAATACATACTTTTGGTATACCCTCAAAAATCATAATTAAACAGGTTGTATATAATAACATCAGTATTTTAAACAATGATACCATAAGTCTTTCTCCCCATTCTCCCTGCACGCGTTTTTCTCTACAGAATTATGAACTTTAGTTATTCCTTATCAATTATTATCCTACCAATCACTATAAGTAATAACTAATAATTATTAGTTACATTGTGGGCGCCATCTTTATTGTGTTTTGCAATTCCAATCATGTCCACTAAGTGGTGTGCTCTAGGGTGTAGAACGGGCTATGACAACGAACCACAACAGTCAGATGTTACGATCCATCTGTGGACAAACTAAGAGAGAAACCCCAGACTTAATATCGCATGGTTGAGAGCCATTCCAAGAGAAACATATCTGAAGAAAATATATTAGGCACCATCCAAAAGTACAAAGCTGTGTTCCCTATATTTCAGCGACTCTGATCTCATCTGTGAGTCTAAAAGAAGTCATACCCATAGCTAGGCTCTAAAGAAGAGGTAAGACAGCAGCTCACTTTGGATGCGTATGCTAATAACTACCCTTATTTTACAGGTACTTCAAACCAGATGTAGTACATTCCTATGGCCAAAGTCCCAACTACCTCTCAACTCCTAATGCTGTGTTTTACGAATCATCAATTGGAGCACTTAAGTACTACTCCAAAGAAGACAACAGACCGGAGTTTAAAGACACCACTGAATTTGTAGAGTTTGTACGAACTATGTGGAATATCCTAAACGTCAAGACACCTGGAGTTGGCTACGAAAAGAGAGATGAGCTTCGGGAACCAATGTCTGAGAAGAACTACGTGGCCTCTCTTTCTTGAGAGATTTGGTCGACTTTCTCATCGAGTGCCAAAACAGTAAAGCACCTGGCCTCACAGCAGAAACCTTCCTTGCAACAAAGCTGACGTTCCTTGCCACCGCAGATCTGGCAAAGTATCTTCCCCTAGATGAAGACTTCTCTTATGTACTCCTTGGCATGTTCCAGACTGATCCCATCAAAAGAAGGTTCGGCTGGTACAGACAACTAAGTGGAGATATCTACTACATCAGCATGAGATAGATCCTGGAAGCAGAGAAAAAAGATTCGTATTCTGAGTCTTGTTAAATTCTCAGATAAATAAGATATTTGTTAATAGTAAGCTTCTTTATTTAGGTATTATTTATTTTTTAAATATGATAATATCATTACAATATTTTACTTTTTTAAATTTTCAGGTACGCCTACTTCAGAAATTAAAGCTCTGCTGGATGAAGACCTGGTAAAAGCTGAGCTCATTTTGACTAACTGGCAAACAGATGACCACTCTTTACTTTGTTGCCTGGTATATTGGTTTTTCTTTGAAAAAGAATATGAGCTGTACATCGTGCCAAGAGTTAATGGTCATCAGAGACAGACCTCCGGACTCAATAACCTTCGATAGCCCAAGCAATCAGCATGTAGACGTGAAAGAGATCATCGACATAATGAGTAAGGGGGGTCTCGACTCCGTTCGACCTTACCTCACCTGTCTTTATGCTCACTACATGTTCTTTTACATCACAGCTACTCCTGAAGAGAAAGACTTGGCAAACCAAATCCTAGTGCTTCATTTGTTGCCACATTCATTGACAAGATGCAAGACAGTTTAAACTATGAAAATGATCATCGTTATGGGAGTAAAGTGAGAGGAAGGACACTCTTATTGAGCTTTTCTCAAAGAATTTCATTCGCTTTGTTTAATGTCATGGGTAAAAATTCAAGTGGTAAACTGAATGATGACATCCGATTTTAAACAAAAAAGAAAATGGTAGCTATGAATTCAGAAGCTAATTGAAAAAAAAAGCTAAATTGCAAACAAAATCTTCTGACTTGTAGACTTGGACCAACTTTTTACTTTTTGATGATGTCTTTTCTTTTTTATATGTTTTTAATGTTTATTTTGATTAAAGTACTAATAAATACCCCTTCTATTAGAAATATATAGCCTCATTTATATTATTTTGATAATTTTCCCTAGTAAAACTCTTTTAAAACTCTTTATTTTGTAGCAAAACACTTTAAGAGAGACATTTCATATATGATATAGAATAAGCAAAGACCCATATTGGAAATGCATGAACGCAGTTTCTTGTCCTGCTTACAGGAGTCCTTCTCCCAGGATTATTCAAGGAGTACGCTATTTATATGGAGGGAGCGATATTTTTTCCTCTTGCATGTTTGGGCCAAAATCTTATGTAGTCAAGTTGTATTATTTACATAAAATAACTCAAAAAGAAAACAATAATAGTAGTAGGCCAAATTATATTTTATTGAACAAATTTCTCCAAATCATTTAAATAATTCTATTATAATAATAGTTATTTTAATTGAATTTCGTTATTTTTGGTGTTGAACTATTCTTGTTTAAGGCTGTCGGAATCTGGATCCATCACATATCTAATCATGCATAGGATCAAGAATATGAATGATTCATGCACATAGTTTTCCCGCCAACAAAAGAGCAGGTTTTTTTTATTGTTCTTCTTAGAGGTGGATCTCCTCACTTCGCGTGGAGGTTTTTCCCTTTGTTTCCGCTTCCTCACGTAGGAGGGGTTTTTACATACATGCTTTTGAAGGGAAACTGCGTTTCCCCTTATTATTATGTTGAGCACTTGAAATAAACATCTTCAACTATACACACGTCCGTTGTTATTATTCCGTGTTATATATTATATTAGTATGTTATTACAGTCCACTTATTATTAATCTTTGAGATATTTGAGAGAGGCCTAAAATCTTCATATGGGCCTTCGAACAACTTTGAACCATATTTATAAAGCTTCTCAGGTAACTCAAGGAATTTTTTCTTATATTATTTTTATAATTGTGTGGTCCTTCGAGAAAACTCATTGGATAATCTTCGTACTGTTTTACGAAACACACACGGTTTCGGCTCACCTCATAGGTATATCCTGGCTGTGAAATCCTTCTCCTAAAGAATTCTTGCATAAAAATAGTGAGACACACCCATAATCTTTTGAGAATAATCATCGGAAAATCTTGTGGAGGATTCGTGTTGTTTTACGAAAAGCACGCGGTTTCGGCTCACCTCATAGGTGTGTCATGGCTGTGAGATCCTTCTCCTAAAAGAATTCTTACAATAAAATAGCAAGTCACAATTATTGATTATTCCTGATAAAATCTCCATACTCTTAGTGCAAATAAAAAGCACTTAAACCTCAAGTTTGGCGGATATAGGAATAAAATAAAATTGATGATTGTGACAGTTACTGATCTTGATCATTAACTAATAAAATATTTAATTTCTTTAGTAAAAGTATGGAGGAAGAGAATATCCATTCAACTCCTATCATGCAGAAACTTATCAATAATCCGGAATTACCGGAAGAGAAGATTGTGATCCTTAAAGAACTCGAATCCCTTCACTCATTGTGGAAAGAGCATTTCTTGGAAAATAATCCACAAGAAGAAAAAGAGATAAGAGAGACCAAAATCAAAGCAGAAATTGCTCTAGCCAAGACTAAGATAGCTCAGCGATGGCGTACAGGAAAAATCTTCACTCAAGATTTACAAATGGGGAAACAATTTATTCTTCAGTTACAACGTACTCTGAAGAAACTCCTCTTAAAGAATAATGAAGACATCAGCGCTGAAGTCGAAGCTAGATTGACTAAGAAGCTAATCTCTAAATAGGAGTCTTCTCTTTCAAGAAAATTAGAAAACTTCGTTCCTGGAAGCAACAATTCAGTGGTATAAACCATTAGAAGATCCGCTATCTCAAAATTATTTTGAATTCAATGAAGGAATTGATTCATTAATTTCCAAAATTGAGTTTGAAATATCAAAAAGGCCGGGAATGGAAAACAAATTGCAACAAAAATCAATAGAAGAAAGCGCAAATTCTACTGTAACATTTATCTCTCATAAAAAGAGCATTGTGCAAATCAATGTACGAAGCTTAATCAATAAGTTCAAAGGAGATCCTGAAGACGAAAATGTCCTTCTACAATTTTCCAATTGGAAAACTGCCTGGGAAAATCTTGTTATAGATATGAAAGAAATGCCGGGTTTCGTGGAAGCCATACTATTCCAGAAATTAAAGGAATGTGTAGAAGAACCAGTGCTGTCATTAGTGTCTGTGTTTGCATCTTGCTCTCCGTCGGCATACCGTGAGGCCATGAAATGCCTCACGGAATCGTATTAGTACCCAATAAAACTGGCAAACTCATACCTTTTAAAATCAACAGATCCTAATCAAGATGAAGCTACAATGGCCAATTCTATCTTAAAATCTTCCCAAGCCTTACAAGTACTAAAAGACGACCTCATAAATCAAAAAATCGATATGTATTAATTCACACTTATGCATGCGTTCTTAGGGGCTATGCCCTCTAAAATGAAGGCATATTGGGAAGGTCATAAATACAAATGTAAACAAGATTAACTCCATGAATTCGAAAGAAAGAATAAGTCGGAGGAATGTATGGAAGCTTGGACTGCAGGGAGAGTAGAAAATCTTAGCTCTTTCAGTTCATAGTTAAAGCTGTACAAAGTACGAATTCTGAACTCAAAAGCGGCGGATTCTCCATCAACAGCGAATAGTACATTTAGTGTATCAATAAAAGCAAACACTTGTTTATTATGCAATTATGATCATTTAACATCAAAATGCCTAAAAGCCTTAGGGATGTCTTTCCTAACACTGAAGGAATTATGTGTCTCTAAAGGCATTTGCGTCCGATGTCTGAAAACCTCATTCAAAGATCACTCATGTTAATTCAATGTAGATGGTGTCAAGAATCGTTTTATCAGTCCAACCATTCTCCGTTGACATGCCCTAAGAATAAATTTCGCACTAATCCTTTGCAGCTTTGGTCAACGAATAGGAAAAACATCCCATTTAAGGCCATCTAAAGACAAGCAATAAGTAAAGAAAATGACTTTGCCAAAATAGCCAAAATAATGGGAGAACAAATAAGCCAATCTATTACATCTATGATGAATCCTAAAAGCACAAGAAAACCAAATAATAAAAACAAATAGGTTGATTGGAAAAAAGAGAATATGTTAAGAAATACAAAATGACAAGATGTTAAGGATAATTTAAATAACAACTTAACTATATGTAAAGATATATAATAAATAAGAAATATAACAGCAAAAAATTATTATATTAAAGATCTTGTGTTTAATTCTTTTTCCTCTAATCAAACTCATAGTGTTAATACTATTAAATATAGAGGTATATCTGGTACAGTCTTATGTTATATAATTAATCCATACAATGAAAAAATTCAAAAAGTAAGATCATTATTCGATTCTGGCTCAAATACAACACTCATTCAAAGAGGAGTTGCTGAAAAATTGAATCTTGATGGTAATCCCATCATTTTAAATATGAATGTAGCGAGTGGTCAAAACATTACTTTAAAAGAATCAGAAGTAGTATTCTATATAATGAGTATTGATCGCACGTTTGTGTCAAAAAAAATAAGGGCAACAACTATTAAAGATATTGGTGATCCGTTGCAACCTAACTCATCAACCCAAATAATCATAATGACTTGAAAGGAATCACATTTACAGAAAGATATCCTATAAAAGTACATAGACCATTTCATCTCCTTGTAGGAGAACCCGTGTATTCACTACTGATGGAAACGAATCAAAGAGTTTCTCCGGAGATATCGATTCCATCAGCAAAGAAAACAAAATTAGGGTGGGTGATGAGAGGAGCAACAGGAATCAATATGAAAACTAAATATAAAGTATTCTCACGACTCAGTTCTTAATAATTATAAAATAGATTCAATTCCTTTGAATAATTATGAATGTTTCGATTTTAATAAATTTTGGTCAGGAGAAAATGTGGGAATAAGTGCACATGAACCTGACCATAAGTCAATGTCAGCTATGGAGTTCCAAGCAGAGGAACACATACGAGACACAGCTATATATAGCGAAATTCAAAAGTGTTGGTACGTCGAACTGCCATGGAGAAACAAAGATCCAAAAGGCAGAGAAATGACGAATAACTTTAACAGAGCATATGCTATGTGGAAAAAGGTTCTAACTACAGTTAAAAAAATAACATCTACCCTTAGTAGATGAAGCTTATAAAGATTTTATTATAAATGGATATGCAGAGAAAATTCCTACGGAATCTCTGCAAAATACAAATCACCCAATCTATGTGCTTAGTAGTCGTCCTGTGCTTAAACTTGATAGGGCTCCAACAAAGTGTAGAATTGTAATTAATGCATCAATGCCTGATCAGAAAAATAAAAAACGAACCCTAAATAAACTATTATTATTAGGACATAACTAAGGGTGATAATTTTGGTAAGAATAGAAAAGCGTGCGAGGAGAAAAGAAGAATTACTTATGGCATCATTGATTAAATAATATACATCTTCTTCTATCAATCATGAACGTTATCATTCCCGCCTTTATTATTCAAAATTAATATGATATGAGATGGTGATAGTCGATAGAGAACTGAATAAAATCCCCAAAATGACGTCGCCTTCTGTCTGGATTTATGAAAATGGAGGCCCAGGAATTTGGAAAATACTTACCGGATGAGAAACAAATGGTTTGTCGGATTTGTCGATATAAATGTGCCTTTAATCCCCTGTCTAGAATTACACGCCACTCATTATCCTCATCTCATAACAAGAGTATGGATATTCATCTATAAAATCAATTTGACGATGAATACATCAAGTCAGACTTTAACTTTGATCTCACAACGATGTTTATTGCATGTAATATAACCTTATCCATTGCTAATCATCTACGTTCAAAAAATTTATGGAGAAATACAAGGGTAAACATATCCCTTCCCGAGGAACCATCATTAAATTAATGGAGGATGTTGGTACTGATGTCATATATAGAAATACATATAAAAATGTTTTGAGTCATCCACACCAAATGATGATCAAGTTATCAGTAAAAAGTATTTACGAATATCGAAATGGAACTCTGAATTTTGTACTATCTCACAGTAAGTATTCAATTTTTTTTTAAATCTAACCATAAAATATGATTCTATTTTAGCTAAACATATCAAGAATTATGATACACAACTCATTAAATAGCAAAAACAACTGCTTAAATGGTCACAACAACGGAGGTAGTAGCTTTGGATGGTTCGCAACTAGTTTATCTGAGACTAGTTTCCTCACTTAAAGACTTGGGTATGATAATTAGGTTTTCCAATATTACATACTCAATAAATATTACTTTTTTTATCACTAAAGGCTTAGCTATGGTTGATGGGCTCCAAGAAATGGTGTTCAGAAAACTCATAAAAGGCAAAAACAACTGTTTAAATGGTCACAACAACGAGGGTAGTTACTTTGGGTGTTGCATTATAATTAACAATTGTGTATATCCATCATGATAATAGTATGTTGTTATATAAGCATACCTAAATAACAGGGAAAAATCTTTTTTTGATGCTCTTAATAGGGAGTAATATCGCCGGACATTACTACATAATTAGCTTTTGCTCTAAATCTTTACAATGAATTTATTTATAACATTTTTTTATTAGTATATTTATTGTCTAATTTTATGATTTTGACATTTACTTTATTATTAATAATTAGTAAGATCTCATCGGTAGAGATATATCTATCCTGTGCACAATTGTATATAACAACTTCCACATGAAGAAGAGGGGTGATTATCTTTTTGATTAAACTCCACGTCTCGCTTGTGTATTGCAACCTAAAGTTATGACATATTTAACTGAATTCCGATGTTAAAACAAGAAAAAATTATCTGGATCAATCTATTATTTCAATATTCTGTATTTATAATTTATTATTATTAATAGTTATATGATTTTAATTTTGTATATTTAACTTAAATGTTTAATGGTTTATTTTTTAGTATGTAGATTATATTTAATTAAAGCCTTCTTTTTTAAACTTTGAGCTTCAAATATATTTCAAATACTCTACTTTGTCGTTTCATTAGCTATTATTCTGAGAATAAGGTTCATAATGAATTACAATTTCATGGAGTGTGACGTTTTCAAATCTAGTGTAACGGATAAAAAAACGTCGAAGTCAATTATACGTAGTATATCTTCATTAAACATTTTGCTAATAAATACATTCGTTATACCCTCAAAAATCATAATAAAGCAGGCAGATGATAATCACATCAGTATTTTAAACAATGACACCATATGTATTTTTCCCCCCTCCTCCTTGCACGCGTTTTTCTCTACAATATTATCAACTATAGACATAACATGCTACCTCAAATCACTGAGTTAATACTACATTCAAAATTGTATAACTATATTGCTACGATAGATATAACTAAAATGTTTTTATCTATACGATTAAAGAATAAATCAGACATGGATATGTTAAGATTTATCTGGAGTGACTCAGATAAATCTCCTCCGCAAATGTTTCGATTTACAAGAATCCCATTTGGATGTGTATGCAGTACATTTATCGCAAGCTATTGTCTTCAAAAAACCGCTAAGAAATGGATTAAAAAATATCCAAAAGCTGTAAACATAATATTAACAAAAACATACATGGACGACATCCTCATTGGGGATGATTTGGAGCCATGGGTAATTGACCTAATACAAGAAATCCTCTTAATTATTGATAGTGGAGGATTCAAAGGTCATAAAATTACAGCCAATAGTGTAAATATATTAAATGCTATTGACAAAGAAAAAGTAGACTCATCAGAGGTCGTATCCATATTAGGTCTTAAACTCGAACAAAGAACAATTCAATAAAAATTTGATCTAGATAACAAATTCAAACAATTTGATTGCAATACAACAAAGATTACTCGTAGAGACATAGTATCTCTATCGAGTCAAGTATATGATACTCAAGGTTATGTTTCACCTTTCATAATGAAATTTAAACAAACAATACCGATGCTATGGCACAATAAGACCACTTGGGATGAGAACCAATTAACAAACATGGTAAAACTGTCGTGGGGGGGGGGACGGATAGCCTTATAGCCTATCTTTCCATACCAAACCCGAGTTACGAGTACTGGAAAAAAAAATGTGAAAGGAAAGTAACTTAGACATCCTGGCAAGAAAAGAATCATTTAGCCGTTACAAATATATATAAAAAACATCGCCAGGACATAGTTTAACAATATTAATAAATCATATTGTTTCTTGAAGTCACACTTCACTCTACTAGTCCTGGGAGGACTTGCAGCCTTACAACCTGGGAGTCTGCCAATTCCGGTCGAAAATGAGTAGGATATGCAAGATCACCAGAGGCAGAAAATGTCGTATTCCTTCAGAAATGCCATTTTCTGGGGGTATGTCGGAATCTGGATCCCTCACATATTCAATCATGCATAGGATCAAGAATATGAATGATTCATGCACATAGTTTTCCCGCCAACAAAAGAGCAGGTTTTTCTATTGTTCTTCTTACAGGTATATTTTTCCCTCCTCACTTCGCGTAGAGGTTTTTTCCCTTTGTTTCCGCTCCCTCACGTAGGAGGGGTTTTTACATACATGCTTTTGAAGGGAAACTGCATTTCCCCTTATTATTATGTTGAGCACTTGAAATAAACATCTTCAACTATACACACGTCCGTTGTTATTATTCCGCGTTATATATTGTAGTATCACCAACGGGATGTATTATGTATGATGATGTGAATGATAGTTGTTATTGTATATATATATTTATTAGATTTAAGCTATCATGAGTTATTGTTATTTTGATATTATGTTTGATGATAAAAGATGTGTTGACAGGTTTATTCCTGAGTTGTGTGTCTGGATATGATACGCGTATGATGAGTAATCACCAAGGTCAATCATCACATGCTGGGAGCATGTGATGAGGTGAATCGGAGAGTTCTAGAACAACTAGCATTAGACCCCAAACGTCTATAAATATATGTTATGATGTATGTAGGGGAATCAATCGCCAGATTATCTCCGAAGAACTAAGTAATAAATAAGGCAGTGTGCAAACGTACTACGTGATTCTTATTATCAACCCTAAACTCCAAAACAACAACTTAAGGTAGGCCTAATAGTTATCCCATTAATCACAGCGGTGTTCTCATTTGACTCCCACTAAATTGTATCCTGAGAAGGAAGTTAATTAAATATTGATCTTATATTAATCCAACTAAAAAATATAAGTAAACTTTGTAGTAGCCTTTTCCACGATTGCTAGAAAAGGACACTTCAAATTGGCGCAGTCGTTAGGATACTGTCAGTCTTGAGCAACTTTTGCTCTTGCTTTAGTTTATTTTTGTTATCGGCCGAAAATCGCAAATGTACAGTAATGTAAAAGTAGATTTTGTAAACATCTCTCAAGATGTAAGTACGGTATAGGACCTAATATTTGAAAAACCTCCCAAGGAGAACGGCAGTGACGTAATCTTAATGCTGTAGAGGGCAGGGGACGAAAAGTTTCTCAGTATTCCTATAAAGTAGAATCAATACGCAAAATCACTGTCCACCCTACAGTTTAGTGTAGTAAATTTACGGAGGATAGTTATTAGGTCTGACTGTAGATTTCTTAAAGAAATATGTAATTAGTAACCCAAAAAATAAATTTAAGTCAATGATAAAATTTAATGTCGGTTAAAAATTATTGAATTATCATGTGACTTAAGGGGAATGGGATGAGTGGGAGTATATAGACAAATTTATATATGTTATCTCTTTTGTATAATTATTTTGTGTTTATGTATTAAATTTTACATGTATATATTTATGTATGTGGGATCGAAGAATATCATCTGACATACATGTTCACTCCGTGTGGGGCATCTATAGCAGATATATATTTGGAGATGAGTAATTAAATTAAAGATTATATTATTAAGACGGGAGGGAATAAAACTACCTAAATGCATAAATGCAAAGGAAGTCTTTACACATAATATAAGGAAAGTAAAAGTAGAAGAACACAAGGGGGTAGAGATAATTAGTAGAATCATGTATCTATATATATTTCTTTAGACTAAGCTAGGGTGAGACGAATAGTGATACGCCCATTTGATTCAAGTTTTGATTCTGAAATAAGTTTTGATTACGCTTTGAGGTCAGGATAAATAGTAAATCGCTGTCTTGCCAAATTAAGTTTTTATAAAATTACTGACCTATTTGTTTTAACAATTTAAAGGACAGAAAATGCAGACATCAGGCGACAATCTCAATTCCATCGAGGCACAGACCTTAACCAGGGAACAGCTAAATTGTATATTGTCCAACAGGTCAATAAAGCATCAAAACAATTTCAGGGGAACCAAAAGAACCCCTGAAGGCGTATGATGGTAGTACTGACTTCCATTACTGGAAAATCGGTGCTTTGTCCAAGCTGAAGGATACAGGGGTGGATGAGATTCTCATGTGTAAATGGGTGGCGGAGGCCATGTGTGGTCCCGTGGAACAGACAGTCCGGCACATAGTCATGGACACATATTTTACCTTTGACGAGAGTTTAGGGGTCCCCCTGGAGAAAGTCAAGGGCGTAACACATTTAATGGAGCGGTTAGACACCGCCATTAATAGTGTTGGGGGGAAAGAAGAGGTGATGGCAGCCTTTCAAATGAGATTGCAGAGGACAGGGGAAGGTACTAAAAAGTACTTTTTCATATTAAAGAACCTCTGGCTTACGGCCTATGGTCCTACGAAAGACACGGACCATAGTGCTTTTAAGAAGCAGTTTTTGCAGGGCCTGTTAAATAGGGTAATTGCAAAAGCTACTAGGAAAATAAATTATGACCATCCTGAGATGACGGCAGAAGAAGTGCTTCGACATGTAGAGCACTATGAGAGGGCGGATCAGGTCGATTATGTCGACCAAAAGGTATATAAGAGGGATTGGGGACGAGCTGTGCCAAGTAAAGCACCCAATGTAAATGCCCCAAAGCCCCATTACGCCATGGTTGAACCCATGGAGGTAGATGCAATAAGTCTTCCCACGCAAGGAGACCATTGCTTGATCCACCCTCAGGGTCGTCACAAAATGAAGGATTGCTTCATAGTAAAGAAGTATAAAAGGGAGGAAGAAGAAAGACAGGGCGCTACTGCGGCACCGAGGTTTAAACAGAAACCAAAGTGTTTTATCTGTCAAAAGGAGGGGCATATTAAAAGAAATTGCCCCTTGGCTAAAAATAAGCCGGAAAACTCTTAAGGGGGGAAGAACCCCCCTTAGGTATTATTTCCCAAAGCGACGCCATCGTGGACAGCACAAATACCAAAGGGGATCTGACGCATCCAAAAGACTTTGGGGAAGAAACTACAATGAGCAAATTTGCTGAATCGAGTTTAGCAAGCTTAAATCTGCCAGGTAGTCAGCCAATTTGGTTCTGGGCCAAGTTGGGTGGTATGCGGTTTCAGGGATTAGCAGACACTGGAAACCAGGCACTCGATCTTATTGACGAGGCATTATGGAGGAGGTCAAATACTTGCAAGGACCTGAAAAAGGCGGACATTGTAGTGGGTTCAGTAGGGGATAATAGGTTAGATATTATTGGTATTCCTACTGAACCGGTTGAAATCATGGTGGAAAATTTAGAAGAACCATGGAAGATAAACCCCCTAGTAGTTCGTGGGCTAGGGGTGCCATTTATACTATCACTGAAAACTATGAGACAGCTGTCCATATCATTAGAATTAGGTGAGGATATCATTGCTAGGGTTGGGACTAGCGGGACAGAAATTCGGTTAACAGAATATCTGGGTTCTGACGAGGCAATGGAACTTGTCTCCACTTTAATGTTAATTGACTGTGAAGAAGTTGCTGAGGTAATTATTACTGAGAAGACGGTAATTCCCGTAGAGAAGACGGTAATAATTGAGGCTACAGCCAAAGGGTACAAGGTAACTGATGACGGCACATCAAATATTGTATGGTTTACAGCAACTGAAGAAGATTGGAAAATAAATCTTGAGTCACAATTAACAGAAGTGAGGATGACGAGGCGGGGCGATAGTCGAGTAAAATTAGTCATTTTGACTGTTGAAGAAAAACCCGGCGGATAGCTCCAGGAAGAAAAATAGGAACTATCCGACGATTGAAGCGTTACACGCCAACTCATGAAAATTTGTTAGCTTCAATGGAGATGGAGAAAATCTGCCCTCCATCTGAAGAACTTGAAAAATTAGACCCTAATATTAATTATTCACTAGTACTAGATAAATGTTTCAATATATTGGAAAACCTATTAAAAGAGTAGCTAGTGAGGCGGAGAAAATTAAAAATGAAATTAATATTATGTTTGGGGGGAGAGTTCGAAAGAATGATTATCTGAGCGGTAATGAACGGGCACTAGTAGAAGAGTTATTATATAGATTTTATGGTATATTATCAAAAGACTCCTCCAATGTAGGCCGCACGGAAATATTAGAGTTTGCGGTGAATACTAGTGAAAATGAACCGGTGAAGGCAAAGGTTAGACCTATGAATCCAGCTGTGAAAGAAAGTTTTAAAGGACAACTTCAACAATGGATTGAGGAAGGAATAATTGAACCGACCATAAGTGAATGGGGATCAGCGTTAGTTCCAGTAAAAAAGAAAGATGGAACATGGAGATTTGCTACGGATTATAGGGATTTGAATAGTATAACTAAATCGGATGCATATCCTATAGCTCATTCCATGGAATTGTTAACAGATCCACAAATTGGAAAGGCAAAGTACTCGTTTCAGTGGATATGGCTGGGGCATACTTTGCAGTACCTGTGAAAGAAGAGGATCAGAACAAGTTAACAATTGTTTCCCCATTTGGGACTTATAAATTCCTTCGGATGCCTTTTGGACCCAAGAATGCGTGCGGGACATATGCACGATTAATGCGTCAAGTTTATGGTCCACAACTAGACCGGCGAGGACTCCTCGGATTCTTTGATGACAATCTCATCTTAGGATGTACGTTCATGCAAACACTATGTAGATTTGCTGAATTTATGCTCAGGACTGAGAAGGCTAATCTCAGGGTAAAGGCTACGAAAACAGATTTGTTTACGCCTATGACGAATTGGTTAGGGCACGAGATAGGGGGAGGACATGTTGCTCCGGCTGATAGACTAGTAGAAGCTGTTCAGCATTGGCCTATTCCTGCTAACAAGAGGGATCTCCAAACCTTCTTGGGCAAGACCTCTTATTATCGTAAATTTATAGCATCATATGCTAAAATAGCTGAACCAATTGCAAAACTTCTCCGCAAAGATGTAGAATGGCAGTGGGCTAAGAGCCAAGATGAAGCATTTAATGAATTAAAGAAAAGGTTGCAGGTAAAACCATTATTAAATACCCCAGACTTTTCAAAAGAATTTATTGTTGAAACAGATGCTTCAAATTTTGCCATTGGCGCCGTGTTAACGCAAATAGGGGATGATGGTAAAGAACATCCGATTGCGTACGGTAGCAAGTCCCTTAATCAATCACAAAGAAATTATTCTGCAACGCAGAAGGAATTGCTAGCTGTAGTCGAGTTTGTAGAACATTTTAAGTATTTTATAATGGGAAGAAAGTTTGAAATCAGGACTGATCATCAACCTTTACAATGGTTCATGAAATCAGTTGCGCTTACTGGAATGTTACACAGATGGAAGGAGAGGCTTATGGAATATGAATTCGAAATTAAGTATAAGCCTGGAAAAAGAAATCAGAATGCTGATTCTTTGAGTAGAAGACCCGACCATGAAGAAGGTGTAACGGAAGAAAGTAAAAAGCCCAATGAATATGATTTCAAACTAATGAAAGCTATAGGCAAACCCATTGCAAATGTTGCTGCGGTAACAACTCGACGCAGGGAAAAAGAACTTGATCAAGAACAAGAAAGGATCAAGGTAATAGAGCAAGAGATGATTGAGGTACAAGATAAGGGAAAAGAAATCAATGAAAAATGAAATTGATGATATCTCAACAGATAAATTTATAAAACTAGATTTTTATAAGTCACAAAGTGATGATACTTGCATGAAATATATTAAGGGTTTGTTAATGAAAAACAAAACGGTTGAGGAAATTAAAGCACAAGGTAATAAATTATTGTCGCGGGAAATTAAAGCTTATCTTAGAATATATAATCAATTACATTTAATTGATGGTAAATTGTATATGAAGGATAAGGAAAATGGAAATATGAGAATTTGTGTACTGGAAAAAAGATATTCGTACAGTTATTGCGACTGTACATGTACATCCTTTATCAGCGCATCCTGGAATGACAAAGTCAAAATTATTAGCTAAACAATATTTCTATTGGACAAATATGGATAGAAATATTGAGGATGAAATAAAAGGTTGCGAAGTCTGTGTTTGTGCAAAGGAAAGGAGACAAAGACCATTGGAAAAAATGGGACAAACTTCTACAGCCATCAATGAAAGATTCCTTGTATTTTACATGGATTTGATGGGTCCGATGTACAACGGTTATGCCAGTGATCCTAAGTATTTAATGACAATCACTGATGCATGTACTAAATTTCCAGAAGCGTTCCCCTTGAAGGAACCTACAGTTGAAAATATTTGTAAGATATTATTAACTGAATTCTTCCCAAGGTATGGAACGGGTATGAAATTAGTAACAGACAGGGGTTCACAATTTATTTCCAAATTAATGCGACAGGTGTGCGATGAGTTAGGAGTTATTAAAGCAGAAACTCAAGCTTATCAACCTCATACTAACCAGGTTGAAAGATTAAATAGGGATATTGGACAAGCTATTAGAACATTAATGGTCCAAGAAAATATCCCTGATAATAAATGGCATAAATGTCTAGGGGGAGCCTTGGCTCAAATAAGGTTCCTAATTGTACCGAGGTTAGGGTATTCTCCATTTTTCTTAGTAACTGGAGCACATCCAGTGGTTCCTGCGGTTCAATTAGATTCAAATATGCAAAATGCTCCTACATCAGTTAATGAACTGGTAAATACGGTTACTCATGCGTTAGAAAAAGTTAGAGTCCAACAATTTGAAATTCATTTAAAGAATAGAGAGGCTTATAATAAAAAGTAGTCCAACAGGTAATTAATGTTGACGATGAGGTGTTTTTGTGGGCACCACAAACTGACAAGAATCGTAAATTGGCTACTTATCAAAACGGACTAGACTAAGGGAAGAGAACGAAAGTAATAATTTAGATCGAGTAATTCAATTTTCATATCCTGATTCTCCTGAAATTCAAACAACTCCTAAGATTTCTACATCCGTAAGCAATAAAGATCTTCCAAAAAAAGGGATGATGAGGAGGAGAATGGAAAACAAGAGGATAAAAATGAAAATGGTAATATGGATGAACTCGACGAGGCATATATGAGTGAAGCAGGAGCGGAAGAAATAAAAAAAGAAGTAAAGAATATGGAAGAATCGCCCAATAAAATGCAAGGATCTGTTGAGAAGAAGAATAAAAAACGAAAAGCAACGCCTGAATATAAACAGAAGTTAAAGAAATTATTAAGTGCCACCTTTGATGAACTAGCTGCGTTGCTAGATGGGAAAACACACCCTAAGTCATTTAAAAGGAAACCAGTCAGCCCGCACTCACAAGGTAAAAAGGAATCGTGTATAGAGTCAAGTGAAGAGAGCGAGCTGGACTGGAGTGAAGAAGAGGAAAAGACTGAAAGAGAACTAGAAGATACAATTAATATATCTTCTACAGATGTTCCACAAGAGAAAGAGGGCGAGGAAAATAGTTTTCCTTAAAAAGTAATAAGTAATAAATATAAATTGTGATTTGAACTTAAAAAAGAAAAGAATTAAATATAATTAAATATGAAGTTACTTATTTTATTATTATCACTTACTTTTGTGTTTGAAGTTCTTCAAGTTAATTCAGAAAGTGAAATTATAATGGAAAGGAAGAACTCGTCAATTATTCAAGGAAATGGGTAGAGTGGGAACCTCAGTACAATTGATAGAGGTCAGGACGGAATTACCAATGGTTAAAATCAACACAAGAATTGAAAACGTCCCAGGGAGTATGCATGCTACAATTAAGTATATGAACATTGTGCGTATTCCCAAGTCATTGACGAATGCTCTCCGGCAAAGAATAGAATATATCCACACACACATGAATGAAGTAATGATGTTTTGTGGATATCAGAATGACGGAAAAACGAAAAGGCAAGTGATAGTGGGCCTCGGAGTATTGGGAGGCTGGATGCTTAAGGGGTTGTTCACAAAGTTCTTCTCAAGTGATGATCACTCAAGGTATTAATCAGAGATATTGGATACCTTGGCACAGCAAGAAGAAGAACTAAGGGCAATATGTGGAGCAATAAGAAACTTAGCCACAAAGTATGATATCCTTAAGAATGTCACAATGATGCTTCACAATCAGCTACAAGAAGTAGAAAGGGTTGAAACAATGATAATGGTGTTGACAACAATCTCAGAACAGATCAACAAATGGATCAGGGGAATACAGGCTGGTATGACCGGGAGATTAACACCAGACTTGTTATCAATCAATGAAGTGAGGAAGATCTTGGATATGGTAAAAGAAAGGAACCATGATGGATCAATCAGTCCAGTTGAAAGTGAGAGTATTGGGAATTTTTACTCTCTGCCTGTGCAACTGGAAAGAACAGCAAACGGATTAGATGTGGAGGTTCGATTACCCTTATATTACAAAGAGAATCTATACGAGTTATATAAGTATAGGGAACTCCTGATGACAATAGAAGAAGGAGTTCGGATGTCATATCGATCACCAATAGGAAAATATTTAGTGATTGATGACATAAAGGGTAATTGGAAAAAAAAGGAAATTGAAACAGATGAATTAGTGGATTGTATTCATATTGAAGATATTCGTCTGTGTCCACATTTAAGGTTGTTCAGAATTGGACAAAATGGTTGTTTGCCTGCATTGATTCATGGTAACTTTAAAGTGGCTAAGGGATTATGTGACATAATGTTACATAAATCGGATGACGTGTTTGTGTCGCAAATCAACGATGGAAAAATATTCGTGGATGTGCAGAAGACACAAAGGATCAAAGCGTCATGTACAAGTGGTTCTGGTAGGACAACAAAACGTCAAGAAGCACTTGGATCCGGACAATGGATGATCACATTGCGGAATGATTGCAATGTGAGGATTGGTGATTACTTGATTGGAGAAAGACCAGTGACAAGTAAGATCAAGGTTAGGGTCGTGGAAATGATGATTCTGGATGAGGTGGAAGATGTTATTGCGGATTTAAACCTCCATGAAAGCTGGGTTTATGGTAATGGACAATCAAGCCTCAAGGACAAGCTAGAATTATTGACGGAACCTCAGAAAGCAATATCTATAGACAAGTTGAGGATAATGGCAAGAACTGCCAGGGTTGAAGAGAATCGTTTTTGGATATACGCTATAGTGGTTATTGAAACTTTACTAATCATTATATTTTCAGGATTCTTTGTGACGTTGCTCTGTAAGGTACGAGCTAGAAGAGCTGTACAGGAGTGAGTTGAATCCTGAAGGGCTGTATATCGAGAAAGAAAGACGAGGTCGTCTTTTCTTCAAGGAGTGAGCATCTGTAGTATCACCAACGGGATGTATTATGTATGATGATGTGAATGATAGTTGTTATTGTATATATATATTTATTAGATTTAAGCTATCATGAGTTATTGTTATTATTTTATATAAGAACTAAGTAATAAATAAGGCAGTGTGCAAACGTACAACGTGATTCTTATTATCAACCCTAAACTCCAAAACAACAACTTAAGGTAGGCCTAATAGTTATCCCATTGATTACACCGGTGTTCTCATTTGACTCCCACTAAATTGTATCCTGAGAAGGAATGCTTATTAAATATTGATATTATATTAATCCAAACTAAAAAATATAAGTAAACTTTGTAGTAGCGTTTTCCACGATTGCTAGAAAAGGACACTACAATATTATATTAGTAAGTTATTACAATCCACTTATTATTAATCCTTGAAGTATTTGAGAGAGGCCTAAAATCCTCACAAAGGCATATGGTTTTCCTTTTTTAGTTTTATAAATTATCCAATTATATTCATTTTTAAAGTTTTTCTTAAGAATATTATACATAGTGTTAGAAATTTTGGAAATATAACAGTCTACATTACTGTTGCAAATATTACATATAAATTTTATAATATCAAAAAACTCAAAGTTTTCATGATAAATAATTTATATCATAGATACAAATATATCTTTTAGACGAGTAAAGTTTAAAAATATTGCTCTGGCGTAAGTATTTTGTGTAATTGCTTCATATAGATTACAGGAAATGATACAAATTAAATAAATAGAAAAATTACTTTCCTTCATCTATCATCAAATGAAAATATCGTGGGAAGGTGGATAATTCTTTTATTCTTTTTAAAAAAATACATTTTAGTAGAATCATTTATTCCATATTCTAGACTTAAAAAGCTAGTTATTATCGTCCACTAATTACTACAATGTGGCCATAAGAATTTTCTAACACCATTATACAAGCTTGGTGATGTTTGAAACCATATGGCAGCCTATGATAAGAGCTTATTTGAATATTTCTCTTTATTTTGAAATAAAATAAATAATTGTTCTTGATGATCAGACATTTCTTCTTCTAATTCTCTCATCAATGTATCTATTCTATTGATGGCTTTGGATTGAGATGACACACCCAAATTGTACGTGCCAAGGAAATACATTATTTTTAGAACTGTACAAAAAAAAAATATTTTTTCCTTTAGGGCATAAAAATAAAACAACATCTTCTGATAATTTATCTCCGTGACAAAATAAATTAAGAGTTAGATTCCGAAATTTTTTATATTATACGATATTTCTGGTACACCTTCATCTTTCAGACAAAATAGTACTATAAATTCTGTTTCGTAAATAAAACTGATATCTTTCGGAAGTTGCTCATTCATTGCCTTAAAAGTAAGATCATCAAATGTGTTGTCTATTGTTAGTTTTAAAGTTATTTTGTTAACTATATGATCATATGAGCTTACCAACAGGAATTTGTCATAAAAATGGATGTTTATCACCACAACAGGTTGCATGATTGGGGCTTGTGCTCCTCCAGATAGTATAAGAACTCATTGGTATAGGCTTTCCCTTTATGATATGAAATAAATAATCATTGTGGAATATTTAAATTGATATATTTATCATTAATTAACTATATAAATACTAATCAATACAAAAAGTAAGTATAAGAACTACTAATAATATAAATAGACTTTGATACAATTAGATATATAAATATAAAAAACTAAACAAATATCAAGACTGAGACATAAGTTTTTTTTTTATAATACAGTGTATCCCTGGGTAAGTGGTCAGCCCCTTAAGCGTGATCGTTCATTTGAGCAACATTTATTTCAGTGAGGGTTATCTTAGTAACATTCATTTGAGCTATGTATTCATTTGGGCAAACATCATTTCAGCAACATTTTCATATATGTAGTAAATATTATGAAATAAATTACTTCATTATTAAACGTCATCATATCACTCATCACCCACCAGAGCGGTTTTCAAAATCAAATGAGAGAAGTTTGAAAGGAGCAATTGAAACACTTATAGGATTTTGTTTCAACTTCGTAAACTTTTTTGGAGGGATGAATTTACAAAACATATTGAGTGGGATGTCATTCAAACACTTCCATCTATGGGTCCTCTTGGAGTTGAAGGGTTTGAATGTCATCCCACTCAATATGTTTTGTAAATTCATCCCACCAAATTGGAGAATGAGCATCCTAAATTCTCCAATCATTTTTGTTGTCCAATGTTATGACAGTAAACCTTTAATTCCTGAGCCATTTTTGACTTGTAAAACCGATAACTTTACTTTATTAATATATTATTTTAAAGCTTTATCATATTCTTAATTGTTGGACAATTTCATTTATTTTGAACTTCTTTTATTCTTTTCAATTTTGTATGTTTAGTAAAGTACAAGATGACATTGCCAAATTTTGCAATTTAAAAAAAAATGTCAGGCCTTGTTGTAAACATGTATACTTCTAGAACAGAGTTTCCCCAAGGTATCTTGAAATACAAAGTATGTCAATAACATACATTGGGCCATCCCTCCTTTTCGAATTGTTGTATCGTACCGACTGCTGGTCAAGCTAAATATAATGATTGCTTTTGTGACGTTAGAGCCGATGTGAATTATTAATATAGAATTAATAGGAATATTGTATTTTAATCGTATTCGTAGTAATTAGATAAAATTATTATTTTTTAAATTTCCTATACCTCTATTTATATAGTGACTTGTGATGGAGTCCTGCAATAAATCTTGGATCTGTGCAGTTGTATTTGTAACTCACATATGGGTCACCAGATTTTCCTAAGGCTTGCTCATAGAGAAAGATTTGCGAAATAACTTGTCATCGAATGGGTTGTATTGGAGAGCCACCCATAATTTATGCAAATCCTTTAGGAGAAAGCAGTAAGTAATAAAATCTAATTCATATTTTCTAAAGGTGATGAAGGGAAGACTTCAAAAAAATATTTACCAAGGTTCAAGGTAAACTCATCATCAGTGGGAAGAATCTGGTAGTTTGAATAAACAAGATATTATTCAGGGACTAGCACTCAAGTCTCTCTTCCCAAAAGGTTACAGAAACATTCAGTAAAGTGGCCTTCTTCGGGCTCCTTGGGTATCAACTATAAAAAGAGGGCTTCGAAATTTTAAAACAATCAAAATTAAAATCCTCAAGTAGTATATTATCTTTCACCCATCTTATTTGATATAAATTATGGTTTTAATTTATTATTTGTTAATGACGTTTTGGCTGGAAATGTTTAAATTAAATATGATATTACTTGCAACGATCGTCATCAGAATCCCTTTGATATATGACTGGTAAGAAATATTAAATTCCTAATATTTTGTAGTTAAATATATTTTCGGACTTTTTAGTCTTCATATCTTGAGATATATTAACACCAAAGTCGACCGTAATCCTAAGATCTCAGAGGCCATTCCATAAATTGGATAAGGCTACATAAGCTTTTTTAGTATTCCACAAGTTAATTTATATA
Organism: Lepeophtheirus salmonis; assembly: GCF_016086655.4. Lineage (NCBI taxonomy): Eukaryota > Metazoa > Arthropoda > Copepoda > Siphonostomatoida > Caligidae > Lepeophtheirus > Lepeophtheirus salmonis. Next base: position 12,395,015 of record NC_052142.2, read on the forward strand.
AAAATGTTTGGTCCAGCTTATATATCCATGATGATGTCAACGGATAAGAAGTTCCTTTTTAGAACTCTCGGAATTCATAGTGTATCAGAATGATACAATCCTTAACGCATAAGCATTTACATCATCAACAATAAAGTTATCATTTCATGAAATATATTGAAAAAGATGAACAAACTATACCTAACTTTTACATTTATAATAATTTATTTTGTGTACACATTTGTTTATATTTGACATTCCAATCAGTTTGTTCTATGTATAATATTGAAGGTATTTAGTTTAATAAATTCATATGTTTTAGCATTATATTAATATATTTAGTTTTAAAAATTATTTCATATCTTGACAGAATGAATTTGGCTCTTCATATCGTAAATAAATCTTTAACTAACAAATTCAACATTTTTAAATGTTCTATCTAAAAAGTTGTTAACTTTGTTAAAAAACTGTACAAATTTTAGTCTTAATTATTAAGATCACTTTATAAATAAACATATAACCATGGACTACTAGAGGAAAAGTACTAAAGACTGAAAAAAAATCAGCAGACAGCTGCAGTTCCATTTTCGTGTTTTATTCTTGTGAAGTTATATTTTAGTCATGGAGTTGTGTATGTTTTTGGTCCTTGGAAACTCGTATATTGATGTTCTTATCCTAAAATGCTAGAGAAGATTACACGTACGAATACTGGAAAGATTAGTCCATTCCTATATCTTAATTTCACCTTGAATTGAGAATGAAATTCTTCTTCATACAAAGGAGGGATTCAATAAGTCAAATTTAACTCCCAAAGCCAGGCATGAAACACAATTCATTTTATGGGTAGAGGATCCTATTCAAGACAGAGGACACCCTTATCTTCATACGTTGGGATTATAGGCAAGACTCTTCATTGTATCAAATATATGACTCATTCAGTCATTTATTTTGTAGAGACATCGACAGGATTCAGGATCTCCATCTAAGTTTTCTTACGACTTGATTAACATCCGAAGTGGACTCACCCAACAAGTATGGAGTTATTTTTGATCAATATCTACACCGATGCCGTCGGAATTATACCATCGAAGAAAAATAGATCTCAGCATCTAACCACACCATTAAAAAATATCACGTTTAGAAGGACTCTACTCCTACTTCACTGCATATCGGGAACTCATATCCATGAATTAATCCCTTAACAATAGGATGTCCGGAAGTGTTTTATACCTTAACAAAAATGATAGTTAGCTTATACATGGGAATAAAAGTCTGATGTTTTTTTATTTATTTTATAACATAAACTCTAAATATATATATATATATAAACAAGAAAAGTAATAATGTAGAATTATAGTTATTTACATATAACCATATTTATTGACATTGTTTGCAAACGACATAATATGTAATTTTTCTTCCTACTGTTACCAAAAGTAAATATTCTCTATTTTGTACAAGGGAGCAGAATTGTTTTTACATCTAGTGACTTAACACCTTCGCCTTCTTTATATTTTACCTGTTGCAGTTTATTGGTATATTTGTATTACTCGAAGTCTCTATATCCAAGACTGCTAATTCTTCTACTAATTTCATAATAAATAATTTATGCAAACATTTTTTTCCTCTAATATTTTTAAAAATAATCCTATCATTGATGGCTGAATATCCAACCTGTTGCTTTACACAATCAACTACCAAAGTTTGTTTCCAGCATTTATTGTATCAATGAATACTAGAAAAAAAGGATTGCAGACAGAAAAAAATCAGCTGCCAGGTGCAGTGACCAATTTCATTTATCGTGTTTGAATGTATTAATGAATTAATCCATTCAATTAATTTTTGCATATAAGATACTGTGAAGGATTAAGATTGTCAATAAATGTGTGGCTGTTGGTTGCAGGAGTGATTACCGCCCAAAAATGAAAGATCTGTTGGTTGATAGACAAATTTCATTCCATAGGTTCCCAAAAAAATCGGACTCTTAGAGAAATGGATAAGAAGTGTTCATCGTCGAAATTAGACCCTATCATCACATTCAGTCCTTTACAGCGAGCATTTCAACTAAAATGATTATGAAAATGACCTAATAACAGCTGGAAAGAAATGCTCCAATAAACTTAACAAGTACAATTCCTTCAAAGTTTAATCACCACAGAGAAATAAAATTTCAATATGAAAGAGCAACTGCGTCACCCAGGCATTATAGTCAAATCAAGCATATGCATCATAAGATTCAAGAATTCTTTGAACATGACTAGATTATTGGTTTGGCTGATCTACAAAAAACTACAAACACGGCCAAGTTAAGTATTTATTACCAAAAAAATGTAGATTTTTTCTCATGAACATGAAAACTTCTAGCTTGGGCGTTCATGAACTTTCCCTAAACATTGAAATTAGCGAGGAATTATGCTTTACTGCATGGTAAAATTTATATATATTTTTGAGATTTTGAATTACTTTAAGATTACATTAATGTTATCATTATTTTAGCGCCAATGGTGAAAAAGTGAATAGAAATGAATTCGGTAATATTTTCAAGAAGGAAACATTCTAAACACTCTCAGAAGTCCTTAATTTTGTTACGTTTTAAAAAAGCCTAGATTGTGATGTTTAGGATAATTTTAAAGTTCTTAAAATTGCAGGGAAGATTATAGAAAACATAATTCCAGATTTGGAAGAGAAAGAGCAAAAGATGTTGCTATTTTTGAATGGTCGAATTCAGCTATGGCTTTTATCTAGCAGGCGAAGGCGGTATTCATCAAACATACTAACGATGAACTCAATTTGGCAAACAAACTCACCAACTCTGTATCGTCAATTCCTCCAAGAAGATCTTCTCTCTATTCGAAGTGAACGTCATTTAAATTTTCGACAAGTTCCTTGTTTATTTCCCCTGGATTAGAGAATTCAAAAATTAATTACTTGAGTGCATGGGTTAGGAATTTGTCTGAAGATGAAAGAAAAGTTTGTCTCATGACCGATTAAGTATATTGTGGGAAAAGAGTAGAATATGCAGGAGGGAGAATATATGGAATTGAGGAAGGCTTTCGTTCAAAAACAATTTTATGTTTTATGATTTTATCACTCATTGGTGGCTTTCAAGATATGGTTGCCATGTTCACCATAAATAAAATAGATGCATGTTTATTGGAAGTTAATTTAACAAAAGTGGTAAAAAGTTTTGGATAGAGTCCAAATTGATGTCGTGGTGGTTTTGGCCGATGGTCACAGTGCAAATCGTCATTTTTTTTTTGACAAATTGGGCAACAGAAAAATTCTTCCAATCTGAAACAAGGACTAAGCTCAAAACTTTTTTCTAGTTTTGTTCCAGTATATATTTTTAAGACTTTTTACAATAATTTGCTAAATAAAGAGGTATTCCTTTGTCCTCCATTGAAATATGTGGCTGTTGCAGTAAATTTGGAGCATTTGCAAAAGCGCCATCAACAAGGAATGGGCAAAAGACTAAAGTTTGCTCATAAGTTTTCAATGAAAGTCCTCAATCTTAAGCCTACTGAGTGCTGCAATGTCATGTTATCATTAAGATTTTTTCATGATAACACTGTGGCTGCTTCAGAGCACTTTGCTAGTGAGAATAACAATTAATAGTGGCGAAAAACCGTCCAGTTTCTCAAAATAATTAGGAGATGGTGTAATATTGTGAATGTGAGAACACCTTACGTGGGGATTACAAAGCAAGATTCTTCAAAAGTTCCGGCTATAAGTTTTCATGATGAAAATATGACCTTTTTGTATGAGTTTTCAAGATGGTTAAATGAATGGAAGGCCATGGATAAAAGTAAATGCCTATCTAGAGAAACAATACTTTGTGTAAGGAAAACTACAGATTGTTTCCCTAAACAAGTCAGACTTACTTAGTCAAAGAAAAACTATTTAAGTATGTCCTCCACGAAAAGATTGGCACTGCCAGTTTTTCAATGTTAAAATATTTTGCTATTTCTGCTATTTTGGCGTTCCGTTCATTTTTTTTTTTTTTTTTTCCTTCAGTTTTCTGTGTTGATTCAATATTTCCATACCGTTCTGTGTTCCAATCATAAGGTAGTACCAGATAAACTGTACGACAGCAAATCGCAACATTTACTTTGATAGTGTCAGGGATACCTCATTTGACAACTATGTTTCAAGAAATTTTAACTCAATAATGTGGTGAATATAAATGTTCAAATGATCTACAACTGATTGAAATTGGAGCCTCAGATGTGAAAAGGATACCCTGTATTGGTTTCCGAAAGGCCTGAAAATCGGGTCCTCTGTATATCGGAGGTGGTCATTACCTTGGTTGAAGTTCATCTACCCAGAGGGAAACTATGTGTTTCAGCAGGACTCTGCCCAGGGGCACAAGGGAAGGCCAACGCAGCAAATGCTGGAGGAGGATTTTTCTGATTTGTAGCCTCCATCCTCCCCGACTCGAATCCTTTCGACTATGGTATCTGAAGCTATGTCGAAAGTAGTTCCTGTGCCGTCCCCCATCCCAGCTATGACGCCCTAAATACCTTGGCCAAGAGGCAGTGGGCATCCATGTCCGAGGCACGTCGTCAAGGTGTGCGCAGCCTTCAGTCCCTTCAGTCTGTAGATGGCGGCCATTTCAAATAATAACTTTGTAATTATTGTTCATTTTAGTAATATATAGACCACTCGTTCAACACTTTGTTGTTCTTGGTGAAGTCCTTTTTTTGGATACTACGCATAATGTTTTTATAAAAAAAAATTAAATTCATTTTTTTTTCCTTTTAAACCTGTTTTATCTAATAGATAATGGTAAAAAAACATTTTGTCTTTTGATATCAAAATCATGTCTCGAGCTTCAATATTAAGGAAGTTATGACAATTTATCATCGAAATTTCACGTCTTTTATGTTTATGTTAAAACCTACACCAAAATCTGTCATCTAAGAAAATAATATGATATTTCAATAAAACAACACAAGCTTCATAAAAATCACGATAATTGAATGAAATTTTCAGGAAATACAGAGTACAGTATTGTGCAAAAGTTGTATAATATTTTTAAATACCTGCAATTGAATTGTATAATATAAACTTCGAGTATATGAATGTCTTCCCACGCTCTCCAGACAATAAATAATTATTATTGAAGAAAAAGAGAAGTTGAAAAATAAGACGAAATACCTTCATATTGCACAGTAATAAAGATAGAAGGTACTAATGTGGGATTGAAATTTATATACTTCGTATGCATTGATTGGTTGGAAACTTCACAAGACACTAGATAAATAAAAGTTTTAACATCCATTATATATACCTTTTAGTCGATCCATTAAAACCTATTTTTAATTTTTAATACTATCTTGATATAACTTATTTCCTAGCGAATGGTGCGATTAAACGAAGCAACGTATTGAAGAAAAAATTTGACTTGGTGAAAAATTTATAATTGATCAACATTATACATAAATGGCGTTAAATTGATTTCTAAGTAATGAAAATCCAGCATTTCTATGGGGATCCCAAAAACACTTCTAGACTTCCGTGCGTACTTCCTGCAACTTTTTTCCTCTCAGTAAATCTACATTTTGTAACATATCTGCTAAAAGGTTGCGTTTTGCTGTCCCAGACTGTATATGAAAGATAACCAAAAATAAGAAATACTTTGTAAATATTGGAAGATGTTCAGTATCTTTGCACATGTCTCTTGTTATTTGATCAAGGGGTCATCAGGGAGGCAAAGACACAAAAGCCCCCCTCACCCTAAAAAAAAACAAAAAAAAAAACAATACAAGAAACTGAAAATTTGTTATGGCATTATACACTGCGTTACTTTTTTTTTGTTATTAGTCATCACGCAATTGAAAACTCCACCTAGAACGCTCAGCGCATCTTGGATATTTATTGGTTGTGCCTCTTCCATAAATACCAACACACGCATTGCATGGTTTTAAAAATAATACACTCGTATAATGGTAAAATACATTTTGAAAAAGTATATTTAAAATTTTTATAACGTCTAAGTCAAACTATAATTTTATTATTTATTCACTGCAAGAAGGAACTGTTTCTCGAAATTCTCGTCCCCAATCCTTAACCTCGTACTTCTCAATATCTATGTGGATTTGGAGAAGAGCCTTCCCGAACTGTCACGACTTGGGAATATTACATTATACCTCAGATTTTTTTTTAAATCTTTTAATATGCAAGGATTGATTCCATCGCCTCTGACTCGTCACTTAAAAACCGATCGACTTCCTGTCTAGCTATATCAGTCTTCTTCTGTCTTTTGGCTAAGAAATGTGTCCTTCTCTTATTATTCTAATTTCTGGCACAGTTGTCTAGACGGAAAATCTCCCATTTCTATCGCCTTATCGAATAGGTAAGTTCTTGTATTCTCTTGCTTCTCCATATCCAGGAAGCCTACTTTGAACTCAGGGAGATATGCTGAAGCTATCAGCATATCTCTGGGTTCAAAGTAGCCTCCAAATCTTGTATCTATAGCACAGAAGAGTGCATCAACTAATGGTTGGCATTAAGGTGCCATTTCTCTCTGCTCGTGCAGATACATTTGAAGGTATGAATTGGTGGTAAGCAAAAAAAAAAATGACCTTATCTCCCTGAAGGAAGTTTAGCCCTTTAGCTACATGCTGCATCACACTTACCCGTTGATCTATGAATTCGTTGTCATAGTCAAAGAGTTTAGGCAAATTGGCAGCTGTAAGAATAGATCAAAAAACTGACTTATCATTAACTCTGAGCTTCTTGACTCTCTTGACCGCGTCATATGTAGAGTTATAGTGCACGTTACAGGAATTCACATGGGCCTTGACACATTTTTCTCTCACAATATCCGCAAGCAACCATGATTGGTTAAACTTATTCCATAACTTGTTAAGAATGCAGAAAACTTTATAATATGATCAAGAATATTCCCCTGCCTGGGCTTCAGTGCTTGTTTGCTGTCTGTAGTTGCGATTAAATTTAAAGTATGGAAAGCGCATCTAGAATAGAAATATGTTCAATTATTTCAATGATATTACTTATGTTTTTTACAGACTATATAAAATTATGCTAATGACTACCCCTACAAAACATGAGTACATAAAATATGAAAAGAATAAAATTAAAACAGACACACAAACAAGAACAATGTCTTCAATGTTCTTGTCCTCATCATCACGTATCTTCTTATTAAACATTTAAGGGTTGAGGAGAACTTACATGACCATTGTGGGAAAAATGGAACAATGTCTGCGGCGTATTTCCATTCTCTATCCTCGTAATGGGGGATCCTTAAGGAAAAGCCTGCGTATCTCGCTGCAGATGCAATGAAAATTTTCTCCAGAGAGTGAAAGCTTATTAGACACTCAGAAGGGAGACAGCTAGCTATATAAACTTAGTGCTAACTAAAGCAAAGCAGACATCTCTAGTTTCTGGGATCGCCTTTTCCTACCCTTTGGGCATTCCAAAAAGAATGTAGGCAAACGAGTCCTGGGAAGGTAGCCACTCAAATTAAAAAGATCAATATTCAAATCGAAGAAATATCGAAGATCAGAGAATGCCGGACATACTGCAAATGCAAGAAGGAATGAGTTAAAATTCTCCAATCATTGATATCCAAACGATCCCTTTTCTTTGGTATTAATACAAATCGACCTTTAGAGACTGATGTTGGCAATTCTTCGAATTTTTAAATAGATTTGCCCACTTGCAATAAGAAGGGATTTATTTCTTCTCCAAAAGATTTAAACAATACACCTCCCACTCCATCAGGACCTGAGGCTTTATTACCCTTTAAAAATTTCTTAATATATTCATTTATATTAATGGATGTGAAAACTGGAGTATATATTCCCTTTTTTCTAACTTGAATTTTTGGACCCCTTATACAAACTAAGAAGTGGAAAGAATCGTGAAGTGCACTAACGATGTCTGCTGTTTTACATAAAGTCTTTTCATTATGTATAATTTTGCTAATTGATGATGCTGTAATGTTTTCATTCCTCTTCAAGTATTTTATACGCTGAGCGAGGCAATTTTCTTTTAACACCTCTTTCTTCATATCATCTTCCGAAACTTCTGATATTCGATAAGTATTAACTAAGTCGGATTTGTAGCTTCTTAAAAAAAGGTACCCATTATCTAAAATATCATCCACATCTTTTTGAAACTGCAGTCCTTGTATCTCTAACATATTTACATAATGATAATTTAATTATCCTATTAAACTTTTTAATAGCTTGATCGGCAGAAAAATATGAATCAAATGATTCGACTAGTTTAGTTTTCATGGTCCCTTGAAATGCTTCTTCTTCAAGAAGCCATTTCGGTAGTTTGAAAATTTGAGTTCCCAAAAGGCTGTAGATTTCAATTTCAATTATTTTATGATCGGATCTAGGTTCCAGACGATACTTGACAGTCTTAATTATTGAAAAAAATAGATGGAGAGGCGAGAGCATTATCAATTCTTGAAGAATGTAGACCCCTCCTCCAGGAAATTGTTTCCTCTGAAGATGTGACCTTGATAACATCTACTAAGTTAATTTGCCAGATAAGTTTATTTAGAATGGGTTTATTTGGGAAGTATCCGTCCTCCTCGCCCGGATCAACATTAAAGTCGCCAACAAGTAGTAAAGGAATGTCATCATTTATTTGACTATTAATAATTGACTGAAAAAAAAGTTCACGAATTCACGTTAGGGCCGTAAACATTTCTTACTAAGAAACAGTAATCATCATTGGGAACAAATTTTTTGTACTAATCACTAGAATGAGAAACTTCCTTTACTACAGAAGATTCATTCAAACTTTTTGACACTAATTTAAAAATAACACCTTTTCTTGTCTAAGACGGTAAAATAACTTCTAAAATTCCATGTTTTGGCAGGTGGATCGATATCTGATCTGTATTTTCTCAGGAACCTCAATAACAAAGTTTTGAAACAAAGCAAACGAGAAGCATTCCCATATTAGTATAGAATAATGTTCTTAATATTTTTTAAACTTAACAAAATTAAGAAATCATCATCTTCCCTCCAAGAGAGCATGCCACTAGGATTGCCGTTTCTCTCGTAGTGATTTCTTTCTATTATTTGTTTTGGTCACCTTGTCTTGCATTAATTTTTTTTTTTTTTTACTGCCACACTGCTAAATCTTATGAAAAATTAAATTAAATTTGCTAGGAACATCGTTGTATTCTAATTTTCTCAAGATTCTCACTGAATTCTTGGCTATTAAAATAGTCATCCCGCAAAGTAATTAGAGCATAATACAGAATGACTGGACGGTGTAAAGTCCTTTCAACGAGCAGCTTTTATCCATTTATGCCTAATCTCTATTGATTGTTCATATACAAGAAAACTTAAAATTGAATTAGGTATTATGATTCAATCTAGCTTTACTTGGATCTCTAGGAAGCCTAGCAAACTAAGTCCAGATAAACAACTTTTGTCTAAATTAGAGCACACTTAAGTTGTACAATATTTTACCTCTTTTGTTCAACATACTTATATTGTCCACCACAGTCCAGTTGTTCAAACACAAAAACTGAATATATACTACTATGCAGCATATTTTGATATCTCCCTTAATGTGACTACCCAAAATGAATTCATCGCATTACTTACATACTTTCAATAACAACAGCTGGAACTTGTGATTCGATGTGACTCAAGTGCTGATAGCCCCCTTTTGGGGATCTCCTATTTCCAATGCTCGAGGCAGGCTCTTGAGGAGGTTGTTCACAAATCTTACTTAAGCGTTCAAAATATTAGAACCACATCTACTTTTCAAACTGATCATGGCTCAAGTCATATTGACATGACGATTACAAACAATATCTTCAACCAATGTATGCCGGTTACTGATTGGCAGATGGACATTGATTATTCACATAGTGATAACTCATAGCTAAATACTCCACAAGTAGCTATGAAACAGTCATGGAGAAATATCGTAACCTTATTAAAGCCGACTGGCAAAGATTAGAATATTTCATATCTAGAAAATTAAAGGATCTACCAAACCGCCTAACCTGCAGCCTTGAGAAACCTTCCCTAGTGTGAACGGGGCTATTCAGAAATTAATGGATTTGATTACTCTTCTCAAGCCAGCAAGTAGGTCTAGACACCTGCCTTGGTGGAAGGAAAGACTCCTGTCTTTTAGAAAATATGAACACAAAATCTTACACTGTGTTCGCAGAGGCAAAGATGGTCAATGCCTCTAGGATGCTCAAAAGAAGAAAAATACTATCTTAGAAAATTCAAAATGTCTTAGATGGCGTGAATATTGTAGTCGAAATAACAATATTGGCGATTTCTCTAGAGTGGTTCAATCCATAAACATAAAACAACTGCCCTAATAAGACTGTTCTTTAATGTTAATAGAACGATGGCCGTCACACCTGAAACAAGCGTCAAATTTTTTTACCTGGTCACTTCTGCAGGGGTGAGCTGGATCCTGATTCTGACCTTGTTTAGGATGCATTTTCAGTGAGTTCACTTGAGGAGTGTGATAATTTGCATGGTCTTGTTACAATCAAAAATACCTTTAACTTTCATGGCTGTAAGATCCTAATGGAATTTCCCATTGTTTACTAAAATATATTTCAATAAAAATGATGGAATAAATTCACCGACTCTTTGTACGCTCTGTACGATTGAATGAAATTCCTTTTGGTTGGCAAGAAATCAGGACAATCTTCGTGCACACACCAGTAAAAAATCGCATGCTGATCAAAAGTCTTTTTTCGTAAATATTCTTATAGATACAGGAGCTTCAGTATCTCTTTTACCTATTCGCATTAAATCCTTCCCTGTGAAATTGACCTCTACAAATGGAACTAAAATTAATGTAGTAGGTGAACTAGCAACTTCAATTTCAATTCACACTCTTCGTAGGAAATATTGTTGGACATTTATAGTAGCTGAAGTGGAGTGTCCGATAATTGCTATTGATCTCTTACCCAAAAATTACAAGATCCCAAAACAGATATTTGTACAACGGGTATTTAACCTTGAGAGAAGGCATTCATTTAGTAAAAATTAATCTTGAATACAATCATGAATACATTAAAGAGCTTTTGATCAAATTTCTTAACATAATTGCATCTGAACTAGGTCATGACTTTACAATATTTCCTTCTGATGTTCATCATCATATTGATACTGGCGACTCTCCTCCACTAGCCTTAAAAGCAAGGAGACTTTCTCCTGAGAAATTGAAAAGTTGTCGATCTATGTTGGATTCCCTACTACAATCTGGAGTGCTCAGTGCTACAAAAAATCATCTTGGGCTACTCTTCTTCACTTTGTTCCTAGGAAAGATCCGAAGAATGGCGTATGGTTAAGTATCCCTCAACACATTTGCACGATTTACCTGTTCAGCTTGATGGTGTAGTTATTTTTATTAAAATTGACTTATGTAGTGTTTAGTATAATATCCCAGTAAAAGAAAAGCATAAGTTTGAAACCGCAATTATAACCCCATTTTGCCTTTTTGAGTATAATTTAATGCCATTTGGTCTTCGTAATGCTGGTGCATCATTTCAACGTTATATGAACAAAATATTAAGTCATCTAAGCTTTATTTTCATTCATTTTGATGATTTATTGATTATCAGTTATTCAGAAGAACGACACCAAGAACATTTATCCAAAGTAATAGAAATTCTATCTGAATTCAAACTTCGAATTGCTCCTATGAAACGTGAATGTTTTGTCTCATCTATCGAATTTTTAGGTGTGTCTATCTCTGCTAATGGAATTCGTTCAGTTGATAAAAAAGTACCTGAGATCGATGAATTTAAATTACCCATTGATCCTAAAGACTTAAGAAGATTTCTTGGCATGGCTGGTTTTTGTAGGAATCTCGTTCCTAATTTCGCAGCTATTACTAATTCGATGACCGAATTAATAAGAATCTCAAATAAGAAAACTCCTTAGTCTAGCGAAAGTTTAGTGAAAGAAAATGAAGTTTAGTAAAGTTGATTATCTTTCATTGGTATAAAAGATGCACTGAAAAAAGTTGAATCGCTTCTTTTCTTTAATCCTTGTCACAATAAATTTAATCTAGTAACCAACGGCTCTAATGTGGCAGCTAGAGCTGGACTACATCAGATGGTTGGAGTCCCATTCCAGTTAGTTTCTTTTCAAATAAATTTATTGAGACTCAAAGAAGATATTCGACCTATAATCGTGAACTTTCAGCGACTTATTGGGCAGTACTTTGTTTTAAACATCTAGGTCAAGGTCAAAATGTAACACTATTCACAGATCACAAGCCTCTAGAATCTGCTTTTGTTAGTTCAAAAGAACCAAAATCAGATCGTAAACAAATGGAATATGTTCAAGATGTTAAGTATATTCGAGGTGAGGAAAACGTGGTTGCTGATCACCTTTCACGTCCTGTAAAATACTGTATCAAAAATAATTACTGATCTTCCTACAATAGCCAAAATACAAATTAAATCTTTCGAAGAAGATGAATCTTTTATTGAATACTTTAAAGAATATTCTAAAAAATTTAGTAAAGCCAAAGTATCTAAAGGATTAGATCTTATCTGTGAGAAATCAACATGTATGTCTCGTCCTTCAGTTTCCTTGTCTCTTCGTCAAGAAGTATTCGATCAATTTCATAAACTATCATATCCTGGAATAATAGTTTCGATTAATATTCTCAAATTTCCTTATTTTTGGCCAATCTTAAGAACTGATATCAAGATTTGGGTATCTGGATGTATAGGTTGTCAAAAAGTAAAAGTTTATCGACACCAGAAAACTGAGAATCGAACCTTTTATTCTACAGGTAGATTTGAAACCGTAAATATTGATATTGTTGGATTTCTTTCGCCAGTGGATATTCCTGGTCAAAATTTGTCTGAAACCTTTCAATATATGCTCACATGTATAGATCGATCAATTCGCTGGGTTGAAGGTCAAATATTACAACGATTACTGCGGAATTTATAGCTCATACCATCGTAAATTTATAAATATCACGGTTTAGCGTGCCATTATTCGTTGTTACCAATCCTGATTCACAATTTGAAGTTGATCTTTTTCAACATTTATCCGAAATTGTTGGTTTTCAACGACTTACAACAACTGCATACTACCCTCAAACTAATGGTATGATTGAAAGAGTGCACCGTATAATCAAAGCAACTATTTGAGCACGCCCAAAAAAATGGTTTCTATCTCTTCCTTTAATTTTTTTAGGCATTAGAATGACAACAGGTGCAAATTTAATACATACGTTCACAGCTGTAACTGGCACAAAAATGATTATTACTAGAACTATAATTGATAACCAGTCGTACGTAAAATGCACATAAATTCCTAGATAATACTTTCGCTTGGATCGGATAAAAAGGACACTATTTCTATTGAGCGTCTTGAACCCGCGAGTATTAAAGAAATGAGTACTCCAAAATGATCACTGGCAACTATTGAAAGAATTTCCAGTCCGAACGAGCCGTCTCCTTCCAAATCTACCGGATCCCAAATAACTTCTCGAAGCAGAAGGGGAACACGTTTTTCTAAAAAAGCAGATTATCATTTTTTTTAATTTCCTAATGCTCTGCTTATATCAGGAGGAGCTATTGTGGCGTCGCCCAGATCGGACTGATCTCTTGGGCGGTTATTGCAAAAGAACAGGACGTGAAAGAGATAAAAATAAGAATAATAATTATATAATTTCAAAAAACGTAAAAACATAATCAAGTATATAACTAAAAAATGTTAGGTAAAAATTAAGATAAAAAGAATACATTAATGTGGTGTTAAAGCAAAAATTTATAATTTATTCCTCCTTCTTTTAACCCATATACCCTTTAAAAAGAGCGACTAAAGATTTTATTGTTCTTGGACCCTGGCATCTTAAAATAGCTTTTATTAAACCAACAGACGAAGCTCATTCTATTTGTGAATACTATTTAAATTTATTAGGACTTCCAAAAAATTAGAGGAAAAGAATATATTTTTATAGTGTATATTTTCGATGCTAGGATATTTACCACTCAATTTCAGATATCTGCCAATTGTATCAAATTTTATAAGCCATGCAAAAATTGTAGGAAACTTTTCACAATATAATGCATACCTTTGTGGATTGCAAGGCTGTCAGAATTCTGCAAAAATTCTCCACCGTCAGCATCAAGGGCCTGGAAAATGTACCTTTGAATTTAATCAAAGTTTCTATAGTCCCAATTATCTGAAAGGAAGAAGCAGTCTCCACAGAAGACTAAGGCCATTGATTTTACTTTATTAAACTTTAAGGCATTAATTGCTGGAAAGCTTACATCCTATGAGCCAATATACCCTTACCAACTTACAACATTTTTTATGGCATCTGCTGCTACCATTTCCTCTAAAATCCCCAATGCTGATGACACATACTGGATCCCAGTGGCAAAAGAAGTGAAATTATATGTAATGTCGCTAGAAATGAGGTGGCTGATATGCTTGCCAGAGCTGGAGCTCTCGATCGACCTCCTACCCGAATTGTTGGTGTCCCTTGGTCATCTATTAGGGAGAAGGTATCTGCCCATTACACATGTCAGTTTAAAATTGTATTACAAATTATCCACCTTTTCCTATTTCTCTATTGAGAGCATTACTATTTTCGGACACATATGATCAAGGACAGAATCATTTTCCTGTGAACATTTGGTATGTCATTCAACCTTAATAAAAACTGAGTAAGAAAATGGATTTATATTGTAACTATTCCTGGCTAAACAACGATGGTTGGGAAGTTTTGATAATAAGTGTATTTTGAACTACGATCAGACTTTAGGATCGACGTCAAAGTAATTTCTAGGAAAAAAAAATTGTGTGTATGGTATAGGATTTGTGTTCACTTCCTTTCTAACCGTCTCAGGACTGCTCAAAGTTAATCCAATGAAACGTCAAGATAGATAAGCTGCTTTTCTTCAAATTGTCATGGTTACCTCCCTAATTTTCGTTTTTTAAGCATACCGGTGGATACCATTATTTTAATCTATGGTGCAATCTTACGATGTACACGGCAACAACTTGCTCTTTATTCCAACCGGTTCCTAATTATTTTTCTACAACAACTAGTAACTAAAGAGTCAGTTGTCCTTGGTGTGCCGTGTCAATGAGTTCTATAGCATTTGGAGTGGTACCAGATCTACTGCGTAGACTCATTCGTGGATTTAACTACATTTTAAGGTAAAAATGAAGTGACAGGTTCTTATTCAATTTATTTTATTCATCAATCCATAAATTCTTATATCAATAACAATACATCATTGCTTCGCCTTTATTTATAAGTTACGTAGCGTAATGCCCATCTCCACCTAGAACATTTTTTGATTAAAATAGATGCTTAGATTGATTGTTTCTGACATACATACAATCTTTAATAAATATTTATTTCGAATCCCATGTCAAAAAAATGGTTGAACAATGAGTTTTAGCAGGTTATTTTATACGATAAATTGAAGGATCGACTTTAAAGGAGTATGAGCATGACGTTGGAATAAATATCTTGGGAAGTGATTTTCGGATAACTTCTAAAATACCGCGAAATAGAGTAATGAAAAAAAAATGGAATATTTAAGTAGGTTAATCATATTTAACTATTAATATATTTATTATATCAACATTGAACAACAAACAGAAACATATACGAAGTAAAAACTACGTATATACTTGGTTAAAGAAGCCAGTCAGAACTCGTGAGTGTATACGTCTGAAATTCTCTATTTTATTTGTTTTTCTTTTCATTTCTTTTCTTTTCTTTTCTTTTCTTTTGTGTTAGAATTGAGTTGTTTTGATATTTAAAGCACTTGAGGTGATCTGGACTGAATCGTAAAGAGGATTGAATTGGCAATTGGTCTTGGCTTCTGCTTGGAATTTTGGGGTGAAGTATCTGGATAGAGGATACTAGTGGGGATGACAATAATAGTGTTTTTAGTGGACACTTCAGCCTCAATGGAGCAGAAGGCGTATGTGTCTGGACGTTGTTCCTTGCTGGATGTAGCTAAAGGAGCTGTAGAGTTCTTCGTGAAGATGCGGCAAAAATCTTGCGAGTCTCGTGGGGATCGCTATATGCTGCTTACGTTTGAAGATTACCCTAGGAATATCAAAGCAGGTTGGAAAGAGAATCTTCAAACATTTATGAGTGAATTAAAGAATTTGGTGGCCTCTGGCATGACAACAATGGGCTCCGCTTTGAAGCAAGTTTTCGACATTCTCAACATGAACCGAATGCAAACCGGGATAGGTAATGACGTAATACTTGATGCGGCATCTTTGGAAATCATTCCCCATTTCTCTTGTTGTCCCTAGATATGTATGGACAAGGGCGCTACCCTTTTTATTTAGAGCCTGCCGTAATTATTGTCATCTCGGACGGGGGGAAACTCACAACTCAAGGCACTGTTCAGGCAGAGCTGAATTTGCCTATGTATTCTACTGTACCTGGATCAGAGCTCACTCGTGAGCCTTTTCGTTGGGATCAAAGGCTTTATGCGCTTGTTCTTCGTATGGCTGGTACACCGCCAGCTTCCCAGGATGGACACGTTGCCACTGATAACAGTCCAATAGATGCTATGTGTGAAGTTACAGGTGGTCGTTCCTACATGGTAACTTCACAGAGAGTTCTTCATCAATGCATTGATAGCTTAGTTCAAAAACTACAGTTTGGAGTGGTTGTCCATTTCGAAAAAATTGGTCAAGATCCGCCTATTCTCAATGAACACCTTGAGGAAGATGATCTCATCTTTAGGTAACAAATTTAATATATTTCTACTTACTTTTAAATCTTATAGAGCGCTTTCTCTGACGTCAAAGATTTCATAATAAACGATGTGTTAAAACTTTAGACGAATATTTATAAATGGAGATAATTTACTTCTACTTGAATTATTTAAGCAGTACTGTTTTCGGTACAGTTTTTTCAAAATGATTCTTTTTCTCATGGTTCTTCTCTGCAGGATCAAAATTTTCCTTATTTTCATAAATTAATCAATACAATATTGATATGTATTTTAACTAGCCTAACCTAACTTAGCTTCCACGCACCGTATATGTTACCTATTTAACACGTTATAATTTTACTGTTTTGAACAGTGTCTACCTTAACTATTGCAAGGTACTTGTCAAACCTGTTTTCACGGGTCCCAAATATCTATCTGTGTAGGGATGAGGATAATAACTTAGGCCAGAGGCGGTTTTAGCGTGAGCGCCCGGTAAATTTTTTTATTTGATAATGGAATAAAATTCGTTTTGGCCATATATATCTTTTTCAATCATTCAATCGATTTATTGACTAACTTATATTCTAAATCTATATTTATTAAGCAAAGTTTGTCTGTGGAGGAATAGTTTTTACGAACAACTTAGTTTAACTAAAGCTCAGTGAGTCATATTAAATAATAGAGTTTGTGTGTGTCCTTAAAGGATGTCCACAACGTTGGACCTTGGAACTTGGTAAAGCTAATACGGGAGTGCCTTATTCTATACCCAAAGCACACCAAAAAAAAAAAAAAAAAAAAAAAGCTGAAGGAGACAATATTGAGTGTTGAGTTATAAATCAATGGCTCCTCAAAAAGAACTATACGAATAATTGTAATCAAATTGGTGAATATTGTATGGCATGGATAAAACAAAGTTTGTAGAAATTTGTCTGGAGATTCGTTTGCATATAAATTTGACACATACAAATTGATGTATAACTGAAAAAGCTGTATTTTCGGAGTAATTTTTTTAAAATCAAACGTTAATTTTTACCAGGTTTATTTTTTTTTCCTTTTTAAACCATCCAGCGCAGGGCCAAATGGAAGTGCGGTCACACAGGTTTTGAAAATATCAATTCGAGCTTAAAGTGAGTCTTAAAAAATGTTTCAGGTATGTCAAAGCATTGCTGTCATAACTGTCTTCCTATTTTGAAGCTGGTCCATGCATATCTGTTTTATTCCAGAGTGAGCTTTTTTCATTTAAGGATTAATTTTTTTCAAAGCTGGAATATTTATTTTTTTATCTGAATTGCAGCATATTGCCAGTAGTTTATTTATGAATATTTTCTCCTTCACTGTTCACAGACAACATTTTCAAGACTTCCAATACTCATCTGAATAAACTTAAGAACTTATGTTTCCCATTGAAGTCTTTAATTTTTGTTTGTCTTACGAAAGGATATATTTTTTAGTTTTGTCGATGTTTTTCCAGTCTTATGCCATTATTAAAACTTATTGTACTGTTATACTCCCTTTATCTGATAAAAAAATGTATCTTACATAAATATAAAAGTATTTCTTAGTTTTCCCTCAAAGCTGAGTTATTACAGTTACATTGTTTTGTCAATAAATTTTGATGCCTCAAAATAAGCTTGTGAAAATCGACTATCCAAGTTTTTGGCCAATTGGGACGAGGGTTTAAATGAAAGGGGCATTATGAAATTACCTTCAAAATAGCAACAAGTTATGGAAGAAAGCGGTGCATATTTTAACTAAATTTGGTCATTCTTACTAGTAGGTATGCGCCTATGAAATGAAACTTTCGGCTATTAGTCCTTAGGTGTCGCCAGTTAGACATTATAAACCGGTTCAAAAATCTAAATGCTTAATTCGACATGTGTCAACAATATTAAATTCATTGTTTGTATAGTTTCATTCAACAACGCACTTTCTTCGTTCTTAAAAATTTCTAATTTTGTGCCTACAAACTACGATGTGCGGACATCATTGATTTTCTGTTAGCAGTTGAACAAAAAAACGCTTCTCAATGCTTATGGTGGACATGCTCTAAGTAAAGCACAGTACTTCAGGTGGTTTGAAAAATTCCTAAGTGGTGATTTTGACTTGAGAAATGAAGAGCGCTGCCAGCCACCCTAAAGTTTGAAGACGCCGAATGAACGTTAATGGCGATCGCTACCAACAATAATTGGCAGATTGAACCCTGCTAGACGCTAAAAGCACCCTAAATATGAAGCCAGGCAACACAAGGTAATTTTCCTTGATGACAACACACCACTGCATCCATCAATAGCCAGCAATGAGCTTGTTGAATCATACAACTGGGAACCTCTTGCTCATGCGGCTTAGTCACCAGACCTGGCACCTTTTATCATTTGTTTGCATCGATGAGTCACGCACTTAATGATTTACGCTTTGATTCTCACACTGAAGCCAAAAAATGGATCGATGGCTAGTTTGCAGCCAAAGACGAACAATTTCGTTTGGAAAGGCATCCATAAATTGCCTGAAAGATTGGGAAAATGTGTGGCTAGCGAAGGTGCATACTTTGACAATTAAATTTGTAACCATTTTTCCATATAAACGTTCAATTTTTTTAAAAGTTGCATTTCAAAGGCGTATACCTAGTAAAATATTGAAATTATAGAAAAAATATGTTTTTCTTTTTACTAAGTAATATATATCCTTATATAATAATGCTGATCTGAGGGGATTATTTAGTGTGTATAATGGGAATATTTGAAGGGAAAAAAATTAGGTAATTTTTTCCTTCAACAATTAAAGGTGATCAGGCATTGACCTCCGAGACTGTCCTGAAGTAGATTATAGAATCAAAGAGTTTACCCATGTCATCTCTTATTTAAATTTAGCTTGCCAAATGTTACGTGGAACATAATAATTGGTTTATAATTGAGTTTTTAATACTCATGTTGCCCATCTCACACACAATATATTTTTTTTATTCAAAGGCTCTTGCATGCATCCATTAGTAAAGTGAAAGTAATTAACTTGATTTAAATAGTGACTAACTCGTCAAGATATTATGTCTACGATACTAATAAGAAATAATTCCAACATTTCCCGATGACATTTAAAAAACCAAAATATAAAATTGATACAATTAAAATCTTACTTATGTAATGAGTTCGAACCAGAGACAAAATAAGTATTAATTAAATAATATAATAAAATAATAAACAAACAGACAACCATTCCAATGGAAAAAGTGTTAATATAACAATAATTAGATCAGACTAGAGAAACAACTCTAAAAAATACTCAGAAGCTTAAAAGTCCACTAGCAATGATCTATTATGCCAACACTTGGAAATAAATATTTTTTTAGAGACTCACTCTAAGGTTTCATTGATATTCTCCATACTTATACGGCTGCAGCGGGTCCTGCATTTCCATTAGAATCGGCACTTGATTTTTAATAAAAATATTAAATAACTGAGCATTATTTTTCTTCTAGAAAAAAGATTCGAAATAAAATTCCCTAAGATTCGTGACCAAATAAATAAACGCTAAAACAGACTCTGGCCTCAGTTATTATTCTTGTCCCTAAACAGATAGGGATTTGGGCCCTGTAGAAAACTGCTTGAATCGGGTTCTGTTCAAAACAGTAATTAAGGAACAATAAAACGTCAAATAGGTAAAAAATAAGATACATGACAGAGCAGTTTCGTTAGGCTAGTCCTCTATATATATATATAAAATATAGGATGCCTCTTTTTGAAACGTGTTTACAACCAAAGTTGGACAAAATTCTGAAGTGTTAAGGTTATCAAAATCACTGTCATTATGAATGTAATGTAGGCCATTTAAAAAAGAATCACATTTTGGTCTTGAAGGTAATGCTGGAATGTTTTTTTATCAATTTGTATTACCTTTAATTTTTATCTATATAGTTACTTCATTTAATTTTCATGTATGAAGTTATTTAATTTCGAAATATGGTTCCAAATCAAAATTATTGTATAAAATGTGATTTAAAAGAAAAGGTTTGAACACAATTACTGCTGCAATGGAGAATTTTAAAGATAATTTTCGTGTTTTAGGGGTTGAATTACAATAATAAATGTTGGCGTTAGGTGGCAGTCTTTCCAAGACTAATGTTGTTGCATAGTGTAGTTTATTGATTTAATGTAAGCTTAACAGTTTTTCTGAAGTGAGAATTACCCTTTTCTGAACTATTTGATATTTTTAGATTGATCTCATTAAGATTTCCATTACTTTTCTGTCATAAGGGGTAATTAATAAACTATCAGGTTATTTTGTTTGATTAATTGATTCAGAATGAGCGTACCATGCTGATCTCATTATAATTAACTTATTCACACCTTTAACCTTGCTCTCATCTCTTCAGATTACCATTTAAAAAAATAAATCGCACTGATTAAGGTAATATTTTATACTCCTCTTCATATCGCCTGTCATATCCATAGCCTGGTGAACATTCTTACCCCCTTTGGATCATTTAAATATTCAGAATACTCTTTGGATTCCGAAATGCAGGAGCTACTTTTCTTCGTTTGATTGATGACATCTTGAATAATATAAAATGTGTATATATTAATAAGGCCGATGTTCCGGTGATATGTTTCTCAATTATTGTTATATGGGACATTATCTAATAGGGGTAACTGTAATGTGAGGTACCTTAATATGCACATAACCATTCATTCTAGACTTACTTTATTTTTACATATATTTTTGAGGTAAATTATTTCATCTTTAAGCAATATTGCATTGAAGCTAATCGTACCACCCATGTGAAAACTGTATATATTTTTTATTTTTTCCATAAATTTTCTTAATTGCACTCTATTAGTGGATTAAGTTTGTTGTGCAAACAAAGATAAAATTGTTAATATAAAATACAAAGTGGGTAATTATGTGGTAGTCTCTAAGGTGATAAATTGTTTAATAACAATAAATATATGAAATGGCTCTGTGGGGGTAATATGAGACACACTAATTTGGGGAAATATTGGGCATGGCATTGTGGATGTTTGATATTGTCTTGTTGCTTCCAAATCCTCAATTTGTAGAAGGTGCATCACGAGCTGAATTTTGGCACAGATTTCTTAAACTTTGGAAAGTAGGAGGTGTAGTTATTTTATTAATAATTTAGTATTGTTTATGAATTATTACCGAATTGGTAGTTAAATTAAAATAATATTCTATATTAATGTAACTGGTGCCCTGCATCACACTGAGAATGGGGTAATAGGGGCCAACTGCAGGTTTTCAAAAAAAGGCTTCTAACTTCAAATAATTTTGTGTGCTAAGCTTATGTACTAATAACTTTTAATGCTGAAAATGAAGATACATCGATTGTGAAAGTATTAACTATATGTCCATTGACTCAGTTAGATTAAAAAATATAGGTAATTTTGAAAAAAAACGTACCATATTACTCCAGTTACCCACCCCTACTGTGTTCCAGTTCAGTTTCACTTTTTAGTCATTATAAAAAAAGACAACTTGATCCCTCGTGACGTCATTAAAGTGTTTTTTCCTTATATATTATTGTTATTCAATGGTATCTAAGGACCTAGACTGGACTTAACTGGGCCGAAAAAATAAGTACTGACACAACTAATCTCAATTGATGCAAATGTTTAAAGTTTTTCAAGAGTTGATGAAAGCTGGATTAATTATGAAGATGGTAAATGTCAGTTTTTGGATGACTATTTTTGGTATTGAAGATCAATGGAAATGTGTTCAAATATTTAAAGGTCTACGACTGAAGGCATCATGAATATCAATCTCCCAATTTTTATAAAAGATATTGAAAAAGTTATGATAAATTATTATTATTGGATCTTCCAAGAAGGTACTGAACTGTTGAGACTGTTTTACGACCAATTGAAGAATAACTTTTTTGGACATATGAGGATATCAAAACTATTAAGTCGAAACGTGAGTCTTATCTTGATACTATAAACCCGTTTTGAAATACTAATACGTATTTAAAATAAAATAAAAATAAATGATACTGCCAAAAACTGGTCTTATTTCAGTATACATGAAAAAATTGGAAATTTTGTTTGGATAAATATCATTTTAGAAAAGTAACACCGGAGAATACAAAGGAAAGAGCCGACAGGCATATCAATAGAAACAAAATATCACTTGAATAAGGAGGGGCTTCAAATTGTCTACTTGGCTTATGAACATCTTTTGATTGGCGTTATTGTAGAGGGGGAATTTTTTTGTAAATAAATATTCTTACGGTTTATTCTCCCCTCATTCTACAAATATTGCAGTAATGCATAATATATGTCTCACCGTTATGTAAAAATAAAAAAACATAAAATGAACGTGTTCAGCCTGACAATTTGAAGAATGTTGGGGAGGAGAGGAGCTTAGCTCGCATTACGTTTTATTATATCAGCCATGAGAGGGAAAAATAAAGACAAATCCTACTTCGTATATAAGCTAGGGCATATATGCTGGACTTACTCTGATCTCGATCCTCAATTATACTCAGAGTCCACTTAAGAATTACACTTTCATAACTCCCCAGCAAACCATCATCGTTACTATTCGTCTTTTATGAGCATACACACAAATTATCACTTTATACTTACATGTTCTGTCTTCAAGATTTAAATAATAATAACAACAGCTTTGGAAAATAAAAAAATCATGCTCAGATTATCAACTATGAAAGCCACTTCCCATTTCTAGGACAAGGTCGTATTGTCTAAATTCTTCATATATGCTGACAATTATCAATATTAACTAAGGGTTCTCAATCATTGTGCCGCGGAGGCAGTGGTAATGCATTTTTATCTTATTATTTAACAAAGTGAACGAGTAAAACCTAAGGTAAAGGTTAGTAAAAATACAGGGTTGTACCATCATGTAATTGGGCTTGTCACAATTTTTAATTTGATGTATCGTACCTACTGCTGGGCAAGACGGACAGATTTCGTCATCATAGAG
Organism: Lepeophtheirus salmonis; assembly: GCF_016086655.4. NCBI lineage: Eukaryota > Metazoa > Arthropoda > Copepoda > Siphonostomatoida > Caligidae > Lepeophtheirus > Lepeophtheirus salmonis. The sequence continues at coordinate 12,418,650 of NC_052142.2, forward strand.
TACAACAACGGTATAATAACAGCATATAGTACTAGAAGTTATATGATTAAAAGTGTGGGGGAAGTCAAAAATCAGTCATAAAAGCGTTATGATATAACTTTTTGTATTTCTATTAATCTTGAAGGAGGTAAGATTCCAGCTGCTGCAAAATCAAAGTTTATTAGAGAAGGTTGAGACATGGGTCTTGTATCGTGTATAACTATTAATACTGCATTCTCAGTACCTTTGGTTAAAAAAAAATAGCCGATTCCCTCTTTTGAGCACTGTGTCCTTATAACAAGTTCTTTGGTTTTGGTCGAAAAGAGTTGTACTGTCTTTGATTGGTTTAATTATTTTTTTCTTAGTTATTGAATGCTCTGTCAAACTCTTTGTTCCATTCGAAACCGGCTTTCGGACTCGACAAGGGATTGAATGGTGATACTAAAACCCTTAATTGAGCTTAATGTCCTACCTAGTTAATAAGGGCAGACCATTATCGTATATATGTAATTTTTTTGGTGAGGGTAAGTATTGGATTGCATTTAAGTACTTCGGTAGTGGCTCGATTGATACAAGGAATCTAGCAAATTCTGCCAATTTCTTTGCAAATTGTATTTTTTCTCTATATAATATTATTCCTGTCTTTCCTATTATCTCTATAAAACTTATCATTCCTACACCAATGGTATTATAAACTTTCTTTATAAAGACGTGTATCGTCAACACATCACACTTTAATTGGCACGTCAATTGTTATATTATTTAACTTTATGTTGTACCCATCTCCTCTGGACAAAAAACCTTGTGGGGTCCTGATTAGATCTGAAATAGTCTATTGGGGGTGATAAACGCTCAGAGATGCATGCTTTCTTTTCTTATTGGTATCCATTTCATATGACCTCAAGGGACTTCCAGGTCCCTCCAGATATAGAGCAAGCTAATTGAAATTGTGATTTTGAAGCGTGTATCTCTCTTAGATAATCATCACACTGGCTATGGCGATTGTTGTTGCATGCGGTTTTTGAAGTGAATCAAACAGCATTTTGGCTGCTGATTCCAAATCTGTCCTTAGTTTTTGCTTATCACATCAAGTTTTTTTAACTAAGGAATGATGAAAAAAATATTACACTCCATGCCAAAACTCCTTAATTTACGAGAGAAAAAAAATACATCATTTTTGTTTTAAGTGGTTTTATTTGCGTATTGGGTGCTGATTGCAATGTGTCACGAGTTGTTGGTTATGACATGAGGTGTTTCAACTATAGGTAATTAAAAGGTTTTATTTTATTTTTCAATACAAAACACAACAATCTAATTTTGTTTTAAGGATACAAAACTTAAAAAATTACAAAACATGAGAGTACCAACACATATTTGACTAAATTCAATATTAATACAAACATAGAATGTTATATCAAACTGATGGATGCAGGAACAGCGTATTTTTAGAAAAACATATTAGTCCATTTTTGGGGTAAACTTCATTTTTGATGATTCCATTTTATGTATAGCGGGTGGATGATCCCTCATTGAACTCCACCAGTAATCAGTCATATTATGCTAGTCACAACAACCTTGATATCCATCTTCCATTACTTTATTGTCTTGGTGAAATATCTTACCTTGTTCCTTACTAACATCTCCAAGGTTGTCTGGAAGTGTGTCCAGGTGACCGTAAGTAGTATAGTTTGAGGCTCGTTCTGCACCCGTGCTCTCGTAGGCCAAGGATAAGATCATCCACAATCTCTTTATAGTTGTCGTTTTTCTTGTTCCATGAAAACTCTGCACCAAATAAGTAAATGCAGTCCACGCTCGAGATTCGACAGTGGACATCCTCTCAATGAAAGTTTGTCCCTGAATAATGTTCTGATCTGAGGTTTTTCGAATATCCTTATCCTTTCCTTTTTCTTCTCATCATTAAGACTGAAATGTTGAAAACATTCGCCATTGTGATGAAGAGCTTTTACAAACTGCTTCATAACACCAACTTTAATGTGCAATGGTCGAAGGATGTTTTTTCGATCAGCATTAATGACATTATTCTCTCCAGGTACCAATCTATTCCTTGATGGATATTCCATTCTAACTCGGTGATCCTTGTCAGCTCTACTGTCCCAGTAGCAAAGGAAACAAGGGTATTTTGTTTAACCTCCTTGTTGACCCAAAAGGAAGTTCACCATTTCTAAATCCACAAAGATTAACCACTGGTGATTGCAGTATTTCAAGAGTTCAAGTAACTATTTTGATGTTTTCATACTCCTTCTTCTGAGTGACCAAGAGGGATACATCCATATATGAAACCATTTTGAAGTAAAAGACGTTTGTAAACTTCTTTTTGAGCTGTCAATAAAGAGTCCCCACTCGCTTAAATGGTACGCAGGTAATCCCATAACCACAAGAAGCCCTTCAATGTCACTGCAATATACAAAGTGACTGTTGGAATCAAAGAACTTGTTCATTTCTGTATCTCTATTACGATAAATTGTGACACTTGTGCCCTGAGTAAGTATGTTTCGCATTTGCAGTCTGGAAGCCTAAAACTCAGCAGATTGAGTAAATTCAAATCTCGAATCAGGTAATTCAATTCAGGTTTACTATACAGAGAAGCTTGGTCAAACAATTAACCCAATGGTGTGTAATTTGTATCATCATCGACTGAAGTATATGCTTCTTCATCAATATCTGCTAACTTGTTGAAAACATATATTGCTTATTTATGCTGTTAAATCTTTAACATTTACAAGGTAGAAGTACAATCATCGTGGTGGTTTGTTGGTTCTTTCCAAATCATCGGCAAACCAAATTTGAGCTTAGCATTCTTTCCTTAAGGCCATGATCTCAGAGTTTCGAGACAAGTCGTGCATATTATATGAGGCGCCCATCTTTTGTCTTTGTCTCAAGCGGTACTTTCAAATAAGCAAGGTACACACTCTTAACGAATGGAGTTATGTTCCCTCTTTGAGGTGATAAAGTGAAGCATCCATAGATATATTGAAACTTGATAATATTGTAGAGAAAACCGCGTGCAAGGAGAAGGGGGGGGGGGAAAGACATATGGTATCATTGTTTAAAATACTGATGTGATTATCAGCTGCCTGCTTTATTATGATTTTTGAGGGTATAACGGAAGTATTTATTTCCAAAATGTTTAATGAAGATATACTACGTATAATTGACAAAGACGTTTTTTATCTGTTACAGTAGATTTGAAAATGTCACACGCGCATGAAATTGTAATTTATTATGAACCTTATTCTCAGAAAATAGCTAATGAAACGACAAAGTAGAGTATTTCGAAATATATTTGAAGTTCCAAGTTGAAAAAAGAAGGCTTTAATTAAATATAATCTACATAATAAAAAATATACCATCATACATTTATGTTAAATTTACAAAATTAAACAATTGAAATCATATAACTAATAACAATAAATTATATACACAGAATATTTAAAATAATAAGATTTATCCAAATAATATTTTCTGGTTCTGACATCGGAATCCAGTTAAATATGTCATAACTTTAGGTTGCAAAACACAAGCAAGACGTGGAGTGTAATCAAAATTTATGTGGAAGTTGCTATATACAATTGTGCACAGGATAGATATATCTCTACCGATGAGGTCTAACTAATTATTAACAATAAAGTAAATGTCAATCATTAAATTAGACAATAGATATACCAATAAAAAAATGTTAGAAATAAATCCATCTTAAAGATTTAGAGCAAAACCTAATTATGTAGTAATGTCCTGTGATATTACTCCTTATTAAGAGCATCAAAAAACATTTCCCCCCCGTTATTTATGCTTATATAACAACATAACATTATCATGAAAGATACGCACAATTGCTAATTATAATGCTACACCCAATGTAACTACCCCCGTTGTTGTGACCATTTAAGCAGTTGTTCTGGCCTTTTATGAGTTTTTTGAACACCATTTCTTGGAGCCTATCAACCATAGCTAAGCCTTAAGTGATAAAAAAGTAATTTTGATTGACTATGTAATATTGGAAAACTTAATGATCATACCCAAGTCTTTCAGTGAAGAAACTAGTCTCCGACAAACTAGGTGCGAACCATCCAAAGCTACTACCCCCGTTGTTGTGACCATTTAAGCAGTTGTGGTTACCATTTAATGAGTTGTGTATCATAATTTTTGATATGTTTAGCTAAAATAGAACCATATTTGATGGTTAGATTTAAAACAAATTCAATACTTACTGTTAGATAGTACAAAATTCAGAGTTCCATTTTGAAATTAGTAAATATTTTATATTTTTTACTGATAACTTGATCGTCACTTGGTGTGGATGACTCAAAACATTTTATATGTATTTCTATAAATGACATCAGTACCAACATCTTCCATTAATTTAATGATGGTTCCTCGGGAAGGTATAGGTTTACCCGTGTATTTCTCCATAAATTTTTTGAACGTAGGATGATAAGCAATGGATAAGGGTATATTACATGTAATAAGCATCTTTGTGAGATCAGAGTTAAAGTCTGACTTGATGTATTCATCATTAACTTGATTTTTACATGCTCTTGATATGAGATGAGGATAATGAGTGGCGTGTAATTCTAGACAGGGGAATAATGGCACATTTATATCGACAAATTCGACAAGCCATCTGTTTCTCATCCGGTAAGTATTTTCCAAATTCATGGGCCACCATTGTCATAAATCCAGACAGAAGGCGACGTTATTTCAGGCATTTTATTCAGTTCTCTATCGACTATCAGCATCTAATGTTATATTAATATTGAATAATAAAGGTGGGAATGATAACGTACTTAATTGATAGAAGAAGATGTATATTATTTAATCAATGATGCCATGTGTATTTATTTATTTCTTCTCGCACGCTTTTCTATTGTTACCAAAATTATCACCCTTAGATATATTATAATATACGCGGCTTGCTAAAGCACTTTCTTCTCCGTGAGTGTGATGACATAGCTTTCTTATGTGCTTATAAAGATGTGTTCAGATTTCGTATACAGCTATGATGGTGATTTAAAGAAAGTTTAATAATTCCCTAGTTTTACTAAATCCAAATGAGAGCAACACAAGAAAGTGTATCCAATTAGAGCTACACTAGTATTACTATATTAATTATCAGATTATACATAAGCTTAATTTGATGGGCTAAATATGAGCATATCTTCGGAATCAGCAGCCCAAACTCGATAAAAATTCGTTGTGAAGTCCAAGCAAAAAAAAAAAAAAAATGTTAAGTAGTGTTATTTAATGGGGAAAGGTCAACTGTTCTTCTTAAGTTGCCGTTACTTTCCAAGTAATTGACTAGTATCACCTGTAAATCAGCCTGTGGCCCCTGGCTGGAGATTCTGCTCCGAAGTCTATTGACTGCCATGCATAGGAGTATTGATCTGTCTATTTCAAGTTTACTCCCATTTGCAGCTGACATACCATATTTGACGGGTATGAGGTCAGAATAGTGGAATCCAGACCCATAAAATTATTTTTTCGATAAAAGGCAAGACTGAGCTTATCTGTTGGTCACAGCAATCAAATAGAATGGGGAAGTTATCTGGTGTTTCACTCCTATTTCTTCACAGTCCTACTTTTTCTTCGGCGCTCGCACTGTGACTGTGGGATGACCTTTGGCTTTATTTTTCCCCAAAAGTCCTCGAAGTATGTTATGTGGGTTATGGAAACTTATTTTTCACAAGTATGTAAAAGTAATGTACATTCAGTATCAAGGTGTTTGTCTCATTGGACGATTGGGTTTATATTTTCTGTCTTTGATAGCTTTCGCTCCTTTTGCCAGTATTTTGGACATATTTTATGTGGTGGTATGTTTCGGCCTCTGACTCTCAACAGAAGTGAGGTTGCGACTTAACTTCTTATGAAGTATTCAAACTGCAAACACTTATTTGCTCCCATCAATGAACCACCCTTGCGATACATGATGCGTCTGTATAATTCTATAATATAAATTGTAAATCGATTCAGTAAATAGTGATGCACGTTATATTCTAGTTAATAAAAACTAACGAAACACTGCATTTGTTGTAAACCACTTGTGAAATAAATTATAATTTCCAATTGTCGTTATATTGTTACAATTTTTTATTTATTATCATTGGATAAAAATACATATTATCATAGTGGACGGATTGTTAAGATAAAACATGTGTGATGTAAGTATCTTCCCATAAGTGAATTTAAGCTTAAAGAAATATTAAAGGGTTTCTCCATACCAGTTCGAAAGAAAGAACACAAAATCAAACGTAATTTCTATACTCTTATTTCTTATTAAGGATATACTTTAATTGAAGTTAAGGCTATTCTGAGCTCTCTTACTTTTAATTTAATTTAATTTAATTTATCTGTTCTGGGTCAGACGCCCATCAACCTCTCTCCATGGCACGTGATGAAGAAGTTGTCATTCTGTTTGGAGGGAGGTGCTGACCTGACTCATCATGTCTCCTCGTTACCTTGTCCTTTTGGTTAATGAATAGTTCTTGGACATTAGGGGGACAATATTTTCAATTTTTTTGGAAAAGTAAATTGCTTAAGTTAAAAAAATAATTCGGAATTATACAAAAATTCATTGGAAAAGTAAATTGCTTAAGTTAAAAAAATAATTCGGAATTGAACAAAAAATTCATTTGAAAAGCTTGAACATTTTTGAAAAATATTTAGAGGAAGATAGATGGTCCTAAAATTTTGAAAATTGATGTTTTTAAAGAAAAAACTGTATGTGGCAGCATGACTCTGCAATATGCCCAACTAGTAACTTGCCTGGCTTGAGGAGAACTGTTACGACCTCTTGAACAAGGACCAGAGGCCCCATACTAGGTCTAATCTTAATCCAATTGATTATTTTGTCTGGGGCTACCATGAAGTACACACTAATAGACAAATCCACACAACTAAGTCGAGTCTGGTGGCCACCATCAAGGAGCACTTCTCATACATTCACAGGCACCTTGTCATCAAGGCTTGCTCCCACTTCAGAGACCGTATGGAGTCTGTGGTTGAGGCGTAGGGCAATTATATCGAGTAAGTCTCAAAACACTTGACCTACAATGAATTACTTTTTTTATTTGAATTAAAAATTACAGTTATATATTATTTTTGTTAATACAATAGAGGGTACGGATTACGGATTTCATCTCAGAGTCCTGTATATATTCTTCATCCTAGATGAACTCTAAAAATTTAATAAATTCCCATTTCGATAATGGCTTCTTCTTTAGCCTGCTCTTGGAAGTACTCCAGGACATCTTTGATATCTCATTTTCTTTAGTGGAGGAGATACTGACCCGATTCTGCCTCTGAAAGAATTTTTAACTAGTTAATTTCTGACTTATGGGTACCTTATCAGGAACTGACAACATGAAACTTTTTGAAACCATCGTAGGTCGCTAGTATTGTTCTCATGATCCAGCTTGATGTCTAATGCAGTTAAGTTGGATTTGACAGAGGTGGGGCAATATTGAGCTGTCCCAAGTCCGGATTATCCTTATGAATTTCAATCAATTTCTCCAACTCCGGTGAGACCCCTTAAAATTATTGCATGAAGGATTGAAATATGCAGGGCCTCTAGTGAGAAAGTAACAACTGATTCTTTGGGGCCCAATAAAATAAAAAACTTTTTGGAAGACCTTGGTTTCTTTCGAGGAGTAGAGGTGCAAACTTTTTTGAACACATCAGTGAACCGGCCTAAGTTGCATTTTGCTCTGGAAAAGTTCTTTAAACGTAGGCTGTACAGGACATGAAGATCCAGAAGATATATTGGCCGACAATGGAAGCGGTTGGATTACTCATTAAAACACAGTGGTAAAAATTCACTTATCTAAGGAGATAAGAAAGAATGAGGACCTTAATAATATAAATGATCTTTTGAACAGCAATCAAATTACTCACCCAGAAATAGCGATGCTGAAGCGGTGCCTTCATCTCAACTTCAACCCGACCAAAAGAACCAAACCCATTAAAGTGTTAATGAATGTTTCAAATCGTTACATTTAAAGTAGATTAAATAGACAATATTAAAATCCGGATGATCTGTTCATTTTTATGAGGACTACAATGAAAAAGGAAAAGACGGAATGAGATGTTAAAACATAGTTATTTACTGTAGGTCTCGGACCGACAAGCTTTTTTTATAGAAAATGTTAACAGAAGTTAATATCTTAAAAGATATTATCTGAGTTAAGTTTGTTGGAAAAAATAGAAAAAGATTGTCTTTGAGTAATCTTGTACAGTGTATGTGTAACTAAATAATATATTATCATATGAGAAGGTTCTAAGGAAGAAATATATATACAATATTTTTTTAACAAGTACATACGATAAGAAATAAAAGAGAAATAATTTTGGATTCTTTAATGAGGGATATACACAGAGAATGAGAGATAAGACACAAGTTTATAGTTCATCTCTTTTATTGAAGTAATTGAAACTGGAGTAGTTAGATTTTTCTCTTTCTGATGGTAGTTGCCAGTTGGGGTTGTTAGAAATTGAAGGAGGAAGTACCTTCCTGGTCCCTGGTAGGGTTTGATTTCAATATTTTCTACCTATTGCTTTGGATCAGTTTATTTTTTAGACAGTCTTCTATTCCCTTAGATTTTTGGAGGGCATAAAGTAAATTCCCTCTTGTATCAAAAGAATATATATTTTGGAGAGGAGGGCGGCCTTGCAGTCTTGTAGCTTTGGTATCAGAGTTCCTCTGCTGTTGTTTCTAATCATAATGTACTCTTTCTTTCCATTTGATTGGACAACATCTTATGCTCCTCTAAAACATGTATTGGCTTTTACTTTCCAGGCATAGGTATGTTTTGGTTCCGTTATAAAGTCAAAATAGTAGGATTAGAACAGAATCAGGCTTAAGATACGACTGGTCTTAGGTGATATTTTGAGAAAAACATTTAGCGGTCCAAATATATAAGTTGAAAATTGAGTGACGTTATAGGAAAAGCGATATCCTGCGAAAAAATATTAAAACTTGTATCTCTTTAATGCTAAAGGTCGCATTTTGCTATTTGGATTAATGCTTTGAGCAGAATATATATTTTGGTCAATACAGCTGACAGTGGCATAATACGTATCAACAACCCAGTTTATTATTTTTGTATAAACTTGATAGTTTTATTATTCATTTATTTGGGAAATATTCTCTCAATCAAAAGTGTCCCTTCAGTTGAAAAAGGTCGATAATCATACCGGCAAGTCATATCATTTTTAACTATATATATTCTCATTAAAATGAGAAACATTTCAGTAATGAAAGAAAAAGTAACTTATATTGTAATTGAGTATATATCAGGGATTTCTGATAAAAGAATAATGCCAGGAGGCAGCTTTAGAAAATAAAAAAAGTTGTTCATGTTACCAACAAAAGCATAACTAGCTCGCTAAAAATGCTTAGCATTTACAATCCTAAATGAATAAGGTAAAAAAATATGACATTGAAGGATGAAGCAATGCTTCTTGAAGAAAGCAAATTATCCTTTTAATAATACTAATTTGTAACCTAACGAATGGACAAGGATGCATCTACTCATACTAGTTATACTTAGTACTTAGTAGAGTTTAATAATGTAATTTCTATTCAATTATTATGGTCTATTAATAACTTATAATTTGATTTTTATCCTTTCTCTGTAAATACCCTTTTCGAATTTTAATGTTATTATTTGCTTCTAAATTTTATAGGCAAGACGTTGTCCAAATGGATGATGAAGATGCATTGAATACGAAAGGCTTAACTTTTTCCAAAGAAAATAATAGTAATAGTAGGCCTCATACACCGAACCCTATTTTATCTCCGTCGAATATTAGTTGGCATAACTGTAGGAGGCTAATTTACGTTCCTAGATCTGCGCAAAAGGGATTTACTCTTGGTAATATACATAAATAATTTTGAATATAATGTGATATAATTATTTTTTTGACAGGTTTTTGGCCGCTTCCCGAGTCATTTCTTCCAGATAGTAATTCTCCTACTCTTGTTAAACGTTCCGCGCACCCTAATGTTAAATTTACTTGTAGTAGCCAGGAACCCATGATAATCGACAATTTACCTTTCGACAAGTATGAACTTGAACCTAGTCCACTAACTTTATACATTCTGGCCAGGAAACAACCTAAAATATCTTGGCAAGTATTCATTCAGGGTTCTGGCAAGGGAGGTCCTCAAGATAAAGGACATCCTTTTGGTTATTTGAAAGCATCTACTAATTTATTGACTGTAAATTTATTTGTTTTACCTTATAACTATCCGATACTTCTTCCACTATTAGACGAGCTTTTTCGCCAACATAGATTAAAACCTACGAATGAGTGGAAAAGCCAGTTTAATAATTACTTGAAAACGATGCCTTCTTACTATGCTGGACCACTGAGGAAAGCCCTTACGAGAATGGGAGCTGGAAATCTTGCCATATCTCTGATACCAGATAGTTTGGATAATTGTTTAAGCTATACAGTATCTACCTATCTTAAAAGACTTAAAAATCAAGCTAAGCTGGAGTATGATAAAACCCTTAGTTCTACTCCTGTTCAGAGAAACCGAATTGAAAATCTTAAAATTGTACCTCGATCACCTCTTAAGAAGGAATTGTTGTTATCTAGTTTTCCTCAAGATAAAGTCGTTCACTCTCGAGATCAATTTACAGACTTCTCTGGTTATGCTTTGCAGTGCAAGGATAGTAAAACATGTCATTACAACCGTTATAGAAATCCGTTTGATGTTCCGCGTCATGACCTTCTGGATCAAATAGTAAGAATGAAGTCAAATTTTTTACAATCAACCCAAAATGCAAAGTTAGTTGATGATGACTCTAAACATTCATTGCCTATTGGACAAATGGGAAATTATCAAGACTATCTTAAACGTATGCCTACCCCACTTAAAGAAATAGAAAATACTCCAGTTCGGCAACACATGTTCGGAAATCCTTTTAAAATAAACAAAAACATTATGTTGGACGAGGTAGTTGATGAAATTGCTCTAGCTGGTGGGCCTTCTGTTAATTCCGGAGGAATTCATCAAGCAACTAACAGTGTCTTACAAAGTAGAAAACGTTTGATTGATTTTAGCAATTCGCCTATTCCTAAAAAATTGAAGAAGGGCCCCCTTCCTCGAGATTTTATTTACCGAAGTCGTTCATATTCTCTCTCTCTCTCTACAAATCATAACGTCGATTATTCAAATTTATATATAGAAAATCAATCGTTTTTGATTAATGATGCTTCAGTAGAATCAGTCTGTTCTACTAACTCCACCAATAATTCTTTAGTTATTCAATCAAATCATGTTTCAAACACTACTCCAGAGATGATTGTAGAATTGCCCGAAGTTTCTGATCCACCTCAACTATCAATACCGGAAAATACTTTGATGCCATCTGTAGTGCTAATAAACGGTACATTTAACTTTTTTTTTATTCATTTCAAAATCAACTGTTTCAGGTATATGTACAGAAAATGAGCTCTCATGTAATACTATAGAAGGTTCCAAAGTAAGATATGAGATTAAAGAAGAAAATTGTGATAAATCGGTTTCCATTTTATTTGAGAGTCCTATAACTAATTTTCCCGAGAAATTCAATACATCTTACGATGGTTGTGAAGACCAGTATTCGCGCTATCTCTCAGTTACTACGCTAGATCCTTTTTCAGATGTAAGTGGGGACTGCCATACATTGTTCAAACTTAATAACGAAGAACTTAGGAGCATAAAATTGAGAAATCAAAACATTCGTCAAATAATTTGTAAAGAAGTTAAGCGTCCTGGTAAAAATCACGATCGGCTTTATAAGATGCTTAAAGAAGATTTGCATGGACCTTCACAAATCAGAAGAGATTATATTAAAGAAGTGATTCAAGAAGCATTTCGGTTTAAAAGGAAATCGCTTGCAGAATATCTTTTACTAAAAATGGATGAATTAGTCCGAATTTGAAATGTTATTTCATTTACTCAAGATCATACGTTTTTGGTAGGAAAACCTCTTAAAGGGGCATGTACAATGTACATACGTTAGTTTTTTGGCATGTTTTGCCTCTCTCCCCCATGTTTCTATTTGGTATGCAAAATTTCCGTACGTTTATTATTGTTTTTATTTGGAATTTCTAAATACTACCTTCATACGTATTTGAACATAACTTCTAAGTATATTTAAGCTGCATTAAACATCACTCGTTGAAGCTGAATTTAAAAAAAATGTTATCTTTTTTCTTTTATGAAATAAATTCTTGAGCACTAATTACCATAATTCATTTTCAGTCTATAGTCTTTTTTTGTCATACTTTTTCAATAACATTTAATCATAATGGCAACAGTCGTTTAAGTGAGTTGACTTGAATATTTTTCTAAAATATGGAAAACATCTAGTGATCGAGCTGTAACTAAATATTTTTTTTTTTTGAAAGGGTAATCATTAAATAGCTTCTTATGTTAAAATTTGATTCTTCTTAGTCAATTCAACTTAGATAAATTGAGCCAAAAACAAAGTGTCTCGTGAACAATTATTTTGCACAGAAGATCAACGAGTACTATTTGGACGAGTTATAAAGGTGAGAGCATCACTGGGAGAAGTGTGAAGATTTACAAAGATGTTGAAAAATAAAAATTCAGAAAAAATGACTTGTATCTGTGTTAGGTAGGAAACTTTTTAAACCACCCTCGGTGTGTATATACGATATTAATTAATTCCATCAGAAATTTACGCTCAATTTGAGTAAAATTTGTTATATCAATTTATTATCATTGTGTAGCTCAAAAATAAAATTTCGGATCTGTAACTCAATCCAGTTTGGAACTCCCTTTAATGATGTATCAACATTTCGAAGTGATATTTTTTAAGCATTCTCCATCTTGGAGTTGAGCGTTTAATTAATTTGTTTAATGCTTTAGTTTTATGTGGAGAAGTGGTAAAATACTTTTCTCCCCGTTAACAAGTGAGTCAGTAATAATATTTTAATCTCAATGGGTTAAATTTAGTCTTTGAAACCAATTCGTTTTAATCCAACGCTAGTTTCTAGCGTTGCTGTCCCATAAACACAGAAAACATATATTTTAGTGAATCCACATGGTTTTTCAAAAAAGAAAACACACCTTTTTTTTATAGCAACTATCAAGTTTAGTATTTACAAAGGCTTACTAACGCATACAGCAAAAATTCCAAAAGATTGAAATAATTGAGTTTGATCCTGCGATTCCTAATATTGCATAAGTTTTTCTTTATCAACCTCAAGGCCTTCTGAGAAAGGCTATAAAGTGTGTGTGTTGTTTTTTTTTTTTTTTGGGGGGTATTTTTAAGATTCAAAGCTTTTTTCAGCGCTTAATGTTGAAGATATGGATACAATATATACATATATTACAAAAACTACTCTTATAAGATTCTAAAACGGATTTTAAGTGTATTTATCATGTTAAAAACTTTAATTATCTTTGTTTAAAGTTGAAAAAAGATTGTTTTATCTTCAGATGCTCATACTCTTAATTCAGAATGTGTAAAATATATCATCTGATAGCTGAAATCATGAACTATAACCATTAAAAAGTGTTCATTCACAAAATCATCGATATCGTTGTGAGGTCATCACAATATTTCAAGGATACAGCTCCTTATTGAATTGATCTTAAACGATCAATTTATTCAACTATTAATGGGCAGTATATACGAAGAAAATTAAAGGTGGTAGGTCTTATAAAGTGTATAGAGCAATTCTCTTAAGAGAGTGAAATCTCGAATCCGGGATAGTTGTTCATCGATGGACCATATGAAACTTCAACTACTCTTGTACTATAAGATATTGTATTTACCACTCAACCTTGTACTACTAGGATTGGATAAGGGGAGGGGAGGATTCGCTCCAAGGACTACTTGTGAATGTAATTAAGGAATATTCACGTACTTATACAAAATGAGATAGGTGGAAACCATACACATTCATTCTTCCTAAATGCATTTAGATCAACAAATGAGTGGCGAGTGATGATACGAGCTAACTCTCAAGGATATATTTATCATGATGATTGTGATGGATTCAAAAGGAAGATTCGTAAAATACTTATGTCTCAAAAGAATTCGACTTTCATGAAATTGATATTTGAATCGAGTATTGAATCTATCGCTTCAACTCATTGAAAATAAATTATACAGATTATGAAATAAATCTACATTTTTATTTACATTTTAACATATAACATTGATGCGATATATATAAATATATTGCAGTAAGCTAGTTGAAAACCAGATGAGGGCACCTATTTTCAACTTTAAGGAAAGATAACTCTAATTCTAGACATAATCAAGGCTTTTGATAAGTAGCAGTACATCATGTGCCACTCACGTATGTTTGTATGAATGTAGAAAAGTATCTCCACTTTGGAACAATATTATAAGTTGAAATTTGCTGTACTGGTGTAGCATGAAGATCATGCCATCAAATTACATTTGATTTATTATTATTATTAATATTACTGATTTATTAGCTGTAGTTATTGAAAAGCATTGTAATATTCTGTTATTTAGTTTCTAGTTTTTAGCACATATTATTATTATCCAGTTATATCAGTATAAATACATGTGTGCGCGTCTAAAACTGAACACTCGGAATTTTTAAAAATAGTTAAATAATTCTGTAATTTTTCAAGTGGTCGACGAATTAATTTATTCAACATGAAAGATGAAAGTTTTAAAAACATATATATTCAATATGGCCGCCCATGTTCTCCACTACCAACTCACGCCTGGACCGGAACTTGCTACGTGACTTGGCGACGAAGCTCTGGTCGAGGTTGGCTCAGGAATTCTTGACGTCCGACTTCAGCTGGTCCTTGGGCTTGTATTGGACTCCTGACAGCATCCCCGTTAAACGCCCAAACACTGCGAAGTCAAGCGGCGAACAATCAGGCAAGTGAGGTGGTGAAAAATCAGGCGAGTGAGGCGGCCAAGAATTCCGATTGAAGAAGGCTAGAGTCTCGATCTGAAGGAACTATATGGTAAAGTTGCTAGTGTGGCAGCTGGCACCGTTCTGCTGCCACCACCACATGTCCCTGTAAGTAGCCCAGGCCCAAGGGAACACTTTGTTCTTCAAGTATTGGCAGTACGTCTCGGAGTTAAGCCTCTCGTGGTCCTCTAAGAAGATGAGATCACATTTCATTCAGACTTTTTCACGACAGCAACCATTTCGTCCGACCTTTGAGGCCTTGACTTAGATCTTGTGTTCGCCTCCGGAGGCCCTCGGGCTACCACGCTGTAAACGGTGGTGCGGCTGCAGTTCAAAGACCCTTACTTCACATCCAGGATCCACAGGGGGCCTTCAATCTAATCCAACACCAATTATAACAAGAAAAGGAACTTGGTCAAAAGCAGTGAAGTACAATTACCATCACTTCGACGTCTTCTGAGAACAGCCTTGATGAATGTTTGGCAGGAACCAGAAAAGCACAAGAAGTAATTAATAATGATCTCTTAAGAGAAGAAATTGTATTTATACAGGTAAATTTTTGTCAAATATCTTTGGCAGTAACTGCAATTGAGAAAAGATTATCTCTTCTTATTTAAAAATTTATTGTAAGTGTAAAGTAAAAAAAAACTTGATTGTTTCCATTCTTTTGGTTATAGCTTCACTATGGCTTATCTTATAGTATTGACATGGGTATCAAATCAAAGCCAATAAACTGAACTGCTAGTAGCAAGAAAAATACGCTAATATTTCAGGGCTAAGTTTATAGCATGTTAGTTGAGGGTAAGTAATAGCGCTGTACTCAAGAGGAGCGTTGGTAAAGAACTGAATCTCTTAGCTCATACAACTAACAGGTTCGTCTAACGTTTGGACTAAACTATGCTACATAATTTAAAGGTAACCTCGACAGAGAATTAAATTTACCTGGTTCACTGTAAAATAATTATGGTAAAATGTTACGGAGAATATGAATATTGTTAATAAATCATACTGATTTGAACATTTTAACCGATGAAACCGTTGCAATTTCATCTGCGCCATCTCTTTCTTCTAATTTCATTACTTTTTTCTTTCTTTCTTTTTGAAAGATAAAAACTCTTATAAAAAATGCTTTAAATTATTGAAAAAAGGAGAGATTTTGTCAAAAGGTCCACAAAAAATAGAAGGAGCTATAGTAAAGCTGGACTCAAGAATAATAATAATAAAAAGGAATAAATTATTCGTGATTACTGAATGCGTTAAATACTTGAGTGAACTTACTTTAGTTTAATGTTACTTATAGTAGAAGTAAGTCGAATGAAGCCAAATTCTGGATTACAACAATTAATTTTTGTTTAAAAAAAATTATCGAAGTTTAGAAGAAATTGGAAAAGTTACGTAGTTAATACCAATTTGACAGGAATCCCAATTCACTAGATACGGACCAACATTGGAATAAATGGAAGTTTAATTACAAAAAATTTCTTGAGCCTTTACCAGAATTGCAAAAAAATAACAAATTAAGACTAATGAAACACTATGTGAATCTGTCGATATGAATTTATTGAAGCAGCTGAAAGCTATGAAGAGGCACTTACAATAAGGTTAGCATATATATATATAAGAATGAAATATTCACTAGACATTTGCTTGCTTCATGTAAACAGAGGGAAGACCAGTAGTTGGATCAACTTCTTCAAGCCTTGAACTTATTGGCGAAGGATTGTAAATTTGGAGCTGTAAGCGTTCTTTATAATACTAATGAAAATATAACTGATGCATTCATTTGTGGTCTTCCATTTTTCCAAATCGGACAAAGAATATTGGAGAGCGCTTCGATCTTTTTAAACGAGTCGTTTGATTTAACCAAATCTTGAGTAATTGCAATACAACAATCAGCGACCTAGGATTCTGTACATGTGGCTATAGTCGCAAAAGATGAAAGGAAGGTATCAAAAAACAGTATCTAGCTGCCTGCAAGTAATGCCACTTGTAGGAAGTGCACTAAACTAAGACATTTTGCCCGTATGTGCAAATCTGGAATTCAAATTCGGAACCGTACGACACGAGAGGGTGAACTGAACGTATACTTTGTGGTGTCCACATCGCTAAGAAAATTAGATAAATCAATAGTCAAGATTTGTATTAATAGATTCTCTCGGTTCTGATAGTTTAATTGGCCTCAGTAAAGTCAGAGAGATTAATCTAAAAATGTAAAAGTCATACAAATTAATTGGGATGGCTTCTAATGTTTTCGAAAATTATGTGCAGGTCGCATATAATGCAGAGTTCTATGAGAATTCCAAGTTTTTCTTCCTTCAGAATTGTTTACCGATGTCATCTTGGCATTGGATTATTTAGGCCTTCTTTCAGGATGCACATGATTCTGGCAGGGAAAGGTAGCCTTTTCCAGTTATTAATTCGGTGTGTATCAAGGGTATTCCTTCACCTGCATTGTTTCTAAACCTTCTCCCAAATATTAAGACTATGATAACAAAGTGACGAAAAATTTCAGTAGACGATAGAGTTTATTTATCAAGAAGAGCAGAGCTTAATGAACGAGGAAATTACGGATTCCACTACGTCACCATGGAGGGCTCAAGTGCTGATTACTGAAAAGGATATGTTATGGTAATCCATTATTTACAAACTGTAAATAAATTTACCTTGTTAGATGGCTATTTTCTCCGGCAAATTGAAGAGGTACTACGCAAAGTGGCCGCCAACAAAATTTTCACAACGGTGGATCTTAAAAGGGCTTATCCACAGGTTGGGATTGAAAAGAGTGAAACAGAATATACCACTTTTGAAACCTGTGGTCAATTATATTAATTTTGTCATATACAATATGGGGTCACAAATAGATTCTCTAGTTTTCAGTGTGTTATATATTTCATTATAGCCGGAGATAATCTGGTAAAAACTTATGTAAAGATTGATGACATTACTATATTTGGAAATGATCAAAATGACCACCATAAGAATCTTAAATCTTTCATGATAGCTGTAGATGGGTATGTTTGAAAATAAATGCGAATATTAAATTACAAAAATTAAGCTTTTGGGTTGCCCGATAGAAAATGGTGTGATAAAACTGAATCCAGATAGACTGGAGTCACTTATGAGAATTCCTGAACCTAGGAGTAAGAAAGAGTTATGACATATCTTCAGGGATGTTTGTGCATTATTTCTCGAAGAAGTTACAATCTATGGTAGACTCACAAGATTCCTCTTGAAATGTAGAAGCGAAAGAGGTTTTTTTCATCAAACAGAAGATACTAGATGATGACTCTTAGGACAATGTGTGGAATTCAATCTAACAAAAAATCGTGTTACTTCATCACTCTTGGCATTAAAGAATAGGTCATTGCGATGAAGTGCAACATAATTACATCTTTGTGGACACAAGAAGAAAACTTGGCTCCCAATACCATTACAGTTGTGTTAAAGAAGAACTCTTTTACTTCTAAAAAGATGTTGTCATCCAATTTCTGAGGAATTTTCTTGTCAAGGTTTTTAGACTTAATCACCTTGTAAATCCCTTTTATAAGCATTTTTCTTAAAATGATTCTCACAAATTCTAGGATATTTTTGTAAGGGGTCCTTTCGATGAAAAGCACTTTCCCATTTTTTCCTCCTTGAGGGATCATTTGGAAAATGATGATAATTTATGTTGTTAGGAGAATCACAAATGGTAACTGCACAACTGACAGTTTCATTGCATGAATACATTTTACTTTTTCGGAATGGCAAATAGGTATTATTATCGTAATAATAATAATATATTTATTGTAAAATGTAAATAAGATATAATATCCTCCAAGGATACCAAACTTCTCCCTCTTGGCCCAAAACCTGGTCACAGTTCTTAATTTTGGCCTTTTGTGAATTTGTATTAGGTACCCTTTCTATTCTCTATGACTTTAAAATCTTCTTCTCTTGCCTGACAACATCAAATTGAAAATTCTAGCAAGCCCCATAACCATGATGTTCTAACCTTGTATTTATATTAACTTTGGGACAACACTGAATTTTATAGTAAAAAAACACTTACCGATTTTGGCTCATAGGCCAACAATTTTGAGTGACATTTTAATATAAAAATGTAGACTAACAGGGACTCTACCAATTCTAATGGAATCAAAAATACCTGTGCGAAGAAAATACTTTGGTCCATCACTAAATCAGATGATCTATGTGACGCAGCTGAAACTATAAACGATTATAGCCATACTTTCTTTTCTTCTGAAAAATCCTCTAAACCCGCGTCCTCAAGAATGAAACTCCTTTTATTCAGTGGTATTCAAAAGCAACAGTTAAGTCATATAAAAGTAATTGATACCATAATATCCGAACATACTGTACATTAAAATTAATTCGATACATTTCTCAAATGATATAGATAAAAAAAGCTTTGAAACTCAGTTCATCCCCATTAGATCTACCCAAAGTCATTGATGGGATCGTGGAAATAATTGAGACCACGGAAGGCAATGTTGAAACAGGATGCAAAGACTTCTATGAAGTACAAAAGATGGTGTCAAAGATCAAAGCTATATGCAAACAAGTTGGAGCCCGAGAAGCCACCAATAGTAATAGCAAAATAGATATCATTGAAAATATAAATAAAGAGGACATTTCGGCTCCTGGAAAGAAATTCAAACTGTATTTTGACCTAGCACTTAGAACTTAAAAATGAAAAACTTATTTCAATCAAGGCTACAATGAGTTATAGAAGAAGAAAAAAGGAAAAGCAAGGATGTGTCAATCATGTTAGCAAGTGGAAAAATATCTGAAGATCCTACAAAAATATGTACAGAAATAAAATAGTTATTCTCCGACCTGTATCAAAGGGTACGATTGTATAACACTTTAAGAAATGTTCAAGATGTACCAATAGATCTGCTTACTTCTGTGAAGAACTGAGATGTAATGTAGACCGTAGATTCACAATTCTTCCAGATGATAATTATTTCATTGAGAAACATTTAGCGATACAATAAATCATAAATACAGTGAGAGAAAAAGCTAGATCTATTAAAACTCATGGACCATCTGGTTTTGGTTTTGAATTTTAATAAAGATATATACTTTATATTGCTCCTATTTTATTACAATTTTACGATAACATAAGGAGAGTTGCATATTTTTCTGAATATGCGTCTGATGGAAATATACTGATTCCTAAAAAAATATAGATACATATAGATAAATTTATAAAACATCATATGACCTCTTACTATGCAAAACTGTCTTTACAATATTTTTAAATACATTATTTTAAATTGCATAAACAACATCTTGGATAAAATTTTATATGAATCTCAGTATTGTTTCCTAAAAGATTAGCAAATGGACTGTATTCCTTTAACTCTACAAGCGTGTATAGAAAGTTACCAGTGTTGTCGTTAATGACCGTGGATTTTTGCCAAGCCGTTTGTGACTTTATCACATGAATACATTATCAAAACGCTATACAGAAAGGGTTTTGAAGACTATATCATTCGAATGGTTGGCGTAATCATAGCATGAAATATAACAGCGATAAGGTATGGAAGCCAGTTAAGTTAATTTGAGAATAAAAGGGGCGTCTGCCAGGGTATCCTCTGTCTGCAACCTGACATAACTAAAATTTCTTAGCTATGCAGACGACCTAACTATGGTGTTTTCAGGAAGTGCTATCAAAACACTTAAAAAAATTTCTGACAAATCTGGTCTTTTTGTCAATGAAGAAAAAACCGAACTTTTATGTCCTTATAGCTCCCTAATATCCAAGGAGTGGCCCCAATTTAGTTTTGGAAAAAACTTTCAATTAGTAGGATCACGGGTTGGCCCGTATAGCATGTAGCTAAATTACAAAGAAATCCTCTTAAAGATAAAAATATTTTAAAGCCACTACTTTTACCTAAATTTATTTGCATGGGCTAGAACACGTAAATTGTACCCAAAATCACCCACTTGTTGCGAATATCTCCTTTCTGTCCCAAAATTGCTTTTGAGATGAATGTAGTTCAAGATCCTTTCCTTAAAATCTTAAAGAAAAAGAATGTATGAACTCAAAGAATATATAATCCAATAAATATGTTAGCCTAAACGTCCTTAGCTAATTTTTGGAAATGCCTCAACTCCTACTGGATCAGGAAATTGTGGATAAAAAGGATCAAAATACCCTGACTTGCTATATTATGGCCTATCCAAAGTTTTCGAAAAACTGTGTGGATTTTCGGCTAGACTCGAAGGATTTTGTGATGGGTCTTGAGAAGTAATCAAAAAACTTGAAATGTACAAGGGATGGGAAATACTATTTTACTGGTGATTTTACATTTGAAGTAGATTCAAATTTAAAAGATTCAAACTCTCTTATAAATCAGATGGCTTTTTCCTTCTATAGGTCAGTCTTCGGATATTTTGTACCTGTACAGAGACAAACACCTACTTTTAAAATAAAGAGAAGTACTTTATCCACCTGGTACCTGAGAGGATTTCTAAACACGACCTACTCCAACTTCTTTCATTTGCTTATTTATGCCTTCGCAAAATCCCAAGAACTCCACAACGAAGCATCAAATTCATTAAAATTAATTCTCGAACTACTCCTGACAAAATAGTTTAAGTACAGAATACTTTCGGATACTCTTGAAACTGCCGGAAAATACTAGAAAGTCGGACAAGCAGATTGCGTTTTCTATGGTTTAATAAGAGAAACAACCGACAAGATCCTGTTGGAATGCAGCAGATTGACAGAAATCTACAGTGGTGTACCAATCATCATTGACTAGGGATTAGGCCTCCATGTTTTGAAAAATGATTTTTTATCAATTGCAAACAAGGAATAAATCGACGTAATAATTACATAGGAGCAGTATATAATATACAAATTGCACACTACAAGAGATGATAGTTTTGGTATTAAGATTGTATTTTAGGACTTTAAATTAAATTATTTGTTAATTATTATTTTATTGTCATGCAAATATCAATGGTTTTGGTAATTGACAAGTAAATCTGCATTGTAATGCATGATTACCAATGGTGATTAGAGTTAACCTGCATGTTTTGTTTTATATTTACTTGCTACATTGATATAATTAATGTAATCTGTATTAAAAAATTGTTGAATAAAACTGAATGCTCTACTGGCCAACAGAAAAAAATGTATGCTACACTTTTAATATAACTAAGCAATATTATAACGCAGTATCGAATTTAATACTACATATCTAGGACCTTAACTGTATTCTAATTAACGGAATCTGTATCCAGCCATTCTTCCATCGAGTTCATATTTTTTATTTTGATATACATGCTACATTCAGTCTGATTCTCTCTTCAGCTTCATGTTCATCAAATTATTAGTGACACATATATAAATTATACACTTGCAAAATTAAATGAGACATTTTTAGACAGAAATAAATATACAAATTATAATAGAATATGCATTGCAAACAAAAATATCGATAAAAGTGAAGCACAATATCTTCAAAAGTCTAGAATCATCTTCCACTGGTTATAGAATGACAAAAGAGACTCACAAGTAATGAGGAATTAAGAATTGAGGTTGAAGTGTTCAGGTTATATAATTCTCCAATGACTACTATATATATATGGACTCAAAACAAAATATAACTTGTAAATTAAGGGGGGTTACTCTTAAAGCTATGTATTACTATAAATAAGTCTGAATGTCACTCATTTTATCTACATTTTAGTAAAATAAAATATAAATTAGATACAAGTATGAAAAATACTTGATATATGGACCTCAAGCTATGCACTTAAATTCGACCCTTATAAAGAAATAATGAATCATACAATCCGGTATAATTAAATAAATATATATTGCAAAGCCAAATTAATGTCATAGACCTTATTTCTTCTCAGATTTCAACTTTTTTACCTCATCCAAAATACTTTTTTTTGCTGTTTTTGCATGTTTCTTCGGCTTTCATGAATTAAGTTATTAATTTCTTTAGCAAAATTGTCAAGCATTGTCGGTCAAGCTAAAAACTAGACTCATTTTTTAAGTACTGAATGAAGCTTTCAACAAAGTGATTTCGTGGGTTTGAATGATTTAAAAGTATTATTTCATGTTCAATGGATTGAAAAATAGATACATAAGATTTCCAGGCTTCCTAAATCAGTATAAATAGTTCGTCTGATGGTTCTGTTAAAGATCCTCTTGATATATTTCTGATAAAATCCTTAGGTTATTCAAGGGTGTGGTTATTGATTTCGTCAAACAGAGATAGGATTGAAAGTTTACTTTGAGAGTTGTCCTCTTCACTTATTAAGTAAAGTTTACAAAAGGAACATTTAACTATAGAAAAAATAGATATTGCACAATATCCTGAAATGTAAAATAGTATTCCTGAGTCAGCATGTGCTGGAATAATATTGAAACTTACGTTTTCCAGAAGAAAATCTGTAGTAGTAAAAAGATCATCCTTACATTTCTGAATAAAATGTTCACGAATGTCGACTAATCTTATTTCGCTAAACTTGATAAGGGAAGATAATTGTACAGACCTTTCGGTTTTAAGGAACTGTCTCACACTTGTGTAATAGTTGCATCTAATACTATATCGATAGAAGCCAAACTTTCGTTCCAATGGGTCTAACTCAATTTGTCCAGTCAAAACATAACTAAAATTTTTATTGAAAATTAAATATTGAGTCAAGGCCATCATAGCAGAAGTTTGTTTGGATGAATGTCAAAAATGTTTCTAAACTAAAACAATTTTCTTTTGATGAGTTTGTTCGAAAATTCTCCAACCAATTAATAAATTTTTTGCAAAAAAGTATTCTTTTCTTCAAAATTAAATGGTGTTATGGGCTCACGATTCGGATCTTTCTTTTTTTAGGTCTGTAATTGAAGATTTAACGTTGAATAAATTCCCCCAGTGCCTAATAAGATTCAAAAGCTTTGCAGTTGTTTGGAATTCAGGGTAACCATTCTTTGCATAAAATTCAAAACCATCAATGGTATTTTCATGGAACAATGTATTTGTTAGCTGGACCTTGGGGGTTTCAATGGGATGAGGGTTAAGAACTTTGTCATTCAATTTGTGTGCATACTTCACAAGTTTTGTTTGCTCGAGATGATATCATTTTTTTATATGGATAAATTCAGTAATCATTTCTTCACCATCAAACGAAGGACATTTTAAAAACTGTTGCTGTTGTATATGCACTGAATCAAAGAACAAAAATAACTTTTTCGCACTATTGCGAGGGCAGACAATATGCGTACTCAATGTGCAGTTAAATAGCTCTTGAGTGTAAAATTTTCGGTTTGCTGAATATCCATCTAACAGTGATGCAACTGGCTCCAAACCTGCAGGTGTAATTGTTTCTACAATTAGGTGGAATAATTTCCCCAGAACTTTGGAGTCTAATTCTTTCAAAGGTACCATTGTAATAGTGTCTTCATGTTTTTTAGTTAAGTTATTGATCATCACACAAATCAAAGTCTTGGTTGGTGTTTCCCCTCCATGTGCAATGCCGTACAATTTCCCTCCTGTATACTCACAAACTTTAGCACTGAAATGAAAAAGCTATAAATTTCGTATAAAAGTGCCTTGAATTTCTTGCAGCTTACCAATATACTTCATCCATAATAAGGGTTACACTTCTTTCTCTACCGTTGAGATTATTTATTCTTTGTTCTAAATATTTTATAGTTTGAGGACTAAGTCCTGTATCGACTGTAAACTACCTTGAAAGCCTTGTTAACCACTGAATAGATGGTATTTTACTATTCCTTATCTCGATATACGTTTATAAAAAGATGTCGATGCCCTTTTTCTCATAAGAGCCATTGCTGAAAATTAAAAGCGTTAATTTAAATTAATACATTAAATAAACAACAATATTTACCAAGCAAGCTTTGGTAGTATTTCCTAGGTCCTATTCTAGATTTACAAAATTGCAGTTGGTCAGTCAAAAAAAAAATAAGGATGGTTATTAGCTTTTATCGATATTTTCCACAATACCGTTGAATAAGTCGATGGAATTCTCAATGACGATGTCTATTTCTGACATAACTGTTTCCGAACATAGTGATTTAGTCTTGGAGATTAAATTGCATATCTGACTCGTTGATGCAATAATAGCCGTGGAGCCAACTCAGAAAAATGGCTCATGGGCACAGGACTTGCATTAACATACACTTTAAAGGTCATAAGTGATTTAACCGAGAGACTGAATTTCAATTAAGAATAAGGCCCCATTTCAAGGGCATAGAACAAGACGGATACTTCTTTACATTGAATCAGTACATCAAAAGGTAACGACATTCCATCAATATAACTTTTTGGCTCTGAAATGGATTGGATTCGCTCTGCTTCAAAAAAAAAAAAAAAAAAAAAAAATCAGTGATTTTCTAGGCCACTAGCTTCAGTTTCATATCGTGCCATAAAACTCGTCCTAGTTGATCTCTCTTTGGGAACATTCCTCGAATAGTGCTTTGGTAAACCTAAGGAGTTGAAACAAATGTAATGGTAGAACCGAAGAGTTGAGTTAAGAATTGAAAAATACGACTACGGAGTTTTATAAGCAAGCATGACTTCTATCCTTTTTTTATGATTTTGTCCCATCAATTGAATAGATGAATAAATGCATAAATGGTTCTAGTGTCCCATGTAGGTGGACAATGGTCAATGGAGTAATTCCCTAGATAAGTCTAATATATATATATTCTAAATGTAAACCTGGAAAATTGGATTACAACTCAATAGTAGGCGGAATTGAAATGAATAGAACAAACATTATGGTGTTGACTTGGCTTTCAATTCGATCGTGGGATTGCTTGAGCCCATTCATGACAAAGATCTTTCTTCATAGGGAATACATAAGAATAATCCCTGGATACTTTCTTTCGTCCTGATATCCTGTTCTACCTCCAGGGACACAAAATATTTTAGGGATTGTAATGCACCAATGGAACTCAAGAGGACACGAGACTCGATATCATTTACGCGAAGAATTTATTAAAAGAAGGGAATTCAAAATACTACTCATGAATAAGGGTGATAATTTTGGTAAGAATAGAAAAGCGTGCGAGGAGAAATAAATAAATACGCATTACATCATTGATTTAAAAATATACATCTTCTTCTATCAATCAAGAACGTTATCATTCCCGCCTTTATTATTCAATATTAATATAACATTAGATGCTGATAGTCGATAGAGAACTGAATAAAATACCTAAAATAAAGTCGCCTTCTGTCTAGATTTCTGAAAATGGGGACCCAGGAATTGGGAAAATACTTACCGGATGAGAAACAGATGGATTGCCGGATTTATTGATATAAATGTGCCTTTAGTCCCCTGTCTAGAATTACACGCCACTCATTATCCTCATCTCATAACAAGAGTATGGATATTCAAACATTAAATAAAGTTAACGATGAATACATCAAGTCTGACTTTCACTTTGATCTCAGAAAGATGCTTATTGCATGTAATATAACCTTATCCATTGCTAATCATCCTGCGTTCAAAAAATTTATCTAGAAATACACGTGTAAATTTTTCCCTTCCCGGGGAACCATTATTAATTAATGGAGGATGTTGGTAATGATGTCATTTATAGAAATACCCCCATTGTAAATTGGGAAGTTGAGATAATTTTCAACATGTCTTGAGTCATCTACACATGTGCACATGAGGAAAAAAGGGTGGTGATATTTTTGATTAAACTCTACGTCTGGCTTGTATTTTGCAACCTGAAGTTATGAGATATTGAACTAAATTCCGATGTTAGAACAAGAAAATATTATTTGGATCAATCTATTATTTCAATATTCTGTATTTATAATTTATTGTTATTATTAGTGATATGATTCTAATTGTTTAATTTTGTATATTGAACTTAAATTTATGATAGTTTATTTTTTATTTTTTAGTATGTAGATTATATTTAATTTAAGCCTTCTATTTTAAACTTGGAACTTCAAAAATATTTCGAAATACTCTTATTTTGTCGTTTTATTAGTTATTACTCTGAGAATAGAGTTCATAATTAATTACAATTGCATGGAGTGTGGCGTTGTCAAATCTACTATAACGGATAAAAACCGTCTAAGTCAATTATACATAGTATATCTTTATTAAACAAATACTTTCGTTATACCCTCAAGAATCATAATAAAGCAAGCATCTGATAAATACTGATGTGATTATCTGTGAGAATCACATTAGTATTTTAAACAATGATACACGTTTTTCAACGTCTCCTTCAACCTTAAATCCATTTCCTAACTCGAGCATAAATCCTACCTTAAGTCAGTTTCCTACCTCAAACTCTTATGATATCTTAAATCTGTTTTCTACATCAAACTCTAATTTATTTTAAAAAAGGCTTAAAGTTTAACATCCGTATATATCACGTTGAGATGAAAGTTATAAATACAAAATCGAAATATCTGAATAATTTATTTTATTACACGGATTTATCGAATCACTTACAGCACTTAACATACATAGAAAAATGTGCATGTTCATTAATCATATAATAGATTCAATATTTTTTTTTCATCTTTGATTAAGCTAAAATCGATGACTCACGAGTAATAAAAAATTAATTGAGTTTATAGTAAAGAATGTATCAAATCAAAGGAATTATTAACGAAGAAATATTGACCAGCAAGATCGTTCTATTTCAGGAAAAAATATTTAATCAAGCAATTAATTTAGAATAGAAAAATATATGTTGATTAATTTTAATCATATAAATTATATTGTATTTAAGGTTATATTTTGACTTTCCATGTTCTTTCCATTGTATTATCGTCAACATTTTGTCTTCTGAGCTCTGTTTTAAAAAAAACCAAAAAAACGAGAATAAAAATAATCATGTAGCTTGTTATAAAAATAAGATAATCAGTATAGTCTTTTGGTTGTTGATGACCAAAATCTTTATGAGAAATGCAAGATTGTAGACTAAATTCTTCTGGAGTCAATGGCTTTCCCATATAGTTTTCTATAACCATAAGAAATACACCTTGAAGTGAAGAACTTAAAAATATTAAAGCGGTTGGTGTTGCTTGATCCAGAGGGTAAGTACATTCAACAACAAGCTCTAAAGCCAAAGGATACACTCCTAAAGAAAATATGCCCAGAAGTGAACAACTCAGGATGATCAGCCAGTTCATATTAGGTAAACGAAATACATAACATATTAGCACAAGAAATATAATTACAATTAGTCCACTGGTTTTACATATGAGCACTATTTTCTTAACTTTGATTGCAAGAAAGCCAAAAAAGAACGAGGCTATAAAACCCCATAATAGTATTAAAGAACCTGACAATCCAGATAATTGATCAGAGTATCCCTTTGAGCATAAAAGCTGTTCAATTTTTGTCGACAAGGTAGAGATATAGCCCATAGCAGCACCAAGAAATAGAAATATTATGATGAATGGGAAGTTTGTCATCAGTTTCTTTATGCATATCAAGTAGTTCACTTTCTCTTTGACTTGCATTTCAGCACTATGACTAGGAGGAGAAGGTGGGTAACTTTTTTTCACCTAGTATAAAAACATATAGACTGTTCATAATTGTAAAATGTCAAATACCTTTATTATGGTAATTATGGACCCAATCGCTGCAGGAATAAACCATAATATATTCATTCTTGGAATTTTTTCTGGAGATGGAGCAATCTGAGGTGTCAATCCTTGGCCCAAAACAATTCCTAAAGGATTCGACATTCCAAGTAAAATTGTAGCAATTGTCCTTTCATTGTCACCAAACCAATGTTGACTTATTTTTGTTGGGACACAAGAAATAAAGGGACAAGCAATTCCGGTGAGGATTTGACCCACAAGAGCTAAATAAAATTTTTCATCACTTGTAAAGATATCTGACAAGTATGGCAAAGAACTACAAAAACACAATAATCCACCTAGAAAATACGAAAAAGCTTCAAACATATTTTGTGGTTTTTAAAAATGTTCAAATTAAAAACATTGATTTATGAACTAGAGCTATCCATAATGCTATTCAACAGCATTTTCGCCAGCCAGCTAGCTGAACCCCAAATTTATTATTCCTATTTAAACAGTTGAGCATAAACCTTAGCATTAAAATCTTCAACTGACATAGGTATGGCCTTTAGATACTTTAAAAAAAAACGAGTTTTACGGTATAATTTCGGTTCAGATCCATATTTCGAAGTGAAGGCCTAAGCTAAATAAATATGGGTTTTTTTTCCAGGACTTGAATATTGTTGAATCGTCTAATAGGTCATTATTTGAGTTAAGAAGTCTGAGTAAAGAGCTATATCTCAGAAATTATTAATTTTAAAGAATATCTTTAATTATGTGACAACACAAATAGTTGTCTTATTCAAAATGATGCTACCTACTTTCACTTTAATTATTTTCCCTTAAGTCATTTTGTCTCGGAATATTTCGTCTTATTAACTAAATTAAGTTTATACGTAGTTATTACTTATAGTTTTGTTAAAATTGATTTATTTTTTGAATTTTTTAATGAAAATATGAATCGTTTATTACTATAAAAGCATTTGATTGTTGTTTTCTGTTGGACTAACTATGTAACTATATCCCAAATTTAAACTGTTATGATAGAAAATTCACTTATGTAATGAGTTGGAACTAGAGACAAAATAAGTAAAATAATAATTAAGAGTAAAGAAAAATAACGAAATACCACAACTAATCGAATGGAAGTAGTGCTGATCATTTATTAGTTATTTATCATTTGAAATGATGTATTATTCATATCAGAACCACAATAATATCAGGCTAGATCATAGATTTCGACTTTCATATGATCTAGAATGTGTCCGAGAAAGATTTTTTGTCTTCAATTAGGATAAGTTTTTAACAGTAAACAATCACTAATTTACCGACATCATTTATGATTCGTTTGAAGTAGTAAGGATGTGTAATTTCTATTGAAAGTAGATGTTCCCTGCTTTGGAATCCATTATACTATGCAACAAAATTCAGGTCTTGGAATTTCCGTCGGCTAAATCCCATATTTTTTATATTATCTAAGCCGTAGAACACAAAATTAATCGGAAAAACTTTCAACAAAAATAGATTTGGCCTTAAGAGAAATTCTTTAAATCATTTTTTTTTTAGTCAAGTTAATATTCAGAGCCATATTTTGATATAGATGAAAGTTATTTGCAATAACAATTGATAACACATTTTATTTAAAATATTAGCTTCCAAAAATGAAGGATCATATTTGGAAGCCAATATTTTTTTCTATTACTAAGCTAACAATAAACATTATATTACATCTTCAAAAGATTTGGTGTAAAAAAAAGGTCAATTTTAAGTGATTTGTATTTTTTTAAATAATTTATTTACTAAGGTAGAATTTAAATTTTACAAATTAAATACAATTGAGCCGATTATTTTACCCCAATTTAGGTACGTTTCATATACAAGACATATGATTAGTATTTACTCCAGACTTATTTTGTCTAATCGACTTGTTTATGTTTTATTGCAGAACCTTTTCCTATAAAATTTTTGATTGCTTAGTAAATTAAATATTCCGTAAGAACACTCTGCTTTGTTGCTGTGAAACTTCGCGCTAAATACTCAATTGATACTTATTCAGAACAGTTTTTTTTTCTCGAGTGTGAGCAAACACAGAATCCATTGAGCAAAAAGCTTTGTACTGTCCATATTTTAATATAATATGTTATATACTTCACTTTTTGCGATATCACTTTCAGTCGATGACCCACCAGTACTACTTTGCAGATTTTCTTCTCTATTTCTGGAGTCCTTGCCTCATTTAGTGGACCACTGCGATGCATGTATGACCTTGTATAACTCAACTAGCTAAAATTTTACTTTTTTTAACGAAAGAGCATGCTCAATCACAATATAATCCAGTTCAGCTTTAATAATGGCTTGACAGAAGGCCTTTTAGATAAAAGTTTGTATCACACAACGATGATCAATTTTCTCTATTTTCAAAAAATCAATGAAAACGTTCACCATTTATGGCTTCGAAAAAAATACTAAATCCCTTTTAAACTTAAAAAATAAGCTTTAAAATATCTTGCTTTGTTTAAAAAATAACTTACTGAGGCCAAGTACTTCTGGGATCACCCACTTATCATAGCTAAAATGAAAGATTAAATTTTTAGAAAAAGGTCAGTTTTGTTAGATTTTTTTCAGTTTAGTTTTCGAATGGAATATTAAATAAAAGTTGCGTAATCAAATATTATTTTTCTCGATTGTATGACTAAATATATAATGAATACGAATAGATTGTATTGATATTTAAACTGGGATTAATCCTCTTGCCTCTAAAAAAAAATTTTTATTGAAATGAGTCATAATACACTTAATATCTATTTAGTTTTTTATGTCGAAATATAGTATTAACACAACTGTACTAAAAAGATTTTTTTTACTATTTAAAGGCTATGTATTTTGAAGGTTTTTATTTTCAAATTGGTGTATAAGATTTGAATAACAATAATAGTATATTTTAGGCGGGAGACGAAAATGCTGTAGCAAAATGTTATGATAAGGAAATGTATTAATCCGCTTATGAGATACTTAGTGAGCTCCCACTCAGTTACTAATTTTGTGAGCGCACTCCCGGTTGTTTTTTAAAGCAATCAGGACAGCCCAACTCAATTAAAAACGAGAGGTGCTAATTTTTTTTGCTCCTATAGGTGTAGTAGAATTTTACTACTCCTTATGATTGCAATTAAATTCAATTTATTGTAATTTCACATAATTTGCAATAGCTTATAATAGTCCAATTGATTTGTTTAATTAAAATAGGTGTATCAAGTAATTTATATTTGTCTTTCAAATTTTTGAAAACCACTGTCTTCGAGGATATGTATTTACGAGATTTTGTGCCCTATCATCCAGTTAAACCTGATAATTAGGTTGAGGTTGAACAAAGTTTATTCAAGTTTTTGAACTTATCTTTACCTTAGATTTTGAGATATTATGCCAATTTACTACATAAAAATTTAAAAAAATCGTGTATCCTCCCAGAAGATCGAATACCCACAAATACAGTGGTTTAATTGGAGGAAATTTGGTGGACACGTATTTTTGTCTTTTATCCAGAATTAAGAACTATCACATGTTTACCTTCAAGTGTACTTCTCTTGCAGTTTTACAAGTAAAAGAATGGTCTGATTCACAAACTCTTTCTGTAACTGTTTCATAGAACATTCAAACGGCAGTAGAATCAGTAAATGAACTTCAAATATATGTTGCAATTTTAGCTTTTGATTTTTATAAAGATTTTACTCTACGTTTTTATGATGTAGAGTGTTAAAAAATCTTGTATAATACATTTTATAATCCAATTGGGGCTCTACATTCTAATGGAGCTTCAACAATATATATAGGTTGGTTGGTAAGAAAATAAATTCACTAAATTGAAGAAAATTTTCCGACAGAGATGGCTGGTTTCTCCTAGCTTTTTGTTGGAGCTATTGAAGAACTAAGTTAGATTATCAAAAGGAAATATGTCGGATTTGGTATATAACTGGGCTTGAGTATGAATATAATTGACTTATATGCCGATGAATTAAATCTTATGTTGAAGGCTAAAACGAACTAACAGCTCATTAAAAGAATTAAAATTCTCCTGTGATGTTTTCTGAAATTTCAGATAAAATTTGGCCTACCAATTAACAAAGGTAAAACAGGAATACTTGTGATTGCTAAGTGGACTACGATATCATACACCCAAGTTCGAGAATACGTAATACAGAAAAGCTTAAAGGTTCTTTGGATTAAGTAAATAAAGCACGGAGTTACTTTCAGAAACTAGACGCCACTCTTGATTTATAAAAAAATAACCAAGTGGACAAATTTTAATCTAAAAAAATTATTTGAATATATAATAGACAATTCATTCCATGCATCTTATATAAGCTAGTTTAACACTGAAAATTGGAGGGGATTCTATTTAGAAGGAAAAAAGTTAGCTCAAATTTTTTTTTTTTTTCATGGAACGTATATTCATCCATTAAAAAGTAGCATAGAGCAACTTAGAGTTGGTCTTGACACGATAGATTCTATCTTTGCTAAATTTTATAAGAAGAGTTTTATATCTTAATTGTTAACTCAGATGTTAGCTGGAGTTCTAGTATTTACTCGAACTAGTTTTTTGAGCATATTTTGTTTGGAACTAAAAGAATAAACTCTTAGATGGCCCAACGCTCTCTTTTTATATATATACATTATTATTTGGAAATGATAGCCAAAAAATTTCATAGAAATAATAAAATTTACAAATATACATTCATATATACGACACAATTCAACAACAAGAAATTGTATTCTTGTCCTTTTGGAAAAGAAGCATATGTACATAGTAGTTATTTAAATAATTCAAAACTACTCATCTTAAAAGTGACTGATGTTGAACCAAATTTAAGAACTTCCAAACCTCAAAAAACTCTGATAAAAAAGAATTCTTCTGGATTTCGCCATCAGGACCTATACACATAGATATCAAAGTAACATTGACACCTAAATCAATAATTTGAAGACAAACACAATTTTCAAGTCTGGTTTATGATTTTAAATTTTCTGTTCTTTCAATGTTTAAATATGAAAGCAAAATCTGATATTTTTACGAGGTCCTGCAGGATAAAATTAATTAACTAATAATTAACTATTCTTAATACAAAGCATAATTAGTTATACTGTTTTTGAAATTGTATTTTGTTTCTCATGCATCATCTAAGTATATTTATCTTCAAATGATTGATCCATACCACCTCATAACGCAATAAAGTATTGTATTTTGTATTTAAAGGATAAATGAGGATTTATATAATTTCTCCTTAAATATGAAAAATAATGTGATGTTGAATCTGTTTTAGACTTGTCTATAAAATTTAAATATTTAGATATACCATTAATTAATCATTAAAGAATAGGGGTGGCATAGACAACGATCAAGCTTCATAATAAAATATAGTCAACACTTACTTTTCAGAAATAGGTTCAGGATTGAAACAATGAAGGGATCAAATCACGGAGAGTAGTTAATTTTAATATTTGAAATATAACTATTTGGTCCAAATTTGTTCTAAGTGCGGTATGGTATGATATTCTTATTTACTATCAGTATTACACAGAATTGCTCGGAGTAATTAGACGTCGACGAACAAACATATATTTTTAATAATACTATAGAATTGCTTTATTAATATAAAGATAACTCCTCAAGAAATCATCGCTATACTTTTTTATTTAATTGTTCAATACTTGTATGTTTTCTCTTCAAAAATGAAAGAATTATAGTAACAGCTTTAAAAAATAAAAATAAAATTTCAGGTTGACAACAACAACAGGAAAATTCACATGTTAGAAAATGTTTCACATTTTCATCCCTAAATATATATACTCCCCTTTTCGATTTTAATATGACATGTTGAGCTTTAGGTACACAGCCTTGTTGCTAAAAATGTGTCCTCCTCAAACAATCAGTCACGTTATGTTTTAATAGATTGCGGTGTGACGTCATTATAAGACATTGAAATCGTAAAAAAAAAATTAGAGGATGTTGTCTTTTTACTAATACACTCCAATAAAAAACAGGATCGCTAAAAGATACAAAATCAAACAAAATTCCTAGGAGTTGCATATTTTATTAGCAGTAAAAATATTTAATTATTTAATTCATTGAAGCGTGAGTGATATTTACTTATTAATAGTTTGTTTACCAACCCGAGAATAGTGGGACTATCTGGTAGGTATTTTTGTTTATTTGTAGTTTGTATAATTATTTGTTTAATAGGACAGCTAAGTACACCAGTACCACCTTGCGGATATTAATGTTTTTTTTCAGTTTGTTCATGCTCTATTTCATATAAACATATTAATACGAATTGATCAATGAGTTGGTTCTTATATATTTACATACAAATTTAAACATTATGAATTGTAGAAAGCTATATTCTTGATTATAAACAATTTTTTCAACAAACTTGTCGAAATACTAAAATATAGATTAAATATTTAAGTAGAATTGACCATTTTATTGTCATACAAGCATTTTTTATTTCGTAGATTTTGGTCTTTGGAAGGTTTTGTAATAAATTTAAGTAATTTAAATTTTGTAATAATTTAGTCCCTGGAATTTAATTATGTAGGTGTGAATTTTTAAAATTTATTGGAATTAACAATATTAACGGACCGGATAGTCCTGTTTTCAAAGATGTGAAGTCGGAGAAAATATTAATAAATCAAAATCAGATTTTTAAAATTTTAATAACTCTATTCAAGTATCATAAAATATTGTATCTACAATTCAACATTTCCAATTATTTTATTCCTACCCTTTACCCAATGATGTTATGCAGTGTATTTTTAAACCGGCCCATTAATTTATAATTGGCAGTGTAAAGAAGGAATTTTCTTTTCCTTAGCAGTTGTCATTTTTATTTAATTCCTTAGTAGTGAACTTGCTTACCTAAATAGATTCAATTAATTATTTTCAAAACCTGTTTGAACGTTCGTTTTGTGCTCATAAAAGACGGACCGTAATCCTGAGGATTTCTGGGAGAGTTATAATTGAAAGTCTTAGTTGGACTCAGAGTAGAATTGGGATCGACATCGGAGTAATTCCAACAAATGCCCTTGTTTATATCCTTATATAAATCTTCTCTTGTCACAGTTGATTGTAGCTAATCTAATAAAACGTCATGACCGTTATTCTTTCTCTCCTCATAAACATTTTTCAAATTGTCAAGATTATCATGTTGATTTTCGGGGATCTTTTGTTTTAACATACCCATTCTACACTGGATTTTCATCTTTGCCTATACCTGTTAAATTAAATTATATCAGATAATCAAATATCTGTGGAGTAATTCCTTGAGACATTTATATTAGTTATGCACAACGGTATTACTTCGCTAACACAAAAATTACTCTGCTTTTATTATCAACCATCGATATTTTTACTTCTTTTCTCCTTATCATTGTTCCCCTTACAAGCTTGAATATATCTTACAGAGGTCATACATAAAAAACCAAAAAAAAATACATAAAATTAGTTAGTTAGTTAATTATTTATTACTGCATGCCATACATACATAAAATAAAATTGTACAATATAAGGCAAAAAACACTACCACACAACGGGGTATTTGTACTATTACAGCGGAAGATTGGAAAATTAACAATTCCATCCTAGGTATCACATAAGAAATTATTCGTTCTCCATCTTGATTTTGTTGCCTGGTCGTTAATGAATATATCTAGAAAAGCAATACCCAATGCTGCCTCCATTCTTGAGGTTGGTGTCTCTTGGGAAATGCATGAGTAATTCCCAAGAGTGCTTCCCTTTGAATGGTATTTAATATTTTCCTTGCACTTTACTTTATAGTGATTGCATGTCCCCATACTAGACCCCCATAGGAGATGATACCTCTGATCATAGCTTCATAGAGCCAGAGAACCTTGTCTGTGGTTAGTCCCCACTTTTGTCTTATGATTGCCTTGGCCATATTCTATATTTGAGAACACTTAGAGGCTTCTTTTTTTTCAAATGATCTGTTTAGGTGAGTCCTTGATTAAAAATCACACCTAGGTAATTCATATTTATCACATATTCCATCACTTTGCCATCCATTTCTAATTGTGGAAAGTATTTTGATCTAAGTTTATAAGCTTTCAAAAAGACTATAGTGCTTGATTTTGATGGGTCAAAGGTAAGACCATTTGTCTTTTCCCCATTCAATAGTACTATTGATTGGCCTTTGCATTGTATTGACAAGGGTGTGGGAATGTTTTCCACTAATTAAAAGGAGGATACCAACAACATTGATTGCTGCTTTTTAAATTTATTAAGTAAACTATCCATAATCATATTCCAAACGACCTGCGATAGAAAGCTTCATTGTGGGCTCCCACAAGTTGGATTGCCACAAACTTCTTCTCCTTTGAGCTTGGCTGTGACCGCACGGGTACTTAGAAAAATTTTGTACCAGGATCTGATATACTCTGGAATACCAATTTTTTCCCTTGCTGCATCAGCTGAATGAAATTGTATATAAACAAATGCACCTATACGTTCAAAACTGACAACCATTGTGTATTGTTGTTGACAGATTGATTTTTCTATGGTATCAGTCACTTATGAAAGGGCTGTCTGAGCTGATAAGGCCTTGTATAAGCATGTTGTGAGTGGAGTGTTGGAATGACTTCTTCAATTTCCCAATATAAAATCTGCTTAAGTCCTTTAAGCATATAGTTAGAAAGAGTTATCGGTCTTAAGGATTTGGCCTGGTTGTAATCTTTTTTACATGGTTTTGGCAGAAAACTCACTATTATTTCTCCAGCATCTTGTGTATAACCAATGATGAGGATGATTTTACAAAATTCTGAGATATAGGGAACGATGTTGTTCACAAGTTGTTGCAGTACAACTGGTTTCAGTTCATCAGGTCCCGAGCTTTTATATGAGCCAAAGGAGTTAAAGGATTCCCTGACGTTGTTGTTATCCAAGAAGTCTATGTTAAAATCACTTACTTGAAAGGATGTTCCAGAAGATGTACTGATTCTACATTGAAGGAAATAAGTTTCCATGAGTATTTATAGTGATTTGGCAGGTGATTGCACTCTGCCTTTATCAGTTTAAATAAGACAAATAGAGTTGTACGACATTGTTTGAAATCTTATAAGCTGAGTGATATCTTTTGGACCTTCTGCTTTACAACATTCTTTGCGATACGGTATTCATCTCTTTGTTTCGAGTTTCTAGACTTTATACCTTAGGCTGGAAAAATGTTTGGTCTACCAGGGAATTGATTTTGGTCCGATTTTTTTTTTTTTTTTTTTTTTTTTTGCACACCCAATAACTAATGCCTTGTTGATAGCCTTGAGCCTCGTGATCGACTTTTTTCGTACTTTGCTGGACTAGAACTTGTTTTCCCTGGGTCCGTCATCGTCATTGAGAGCTTTAGTCCCTCCACAATTGGTATCAGTGGTAACATCAACATCCATTGATTTGTTGCCTCCACTATCAATCCTAGTTTGTTTACTAACTTTAATATTATCTTTATTGCTAGTTGTAGTATAACCTTTTATGCTAGTGTTACAAATTTTTTTAGATTTATTATCATCTCCTTGTTTATTTTTTTGTTAAAGTTCATTTAGTAAGAGCAGAGATGTAAACAAATTATCAAACAGAAAATTATTGGGAAATCCTTTTTTCATCACTGTATAATGATAGGAGATGAAGGACTATAGAAGTGCATATACCAAATTTTATCTCCATTTCACTTTTACCTCTTTATTTTTCCCTTGTTATACATTAAAGGCACACAAATAACCTCAAGGTCTATTTTGATACCATACTTTATAACCAAAATGATTTGGTTTTTTTAATATTGCTTCATTGCATCCATGTTTTCTAAAATATTTGACCATTGCCTCATTATGGGATATACATTTTGAATCTATAAATTGTTCCATAATTTTTTTTTTTGCAAATGGTGTATAAGAGGACGTATTTTGATGAACTTTTCTTAAGTATCCGTGATATGAGAGGTATTAAAATCTAAACAGTTTAGAATTGTACTAAATCTATCACTTCTCATAGACTTAGATACAGCAGTATTGAAAATATCTAAATTTCTTGACCAATAAATGTGTTTTCGGGGTAGACTATTATCCAGTATCTACACATTTCAATTTGAATATATATAAGGATATCATCTCCAAAAAATATTTCAAATAGTTCTACAGGAGATAATGACGAGTACTTGGAAAAATTGGATTCAGGAAACCAACCCGATTTTCCAGTGTTGTTCCCATTTGTCCATAAAACTTATTTTACAACTTTTTGTCGCTTCCCTCTAATATTTGTAGATGAGGGAGATTGGATATCACTATCACCTTGAGGATAGCATAAAGTATTTCTATTACCACGGCCCAACTCAGCAGTTGCATGTAGTCACTGATCCTACAAATTGTGGGCTCTAAGGATACCTTCAAGTTTCTCATCTACCAAAATCCTCGTCCATTAAATCCCGAACTTCAGGTGGTTCAATGAATACGTCATTTTTCCACTCATCCTCAAATAATAGATCAAAACTTCGTCCATACATAGTGTCCTTTTCAAAAAATCTAAATTAGAATTTTATACATGAATCTATGGGTAATCTCAAGCGGCACCACCAGATTGAAGCTCATTTTGAACATTGAAAAAACTATTACAAAGGCTTAATAATACATTAATTGAATAATAGTTACCTAAATAAATAAATATTATAGCCAATATGCAATTTAAATAATAATGGTAATGAAATATATCTTACTTTCTACAATTCCCTATCTTCGAAATAACTTTGGAAAATATGATTTTCATAAACACCTTCTAACTCTCAAATGTTATTATAAAAGGACGCTAGAAAAAGTTATTAAGTACAGAAAATATATTAATCTACGTATTCAGCGAGTGAATTATTCATATATTTAAAAGACGTTTTAAAATAATTAGTGAGACCATATGGGATCACCGAGAGAGAATGGGTTGAATAATTAACAAAAAAGAAGAAAGAGCACACGCTACAACCGTTTTTCCTTTTCTAATCGGTATACTTAGTTCTTTTCTTTACACACCTTCTATCTATACTGATAACTTATTCATCAGTCATAGTAATAAAGAATATCAAAGCTCCTATTATAGAAAATATTCAATGTTTAATTTTTTTTAAATCCCCATTTAAAAAATATATCTATCCAATTTATCTATATATCTATTGTTCGATTTTGTATATTTTGTGAGATCCTACTTTTTATGGGGGTGTACTAGCAAATATAAAACATTATCTTAATATTGTTTACGATCCCCAACATGAGATGCTTGAATTCCAATATTTACAGGGAGGATGATAGGATGAAAATCCATCTAAAGAATAAAACTAAACAAAGCTCAGTCCTATACGAGAGTAGAACCGATTCCTTCCTTGAGTAGGAATTTATCAAAGGATATTTGATATGTAACAATGAATATATTCCACGATTGAAACTATAACATAATTCATTTACTTTCAAATTCAAATAGAAGGTTCTGAATCTGAAATATAAAATGAAGATTGTTAATTAAGTACTACTAAAATATGAAGTTATCACAATAAAACTCAAATATATTCAACTTTGAAATCCAAATGTGCAATAAATTTGACAATTACGAAGGTCTAAGATCATTCTTCATTTAGTAATCCCAGAAGAAGTAGACTTTAATGTTCTCCAAGAGTTAACAGCAAAAGAAGACGGAGGGAATTGAAGAGCAATACTTCTAACTTGATCCAAGAGCATCAAGAGATGCTCTTATTCGGAATTCTATATTCCAGGGGAGAAGACTGGAGGGAAATTAATCCAAGAAAAACTATCAGAATTTATCAAGGAGTAGAGTCGACTCTTTCCTTGCTAAAGAGTTTCCAGGATCGAAATAGTAAAGAGATCCATGTACGATGAGTAGGTAATTTTAATATTTCAAATATAATTAATAATTATTATTTTATTTGAAATTTTACATAGCGTGTTTTTTTATTATATTAAATATTATTGTTTATTACTGGGTAGGACGTCAAAAAATTGAAATTGAAAATGTTGTATATTTGGTTGTACACTCCTACATAAAATATGATCACTCAAAAAATACAAAAAAAAGTTCTTGGATAGCCATATTTTTTATACAGTTTTTTTTTAAATCAAACATTTAATATTTTTTCTACAATATGCTTTGATATTCCTTATCACTATGAATGATGTATAAGTTATAAGGGGCTAAAGAAAAATCTCGTTTAAAATAAGATTTTACTTTTTTTTTTTTTTTCTTCATTTAATTGTTCAGATGGAGTTGCACTGACTAAGTATAAGTAAACATTATAATATTAAATTTAATCTATCTAGCCTAGTAATCTTCTTTGAAGTCCATATACATAGAGTATATTTCTTTCTCTAGGAACTAAGGGGGTGCTAACCTACACATATTGAGTTCAGGAGAATAGTTTATCTACAGCACGTTGTCCCTTGAGCTACGTCGTTCTATTTCAAAAGTCATAATAAAATAAATATGATATTATCACTGCACTAATGCTATTTTAAATATTGAAGGTTCTCCTCTTAATTGTATTAATTCACTTTATACCCCAAAATCATGTAATAAACAGCTGATATTATCAATGGTCTGAACTCAGTAATTCAATATGTCTCACTCCCGCCTTCTCCTCGTCCTATAACACAAATCCCATCTCTAATTATAAAGGACTAAATAAGAATGCCTTTTTAATCACTTTTCAACCAAAAAAGGGCTATCTCGTGTTCAGAAGAATATGTATGATCAATAAAAATACTATTATAATCATATAACACTTATAATAAAGGAAATACACTCGAACTTTCTTACAGCAATTCTTTTGAAGTTGTAATATGTGAACTTAGGATTTGTGAGTGATCGCTCAATCACTCAAAAAAATGCTCATTTTGCGCTTTTTTTGTGGGAAAATTGATCCTTTTTCTACTTTCGTTTGAAATAAATAGAGAAAATTTGGATTCTAGTTAGATTACACAACAGCTTTGGATTTTCCCTCTAAAAATATCACCATCGGTGATTCGTTGGTGATATTTTCAGAGGGAAAGTTCAACTTCAAAAAGCCTCTTTCATTAGGAGGGAAAACTATGTGTATGATGCAATCAGGTTTATGGTTACATGATCGGATTTGTGAAGAATCTACATTCCGATAACATTTAATGAGAGGAATAGGAAATTTGGCGAAAAATTACTATTAAATAATTCTTCTTGAATCTTCCAACAAATGAAACATAACTGAAGAAACCCTTTCTAAAATCTTGATTTGCCGATACAATATAGCAAAAGTTATTAAAAAATTATTGTAAATACAAAACAACAACAAATATTTTAAATTATCTTTAAAAAACTGTCGTAAATTGTAAGTCTCGTGATGAGTTAACACCAAAGTACTCTTGAGTAAAAATCATGTTATTGATAAATTCCCATTTTATTTATTTACTTTATAAATATAACAGGGAAATAATTTGATCAATTATGTTGTTCATGTTTAAATATGCGGGATGGAACGTATACTCAATTATATAAGCTATAATTTAGGGCATTCATTTGATTAGTGTGACTATAATTTGGCCCACAATGTCCTTTTAAATAGAACTTATGATATTTATAAGTAAATATATTGATTAAAACGCAGCAGTCATATGAATAAAATGTGTTGAGCTGGCATAGCTTTACTCACCAAGAAACAATATATCATAATATTTGTAGCTTATTTATATTCTTTTTAAATAAATCATAAAATATATGACTCTTTTTTGTTATTTTTTTTTATTGTGGGTTCACTGCAATGCTTACACACTCATTCATTATGCAAAATTTCTCCTTTTTTAGTATTATTATCCTTCAGACCATCTTTACTGCAATAGCTCCTTCTATTTTTGGGGATCTTTTAAAAAAACCTCTTTTCTTTTTATATAATTTTGGTTCTTTTCTTATGATTTATTCTCTTTTAAGAAAAACAAAGAAAAACTTATGGAAATGAGAAAAAAGAGATGGTGGTGAGGAAATTGGAAAAGTTTCATCGGTTTAATTCTCGAATTCTTATGATAAACTTACAAGTTCGAACCATATCATTATAAGGCAATGAAGTACAGTTACCACCGTCTTACTTCTTTTAAAAAGCACGAGATAAACAAACACATTAAATCGATTGGAATTAAATTATGATTCTTCAACAAGAATTAAAAGAATCTTTCGTTACTCTTCATTATGTCCATCCGGGGAATAAAAAGGAAATTATCACATTTCATAAAAACACGTATTGATGATCATCTTAAGTATTTCTGCGTGGCTAAAATTTAATGGTTAAGTTAATTATTCTAACAAGCAACAACATATTTGGGAATCTATCTAATGTATTCATGAGAAACGTTCGTTTGCAAAGAAGAATCGCTCTATTAGTCTCCTCGCGAAAGAGTTCCAAGATGTGTTTCGACTGACAATAAGGAGGAAGTTTGGGGGGATAAGATTTTTTTTTGCATTGCATTTTTATGATAAGTCTATAAGAACTTTGTGATATAATCTTCAGATAAATGAAGAACATTATTATTGTCAAATTGGATTTATCTTTATTCTAAAAATACTCCAACGAACAATAAGGTTATGAATTATCTTAATCATATATTAATTGTGTCCAAAATTTACAAGTTTACAACTGATATTGAAGATGATAATACTACTTTTTATATAGTTATAAAAATAATGCAAAGATAATAATCCAAAAGTTATATTAACACATGGTGGTGGATAATAAAGGTGTGTTGCTTGCGACTTTTATAATTTGACAGAAGTAATCATCCTATTTTAATGACGTCCCATATGTGTGGAAAACGCTGGCCCATACCTGTATTTTGCTTTGACTTTAAAAGGAATCTAACTCAAAATGTAAGATTTCCTACAAGGAAACTGGGCTTGGCACCTTATCAAGGGGGAATTATATTTTATTTTCACACTTTACTCTTGTTGGTATGAAAAAAAAAAAAAAAAATAAGTGAACATCTATCTACGTTTATGAATATAATACGGTAGACAACTATTACAATTAGCTGCCTTGAAGTTGTAACTTTGTAAATATCGATCAATTTTCTTTAGATAGGAGATATACACCATTATCTTAACATTATGTATAGTTTTATAATAATAAAAAAAAAAACAATCATTATAGCAAAAAAATCAATTATATATTAAAAATAAGTGAATATTTTTTTTTCATTATTCGAAACGTTCATATGAAAAAAATAAACTTACCATTAGATTTTAATTTGTTATTTATGTTGATAAGGAGTTTATTTTGCTAACAGAACTGAAGATGATGTATTTAATAAGCCTCTGTTGCCTTGAGATTTTTACATTTCTCTCAAGAAAGATATGTATATTTTAGTAAATATATAAATAATACTCTCGAAATCAAATTTTTTCAAGATTTCCCACACCTACATCTTGGTTTTTTTTTCAAAAAGCTATTTACAGTTTGCACGCCTCTTTCACCTAAACCATTCTGCTAAGGTAGTTTTGAGCACGAAAAAGTCCTATTAAAACCCCTCTCCTTTGCCAAGTCCAATACCTCCTGACTAAGG
Source organism: Lepeophtheirus salmonis (assembly GCF_016086655.4). Classification (NCBI taxonomy): domain Eukaryota; kingdom Metazoa; phylum Arthropoda; class Copepoda; order Siphonostomatoida; family Caligidae; genus Lepeophtheirus; species Lepeophtheirus salmonis. The sequence continues at coordinate 12,462,746 of NC_052142.2, forward strand.
TAAGGAGAAAATGTAGGTATCAGCCAACATGAACCTGATAATAAATTGATCTCAGCTATCGACTTCCATGCAAAACAACATATTAGAGAAACCACAGCGTATGATTCCACAGAGAAAGGCTGTTTGTTGAAATGCCATGGAAAGACCATAATAGAGAAAGTCATTTAATGATAGATAATCATAACAGAGCATTGGTTATTTGGAAAAAGGTTCTAAATAAAGTTAAATCATAACAATTGTAAATAGTTGATGACGCTTATTATGAATTTATTGAAAACAGATTTGTGGGAAAAAATCCCAGCGCAATTACAGGAAGAAAAAAATCACTCAGCCTACATTTTGACGAGTTGTCCTGTGTTAAAGCCGTAACGATCGACAACAAAATGTAAGATGTTCATACCCGATCAGAAAAATAGAAAACTTACATTAAATATATTACTATTATCAGGTCCAAATTTATTACTTCAAATTATTCAATTAATTTTGTATTCAAAAAATGTACAAGTTTATTGCAACAATAGATATAACAAAAAATATTTCTATCCATATTACTAAAGAAGGAATTAGATATGGATATATTAAAATTTCTTTGGAGTAATTCTGATAAAATCCTCCTAAAATGTATCGACTTAACAGACTTCCATTTGGATATATATGTAGTCCATATATGGCAAGTTATTGTCTCCAGACTACTGCAAAACGATGGATTAAAAAATATCCAAAAGCAGTAGATATTATGTTGACAAAAACTTATATGGATGATATTCTTAATGGTGCTGATGCTGAAAAAGAGACAATTAAGTTAATAAAAGAAGACCTTATCGTTCTTGAAAGTGGTGGATTTCAAGGTCACAAAATTACGGCCAATAGTCAAGCCATATTAAACTCCATGGATAAAGATAAAACAGATTCCTCTGAAATAATTTTCATTTTGAGTCTTAAATTAGATTAAAAATCAAACGAATATAAATTTGATCTTGATTCAAAATTTAAACAATTTGATCCAAATGCAAAAAAGATTACTCGTAGATATATAGTATCACTTGCAAGTAAAGTATTTTACACACAAGGATATGTATCACCGTTTGTAATGAAATTCAAACAAATTCTACCTATGCCATTGCACAATAAGACTTCTTAAGATGAGAACCTATTAGCCAAAAAAAAAAAAAGATGATAGTGGTAAACTCATCCCCGATCCTATCCCTCAAGATGCTGTACAAATCTTCAAAGATTGGATCATTGAAATTCCGAAATTAAAATCACTCTGATTTCCAAGATGGTCTGGGGGTCCGTTTGAATTCCTTGCTATCTTTGGCGATACGAGTAAAAAAGGCATGGGAGTTGCAGCTTATATAGTGTCAAAAACAGGACAGAATAAGCTCACATTACAACTAGCATTCTCAATAACATCAATAATGCAAAAAAAAAAAGAAATCTACGTAAAGGAGCACATATTGAGGAGGCATTAAGGATTCCAAGAGCAAAACTAGTTGCCCTATTTATGGCAATCAGAGTTGGACTTTATTTCCAGAACGAATTGTCACAAGTAAGGATATATTATACTTTACAAACTCCCTTCTCAATCTTCAAAGAGTTCAGAGAGGTAAATGACACTGCAAAATCTGGGAAGAACGACGAATAATAAAGACACTTGACAATAATCAAGATTCATCTATCAGATTTTGACCAAGTATTCTTAATCCTGCATATTTACCAAGTAGAGGTCTCACATGAAAATAATTAAAAATAAAAGGGGATATGTAGTTGTCTTGTTCCATATTTCTTCTTAAACCAAGAGAATTGTGGCCAAAGCAACCTCTTTCCAATCCTTCGGTCATAAATGAAAACTATAGATTTCAATCAAAAAAAGGATTTAGATATCTATTTCAATCAAATAATTGCAGAAAATATAGAATCCATAGAAGATACAAAAATACATATGTTTAAGATAAATGCAGAATCTCATACAGAGGAACAAGACCCCCTTGAGTTTATAGAAAAATTAGTATCAAACCAAAGTAATTGGTACAAAATTTTAAGAATATTAATTTAAATCAAAATAATAGGTGAAAGAATAAGAGATAAAAGGTCCCAATCATTTAGGTCAATAATGACTCATAAAGAAATTCAATGGGCAGAACTTATTCTTAAAAAAGGGCTCAAGAAAAGTACCTAAAATTTGAGAGGATAATACTTAAGAAAGTGAGATTAACAATAAAAACAAATTTCCAAAAAATTCATGTCTAAAAAATTTGCCTGTTATATCGGATAAAGATCAAGAAGTCAAAAGACTCGAAAGCCGTCTTCATTGGTCATAATTCCTATCACATGAATTTAAAAATCCTCTAATATTACCTAAAAGTCTTGTTGCAGAAAGAAAAATATGAAATCTTCATCAATCGAGACTGAATGTCAGTTAAAATCAGACGTTAAAGTTGTTAAGACAAAAATATTAGGCAATAGGAAATTTTTCATATGTCAAAGCAATAGTGAAATCATGCAAAACACCTAGACGCAGATACACAAAGTTTGAATAATCAAAAATGTCACCACTTCCAACTATGAGAATTGATAATCCAATGTTGGAGTAGACTAAGTGAGACCTTTATCATGCAAAAAAGATTGTGAACCGCATAAAGAACCTCAAAAGATTTGGCTTGTACTCTTTACATGTTTCCACACTAGAGCTATAAATATACAAGTTGCTAGGTCGAAGCATTTCGACGATTTGTTGGAAATTGTGGCAGACCATGCAAATTTTATTCAGACAACGCAACAAATTTTCAAAAGCAAACAACCACATAAAGGAACTTTTATTAAAGATATCGTGCAGCTATTCTGATCTTGAGTTTTAAATTTTTGACATATATGGGCCCAATTTTGATTGTCCTGATTTCTCTGGTCAAAAACTTTTACCTTTATTATCTCATAGACTTACAATAATTAACGGAGATTTAAATATAAAATTAAATGCTAGCAGGGACTCTAGTAATCCTACAGCAAACTCCCATCAACGCTCTAAAGCAGTGCTTTCCTCTATCATCAAATCTACAGCTTTTGACGATTATAGCCATACTTTTTACTCCTACGACAAATTTTCGAGACCTGTATCACCAAGGATCGACTTTTTTCTCTACAACGGTATCCAAGAGCAACCCATCAAATATTAAAAATTATCGACACAAAATTATCGGATCATAAAGCACTGTGAATTCAAATGGACCCAGCTCTTAATCTGAAGATTAAAAACAAATAGATATGGAAGCTAAACTCTTCGTTAATGAATCAGTAAAGAGAAGATAATAAAATAATTGAACTTATAGAGACCACACGATGCGATGTCGTAACTGGAGATGTCTTCACCGAAGTACAAAAAATACTGAAAAGTATAAAAAATGTCTGCTGGGAAGCTGGTATCAGAGAAGCTGCTACTAGGTGTAATAAGCAAATGTTTAATATGTACTAGCAAATGGGCTGATTTTTGTGAGTACATTAGAAGCAATCTTGATAATAACTTTATTATCCCAGCCTACGATAAAAACTTTATTGAAAATCATATAACTACTGAAGAGATAATAAATGCAGTTAAAATTAATGCAAAAACTTGCTATGCTCCAGGCCCATCTGGCTTTACTTTTGAACTGTTTAAAAGAGATATCTTTCAACTAGCATTTATTTTATTAAAGTTTTATGAAAAAGTCATGAGCATTGATTATTTTGTAGAACATGCATCCGATGGCAATATTTTTATAATACCCAAAAAGGAAAGGGTACAAGATATATTAAAAACTTACGTCCTCTCACCATACAAAATTGTTTGCACAAATTTTTTTCATACGTCATTTTAAATCGAATTAACAATGTTCTGAAGAAAATTCTTCACGATTCCCAATACGGCTTTTTGAAGCATAAATTAATTGACTCTATTCCTTTCAAATTTAGAAAAAGACAATAGCTTATCAATAATGGCACCCAACATCGCTAAGGCTTTCGATACACTGTCACACGAATTCATAGTTAGGACACTGTATCGTAAGGGATTTGGAATCTACATCATTCGAATGGTTGGAGTAACCATGTGAAGATAAAAAACAATGATACATTTCGGACAACACACTACATTTTTCTGGAATAAAAAAGGTGTCTGCAAAGGGGATCTGTTGTCAGCCATATTATTTATTATATGCTTGGAAAAATTAATTCAATATATAAATGAAAAATATAATAAAAGGTGTGCAATGACCAAGTAGGACTTTAAAATGTCTCTGCTACGCTGACTACATCACAATGATAGTTTTTATAACTATCAAATCATTTAAAACCTTTTTCAATCTAATATCGAGTTATTTTAAGGAGTCTGAACTTTTCATCAATGAGGAAAAAAAACAGAATTTTTGTCTCCATATAGTAGCATTTTGGCCAAAACATGGTCACTTTTGAAATTTACTTATAATATTCATATCATAGGATCTTTGATTGGCGGCAACTCTACCACATTGAATTAAAAAAACATTCTATCCAAAATTAAGGAAACCACGAACCCCTTCTCACTCCTTAATTTGGGTAGTTGGGATAAAATATGTGCATGGAATACGTATATTGTACCGACGTCACTCATCTTCTGCGATTAACTCCTTTCTGTGCAAAAATGTCTTCTGAAATAAGCGCAGTTCAGGAGTTTTTTTTTTGAAATTACTAAAGAAGAGGAACATATCCTTTCAAAGAATGCCCAATCCTATTAAGCTATGCGGTTTGAACGTCAAATGTCTCAACAATTACTGGATTAGGAAGTTTTGAGATAACCACCCATACTGGTCCGACCTCTTGCTTGCTTTTCTTTAGAAGCATAATATTGATTATAGTATGCGCCCACACTGTAGCCTCTCAAAATCACTTTTAAAGCTTGGTCAATTCTCGCCCATAAACAAAGGGTTTTGCAATGGATCAGTCTATGTATTTAAAAAAAGTTGAGCTTTCCTTACGGTGGGAGATGCCTATAATACGGACATTTAACATAAACTGTAGAACAGATCGCGATTCTGAAATTGCAGCTGATGTCGTCGCGTCGAATTTTTTGGTAAGCAAAATGGTGTTTAAATTTTATGAATCAGTTTTAGGAAAATATACACCCGTACAACACCCTGTACTTCCTTTTAGAATGAAAATAAGCATGCTAACTACTGCAAGCCTAAGAAAATATTTATATAGCGCAACTCTTACTCCTTTTATCTCTTATCTAAGTCGCCGCGATATTGCAAGGACTCTCAAACAAAGTATTAAAGCAATTAAAAATAAATTGTTGACACCGCCCGAGAAGTGGCCAAATACAGAGTTTTGTCAGGTACTTGATATCGTAGAGAATTCTTGCTGATACTCATCATCATGAATTGAGAAAGAAAAAACGGGGCAAAGGAAGTTATATAAATTATTAAAAGGCGACCATTAAACATCTCAAACCATTCATGGAAAGATAAAGTAAACAATTATTTATTATAAATCTAAAAAATAACAATATTATAAAATTATAAAACATGGTAAAACTGTGGTGGGGGTCGGACAACCTTACATCTTGTCTGTTTATTCCAAACCTGAGTTACAAATACAGCAGAAACATAGGGCAAATTTTTTTATCCACTTTTTTTTTACTAAAGACACGAATAATATTGTGAAAAGAAAGTAACTTACACACCCCACAAATTATAAAGATATCTGGGGCATAGTTTGCCAATACAAGGTAGATGTAAAAGACATTAACATATTGTTTTTCTGAAGTTACACTTTTCTCAATTAGTGAGACTTCCTGGAAAGATCTACAGCCTTACAACCTGGTGGTCTATCAACTCCATTCGAAATTGAGTAGTATATACAAAGACACAGAGACATATAATGTAGTATTCCGACGAACCTGTCATTTTCTGGGGGGGTCTGTTGGAATCTGAGTGATTTGTATATCTGGCTATATAACCACCTATTGGGAACCCTGATTATATTCGACTATTTTTCCCCTCCAAAAGTTTAGAGGTAATTTCATATTCTTCTTTATTATATTATTCATTCGAAATATATTATTCAAACTATATAGACTTGTGTTATGACTATTTTGTGTTTTATTATAGAGTAAGTTATATTGTGTACTAAATTAAACAATCCTTGATTCTTGAGAGACGCTTAAATCCTTACAGATATCAAACTTCATTTTGAATTGTTCCCAATTATAGGCTGTATCTCTTCTCACTACCATAGGAGCTGGAGGCGGTATCATTGGGTTCATAACCCCATTTTGAGTCAATGTATACGTCACTGTTTCCTCTTCCATTATCCAGGATACTTTATCCCACTTCTGACATCTGTAATATATTCTTATACATCTTTATTATAGGATCTCTTCCGTTTTCCCGGTTCTATACAATATATCCCATATATATCTACGGTACTCTAATACTTAAGTACTCCGCTACATATACATAAAATTGAAAATTCTAGCAAGCCCGATTACATGATGGTCTAAACTTGTATTTCTATTAACCTTGAGTATTATATTATTGTAGATTAATGTACTTAAATCCAATGTGAGTTTAATATTTTAAAGAAATCGTAGTAATTTGGGATATTATACTTTAAAATTTAGATGAAGGAGTTAAACTGTGTAAGACGAACTCCACAATTAATTATTCCATTCTTATTTTTTTTGTGATGTATCGATACAAAAATTTTAGTAGATATTTATATTATATAAAATATTCTGTTTAGTTGTTATTAATAATAAACCAAGCATTAATTGATTTGTATTTTTGTTGCTTTTAAATCTATGAGTAATTTTTTAATCATCCATGAATATATCTATGACGAAATGTGAATAAGTAATACTTATCGAGTATTTAATCCAGGTCAATTTAGTTTTATACCTACAGGGTGGTAAAACTTCAATTATATCGTCATAATAAAAAATATATATGGAAATTAAGATAATCCTTTCATACATATATTTTCTAATAAGTCACAAGATATGGTGTTTGTTTGTGGAGAAAGCAACGCCTTGTAGTCTTTTTTCGAAAATTTTAGTAAATTCATCATTCAAAAAGTGACATAAATTTAATCCCTTCGGATATCAAAAATTGGTTGAACAATAAGCCAGTTTTTGGTCGGAGTCAAAGTTGTAGATCTTTATCCACTGATTTCAAAAATGTATATTCCTTGGTATGTATATCTTCATTTGCATTTAAAAAAAAGGTAGTGAAGTGTGTATGTTATAATTAAGGGTGATAATTTTGGTAAGAATAGAAAAGCGTGCGAGGAGAAGAGAAGAAATACGCATGGCATCATTGATTAAATAATATACATCTTCTTCTATCAATCATGAACGTTATCGTTCCCGCCTTTATTATTCAATATTAATATAATAATATTGAATGGGTATAGTCGATAGAAAACTGAATAAAATGCAAAAAAATAACGTCGCCTTCTGTCTGGATTTCTGAAAATGGAGGCCTAGGAATTTGGAAAATACTTATCGGATGAGAAACAGATGGTTTGTCGGATTTGTCGATATAAATGTGCCTTTAGTCCCCTGTCTAGAATTACACGCCACTCAATATCTTCATCTCATAACAAGATTCATCTATAAAATCAAGTTAACGATGAATACATCAAGTCAGACTTTAACTTTGATCTCACAAAGATGCTTATTACATGTAATATACCGTTATCCATTTCTAATCATCTACGTTCGAAAAGTTTATGGAGAAAATACACGGGTAAACATATCCCCTCCCGAGGAACCATGATTAAATTAATGGAGGATGTTGTTACTGATGTCATTTATAGAAATACATATAAAAATGTTTTGAGTCATCCACACCAAATGACGATCAAGTTATCAGTAAAAAGTATTTACGAATATCGAAATGGAACTCTGAATTTTGTACTATCTCACAGTAAGTATTCAATTTTTTTTTAAATCTAACCATAAAATATGATTCTATTTTAGCTAAACATATCAAGAATTATGATACACAACTCAGTAAAGGGCAAAAACAACTGTTTAAATGGTAACAACAATGGGGGTAGTAGCTTTGGATGGTTTGCAAATAGTTTGTCTGAGACTACTTACTTCGCTTTAAGACTTGGGTATGATAATTAGGTTTTCCAATATTAAATGGTCAATAAATATTACTTTTTTATCATTTAAGGCTTAGCTATGGTTGATGGGCTCCAAGAAAGGGTGTTCAGAAAACTCATAAAAGGCAAAAACAACTCTTTAAATGGTCACAACAACGAGGGTAGTTACATTGGGTGTTGCATTATAATTAACAATTGTGTATATCTTTCATGATAATAGTATGTTGTTATATAAGCATACCTAAATAACGGTGAAAAATCTTTTTTGATGCTCTTAATAGGGAGTAATATCTCCGGACATTACTACATAATTAGCTTTTGCTCTAAATCTTTACGATGCATTTTTTTATTAATATATTTATTGTCTAATTTTATGATTTTGACATTTACTTTATTATTAATAATTAGTTAGATGTCATCGGTAGAGATATATCTATCCTGTGCACAATTGTATATAGCAACTTCCACATGAAGAAGAGGGGTGATTATCTTTTTTGATTAAACTCCACGTCTCGCTTGTGTATTACAACCTAAAGTTATGACATATTTAACTGAATTCCGATGTTAGAACAAGAAAAATTATCTGGATCAATCTATTATTTCAATATTCTGTATTTATAATTTATTATTATTAATAGTTATATGATTTTAATTGTTTAATTTTGTATACTTAACTTAAATGTTTAATGGTTTATTTTTTAGTATGTAGATTATATTTAATTAAAGCCTTCTTTTTTAAATTTTAAGCTTCAAATATATTTCAAATACTCTACTTTGTCGTTTCATTAGCTATTATTCTGAGAATAAGGTTCATAATGAATTACAATTTCATGGAGTGTGACGTTTTCAAATCTACTGTAACGGATAAAAAACGTCGAAGTCAATTATACGTAGTATATCTTCATTAAACATTTTTCTAATAAATACATTCGTTATACCCTCAAAAATCATAATAAAGCAGGCAGATGATAATCACATCAGTATTTTAAACAAAGATACCATATGTCTTTTTTTTTTCCCTCCTTCTTGCACGCGTTTTTCTCTACAATATTATCCACTATAGTTATAATATGATATCAGCATAAAAACATCCTATAGTTTGAAAGGGAGGAAAAAACTCGGCATGCGTATTACATAAGTTGTAGGTGGCTGGGCAAAAAAAATATCCTTCCCTTTTCCCCCCATCCATATAAATCTATGTGTGGCTGACCGGTGTTCGTGTATATATTCGATTATTCAACTTCCTGTGTATCAAGGTTAATTGAAATAAAAGGTTAGACCATCATGTAATCGAGCTTGATAAAATTTACAATCTGATATATTGTACCGACTGCAGGGCAAGACAGTCAGATTTTGACAAAACCATTTATAGTCTATGACGTCACTATTGCTCGAATTTTCAATTTAATGTATCGTGCCGACTGCTGGGCATTAAAAACAGATCTTGACAAAACATGCAAACACTTATCTAGTATGACGTTTATATTAAAAGCATACTGGAAGTAAAATATCAGTCGTACACGCGTTATGGTATAACTAAGGGTGATAATTTTGGTAAGAATAGAAAAGCGTGCGAGGAGAAGAGAAGAAATACTTATGGCATCATTGATTAAATAATATATATCTTCTTCTATCAATCATGAACGTTATCATTCCCGCCTTTATTATTCAATATTAATATAATAATATTAGATGGGGATAGTCGATAGAGAACTGAATAAAATGCAACAAATAACGTCGCCTTCTGTCTGGATTTCTGAAAATGGAGGCCTAGGAATTTGGAAAATACTTGCCGGATGAGAAACAGATGGTTTGTCGGATTTGCCTTTAGTCCCCGGTGTAGAATTAAACGGCACTCATTATCCTCATCTCATAATAAGAGTATCGATATTCATCTATAAAATCAATTTAACGATGAATACATCAAGTCAGACTTTAACTCTGATCTCATAACGATGCTTATTGCATGTAATATAACCTTATCCATGGCTAATCATCTACGTTAAAAAATTTATGGGGAAATACAAGGGTAAACATATCCCCTCCCGAGGAACCATGATTAAATTAATGGAGGATGTTGTTACTGATGTCATTTATAGAAATACATATAAAAATGTTTTGAGTCATCCACACCAAATGACGATCAAGTTATCAGTAAAAAGTATTTACGAATATCGAAATGGAACTCTGAATTTTGTACTATCTCACAGTAAGTATTCAATTTTTTTTAAAATCTAACCATAAAATATGATTCTATTTTAGCTAAACATATCAAGAATTATGATACACAACTCAGTAAAGGGCAAAAACAACTGTTTAAATGGTAACAACAATGGGGGTAGTAGCTTTGGATGGTTTGCAAATAGTTTGTCTGAGACTACTTACTTCGCTTTAAAACTTGGGTATGATAATTAGGTTTTCCAATATTAAATGGTTGATGGGCTCCAAGAGGTGGTGTTAAGAAAACTCATAAAAGGCAAAAACAACTCTTTAAATGGTCACAACAACGAGGGTAGTTACATTGGGTGTTGCATTATAATTAACAATTGTGTATATCTTTCATGATAATAGTATGTTGTTATATAAGCATACCTAAATAACGGTGAAAAATCTTTTTTGATGCTCTTAATAGGGAGTAATATCTCCGGACATTACTACATAATTAGCTTTTGCTCTAAATCTTTACGATGCATTTTTTTATTAATATATTTATTGTCTAATTTTATGATTTTGACATTTACTTTATTATTAATAATTAGTTAGATGTCATCGGTAGAGATATATCTATCCTGTGCACAATTGTATATAGCAACTTCCACATGAAGAAGAGGGGTGATTATCTTTTTGATTAAACTCCACCTCTTGCTTGTGTTTTGCAACCGATGTCAGAACAAGAAAATATTATTTGGATCAATCTATTATTTCAATATTCTGTATATATAATTTATTGTTATTAGTTATATGATTACAATTGTTTAATTTTGTATATTTAACATAAATGTCTGATGGTATATTTTTATTATGTAGATTATATTTAATTTAAGCCTTCTTTTTTTAAACTTGAAACTTCAATGATATTTCGAAATACTCTCATTAGCTATTATTCTGAGAATATGGCTCATAATGAATTACAATTTTATGGAGTGTGACGTTTTCAAATCTACTGTAACGGATAAAAAACGTCGAAGTCAATTATACGTAGTATATCTTCATTAAACATTTTGCTAATAAATACATTCGTTATACCCTGAAAAATCATAATAAAGCAGGCAGATGATAATCACATCAGTATTTTAAACAATGATACCATATGTATTTCCCCCCCCCCCCCCCTCCTCCTTGCACGCGTTTTTCTCTACAATATTATCAACTATAGGTATAACTAAGTGTGATAATTGTGGTAAGAATACAGAAGTGTGAGAGGAGAAGAGAAAAAATACTTATGGCCTCATTGATTGAATAATGTACATCTTCTTCTATCAATAACGTTATTATTACCGCCTTTATTATTCAATATTAATATAATATTAGATGTTGATAGTCGATAGAGAACGGAATAAAATGCCTAAAATAACATCGCCTTCTGTCTGAATTTCTGAAAATGGAGGCCCAAGAATTTGGAAAATACTTACCGGATGAGAAACAGATGGCTTGTTGGATTTATCGATATAAATGTGCATTGAGTCCCCTGTCTAGAATTACACGCCACTGATTATCCTCATTTCATAACAAGAGTATGGATATTCATCTATAAAATCAAGTTAACGATGAATACATCAAGTAAGACTTTAACTTTGATCTCACAAAGATGCTAATTGCATGTAATATCACCTTATCCATTGCTAATCATCCTACGTTCAAAAAATTTATGGAGAAATACACGAGTAAATTCTTCCCTTCCCGAAGAACAATCATATATTAATGGAGGATGTTGGTAATTATGTCATTTATAGAAATACTCCCATTGTAAATTGTGAAGTTAAGATAATTTTCGGCATGTTTAGAGTCATCCACACCAAATTACGAAATGGAACTCTGAATTTTGTACCATCTAACAGTAAGTTTTTTTTTAATTTTTAAATCTAATCATAAAATATCATTCTATTTTAGCTAAAATTATCAAGAATTATGATACACAACTCATTAAATGGCAAAAACAAGTGCTTAAATGTTCACAACAACGGGAGTAGTAGCTTTGGATGGTTTGCAACAAGTTTGTCTGACATTAGTTTCTTCACTTAAAGACTTCAGTATGCTCATTAGGGTTTCCAATATTACATAGTCAATAAATATTTCTTTTTTATCACTTAAGGATTAGCTATGGTTCATAAGCCCCAAGAAATGGTGTTCAGAAAAATCATAAAAGGCAAAAACAACTGCTTAAATGGTCAAAACAACTGTGGTAGTTACATTGGGTGTAGTATTATAATTAGCAATTGTGCGTATCCTTCATGACAATAGTATGTTGTTACACAAGCATAAATAAAGGGGGGAAATCTTTTTTGAATAAGGAGTACTATCGCCGGGCATTAATACATAACTAGCTTTTTCACTAAATCTTTACAATGGATTTAATTCCAACATTTTTTTATTAGTATATTTATTGTCAAATTTTATGATTTTGACATTTACTTTATTATTAATAATTATTTAGATCTCATCCGTTGATATATATCTATCATGTGTACAATTGTATATACCAAATTCCACATTAGGGAAAAAGGATGATGATCTTTTTTGATTAAACTCCACGTCTTGCTTGTGTTTAACAGCTTAAAGGTATGACATATTTAACTGAATTCATGTCAAAACAAGAAAAAATTATCTGGATCAATCTATTATTTCAATATTCTGTATTTATAATTTATTATTATTAATAGTTATATGATTTTAATTGTTTAATTTTGTATATTTAACTTAAATGTTTAATGGTTTATTTTTTAGTATGTAGATTATATTTAATTAAAGCCTTCTTTTTTAAATTTTGAGCTTCAAATATATTTCAAATACTCTACTTTGTCGTTTCATTAGTTATTATTTTGAGAATATGGTTCATAATTAATTACAATTTCATGAAGTGTGACGTTTCCAAATCTACTGTAACGAATAAAAAACGTCTAAGTCAATTATACGTAGTATATCTTTATTAAATATTTTCCTAATAAATACTTTCGTTATACCCTGAAAAATCATAATAAAGCAGGCATATGATATTCAGATCAGTATAATTAAACAATGATACCATAAGTCTTTCTCCCCCCCCCCCTTCTCCTCGCACACGTTTTTCTCTACAATATTACCAACTATAGGTATAACTTTGTATTTATATTAACATTGATGAGTATTAAATAGGTTGTAAAAACATATCTGGAATTTTATTTTATTTTTGATCGTGGTTAAATCAACTTTCTACTTAAGTAATTTGTATAATATAGCTAATATTTAACAAAAAAATCCTTATTTGCTGTTATTGACTCTGATTATATATAGTTAAATTAATTTTTGATGTATAAATTTTAGACTAAATTCATTTAGGATTGCAAATTAGATCATGCGTCACTTATTAGCATGTGCAAATTTTAAAAATGGAGCCCCTTATTGGCTACTATCATTTATATATTAGAAATTGTGGAGCACTATACAAAGAATAGTAAACTAACATCAACTTAATTAAGGAAAAACTATCCTGTTGTTTTTTTTTTTTGTAATTGTCCCGCATCTATAGAAATTAAGGAATCAAATTAAACTATTTCGATCTAGTGACATTTTGACTATTGAACAGCGTTTATAATGATTGCCTATGTAAATGTTTATTTCAATGGGCCATGATCGTTGTTTACATGTACTATTTTGTAAACAAATTCGCAGAGTGGCGCCGTCATACGGTAAAATAATATAACTCCCTGAATGATAATTTTATTAGTACAAAATGTATGTACGTTACGCACATAGACACCACTGTGAAAAAATTATGTTGCGTTCGCAAGGTACGGACTGTCACAACACCTTGAGAAAAATATATTTGTTAGTAGTTTGCTCACGCCCCATTAAATAATATGTTGAACAATAAAGAGCATGTTAATTAATAAACATGAAAGAACAAGGGTGTCCGTATCGAAAATTTAAAAAAAATCATTAATATGGGGGGGAAATTAGCCCCCCCCCCCTCCACATCAATTTAGGGATTTATTTTGTAAAAAAAAAAATATTAAGAAAAAAATTTCAAGATTTATCTTCTAAGGTCATTGGGGAAAAAAATCATTTTTAGTGGATACCCTTGATGACAATCTTGTTCGAGAAAATCCTCAATTTCGTACTGTGTCAACAGTTTGTAATATAGATTAAAACATAAAAAGTATTAGATTTTTGATTAAATTATATTTTTCTATAGTTTATAATTAAGATTGTGAAAAAAAAGCAAAACAATATTTGATAGTTTTACAAGCATTTTCTGCAAATAAATATGATATTTACTATATAGAGCAGCTTATTTATTTGCTTCTTCATATTTCTTTCTGTTCAGCAAAAAATCACAGTCTGTTTGTTACCAATTCTTATTAATTATATTACATATTTTGCCACAGGTTAGTACTCATTACAAGTGAGATTTCTATATTATTAATTGAAATTTGGGGGCATGATTCCAACAGGAAATAACCACTCAATGTTTTCTGTGATAATAAATAAAATTCAAAAGGAACACTAATTTCAACCCAAAATAAACAATAACTATGTATAAGCATCTGTTTTTTTATATATTAAGGCAAAATTATCTAGCTCAAACACACCCAATGAACTTACTGTGGTCACAATCCAACAGTTTTAGGTGAATAATACCACTTTTATGAATTCTTGGTATAACGTGCCTCAGTATTCTTTAATCATGCCGCTTCATCTATCCTAATCTCATCGAAAATACTTATAGCCAGGTCTGCTTCAATAAGTTCTTACGCTTATATACCGAACCATTTCATAATAACTTTTTTTCGAATTAATTTAACACAACTACTTACCAAAACCAGTGAGTACTCCCCCAAAAAGTAGTCCAACTCTTAGTCCATGTGATTCTACAATGTATGTTGCAATTATACAACAAGGTATACCTGACCCGTAACTTAATGTTGATAATAAGTCGATTGCATCACCCGTTTGATCATAATATTTTGCCGCGTTCTTTGACACAGACGGAAAAGCTACCCAGTGCGAATAGTTAGCTATGTTTAATAAAAAGACCGATGAAAGTAGCCACCATCGTTCCGAATAAGATTTGTATTTTTTATTTTTGTAGCTCACAACACTGTTCAAAAAGGTAGAATCTTCTGATTGAAAAGCCGTGTGAAGTACTCTACCAGTTTCATTTAAAGACAGTTTATTTTCATCACTCATTTTGATTTATATGCTAATCCATAATAGTATTACAACAAACGCTAAAATACACACTGGGAAAGGATAAGAAGGTTTCCTAGTTATCTAACATCATATAAACACGCCAGTTATAACACTGAGTAAACAGGCCTGATATGATGTTGCCTATGAGCGCTCTTATCACTCTTCTCAACACTCTCCCTCAGATAATGATAATTCAATCAGGATCAGTTGTATACAAATTCATATAATTGGGCCTTTCTTTGCCTAGTAAAGTTATACAAAGGGATTCGAATACATTGGGCAATATTATAAAAATTTACTTAGTATAGATGCAAACCCCACATTAATGACATATTAAACTAATAATGAATAAGCACAAGACAGAAATTTAAACATGAAACATGAAATTAAAATCATCACACTATTATCTATTATATTTACAGAAAAATTTGAGTACACTGTCAACATAAGAGTAATCAAGCCATCTCCTCCTCTTCTTCTTCATCAAATTCTCCTTCGTCTTCAGCTGTAGCTTCTTGATATTGCTGGTATTCAGAGACCAAATCATTCATATTACTTTCAGCTTCAGTAAACTCCATCTCATCCATACCCTCACCAGTATACCAATGTAAAAACGCTTTTCTACGGAACATGGCAGTAAATTGTTCAGATATCCGCTTAAATAGTTCTTGAATCGCAGTTGAATTTCCAATGAATGTAGCTGCCATTTTGAGGCCACGAGGTGGAATATCACAAACGGCTGTTTTAACATTATTGGGAATCCATTCAACAAAGTAAGATGAATTCTTGTTTTGAATATTTAACATTTGTTCATCAACTTCTTTCATTGACATACGCCCCCTAAATATAGCTGCAACAGTAAGATATCTACCATGTCTTGGATCGCATGCTGCCATCATATTTTTAGCATCGAACATTTGCTGTGTAAGCTCTGGTACAGTAAGGGCTCTATATTGTTGACTTCCTCTAGAAGTTAATGGCGCAAATCCTGGCATAAAAAAGTGAAGACGGGGAAACGGTACCATGTTTACAGCTAACTTTCTGAGATCAGCATTAAGTTGACCAGGAAACCTAAGACAAGTAGTAACACCTGACATTGTCAATGAGACCAAATGATTCAAATCCCCATATGTTGGTGTGGTCAGTTTCAAGGTGCGGAAGCAAATATCATACAAAGCCTCATTATCAATACAGAAAGTTTCATCAGTATTCTCTACTAGCTGATGTACAGATAAAGTTGCATTATAAGGCTCAACAACAGTATCAGAGACTTTAGGTGAAGGAACAACGGAATATGTATTCATAATTCTGTCAGGGTATTCTTCACGGATTTTAGAGATTAATAGTGTGCCCATTCCAGATCCAGTCCCCCCTCCCAAAGAATGCGTCAATTGAAATCCCTGTAGACAGTCACAAGATTCTGACTCCTTTCGTACAACATCCAAAACAGAATCAACCAACTCAGCGCCTAGATCAAGTTGTAAAATAATACACAAAATTTTATCTCTTAAGTCCTTTCACATAACTCACCTTCCGTGTAGTGACCTTTGGCCCAGTTGTTACCTGCACCAGATTGTCCAAAAACAAAATTATCAGGTCTAAAGATTTGCCCATAAGGTCCCGATCGAACAGAGTCCATCGTCCCTGGTTCTAAGTCTACAAGCACAGCTCGTGGAACATACTTCCCACCAGAGGCTTCGTTATAGTATACATTGATACGCTCTAACTGAAGGTCTGAATCTCCATGATAAGTTCCTGTTGGATCAATACCATGCTCATCCGATATTATTTCCCAAAACTAGTTTTTAAATCATTAACAAAATTATATAATTTAGAAACATTTAGAATACCTTTGCTCCTATTTGGTTCCCACATTGGCCTGCTTGCATGTGTACAATCTCTCTCATTTTTATTTAATATTTTTTACCTCCAGGAACTCCTTAGCTTCTTAACACAGACTTTCAACTAATTTTTGCTAAAGCTTTTATGCTCTATTTATTTCTCTTTTTTTTCCTTTCCCTCCTTTCTTTTAATTTTTCTCTTAGTATTTAATAACCTTTCTCAACCATTTCAGAACTAACTATCTAGTGTCCCTCCCAACTTTTCCCTTATAAGTTGGTTTTCGAACTATTTTATATTGGACTACAATTAAAATAAATAAGATAAAAAAATAGGATTATGCTTTAAACTAATATTTTCTAACTATGAATAATAATGTATGAAATTACCATAATCCTTACTCTTTTCATAGTAACTTCTAGTTTAAGGGTATTAAACATTAAATTAGAATTCAAAATTTAGATTTTGGTTCATTTATTATATTTGAGCACTTTTTTGTTTATTAAAAATTGTATTAATTTAGAACAACTTACAAGTTCAAAATTATAGCACCAACTTAATTTTTTTAAAGGCATCATATCAGATTTTCACAATTTGGAGCTTATATCTATATATAATTTGATGTTTTTTTGGATTTCACTTAAAACTTATAAGAAATATTGTTCGAAAATTTAGTCCGTTTACTATCCAAATGTTTTAGATAAAACATAAGTCAAAAATGTTTAAAAAATTTATTAAATGGTAACTATGAATATGTATTGACCGATAAACTATCATCAGTAATAATATTTTATGTCCTAAATGTATAAAATGATTCAAAAGCTAGTAGAAAAAATAATAAGTATTGCTTAAAAATTAGAATAATTTAATTAATATATGTTAAAGTACTAAAATGGAAAAAATATTTTAATTTGATATATCGGGTGGTACATTGAAATCTGTACACTTACTAATTCAATAATTAATGAAGGTTGTGTACTTGAAATTAATCTATCTTTCGATATATTAAAGCATAACTAATTAGTAACAAAAAAAAATTAATCTGAACTCTCTAGCTTACGAAGAAGTCGAGAAAATAATGCTTGAACGTGATAAACGAATTTCCATTCGTGCACTTAAAGCAGTTGGGAGTCTCCAGGACCACCGCCTACGCAATCAGCAAGTCCGAAACGTTGGAGAGAAAGAAGGGCTCTGTCAAAAAAAAAAAAAAAATGGATACGGACGAGTTAAAGAAATCCCCCCAAGTCAATGAGGGCCCATGCTAAGATCTCTGGTTTTTACACCACAATGTCCAAATAACTATAAAAAGGCGGGTGGAAAAAGCCTTATGAAGATTGAGAGGCCACTTTTAACACCAGCAATGAAAGAAAGCCATATCTTCCGTTGCAAGACTCTTTTGAGTTCCTTATAAATCTTTTTTGATACTTTTGGCCTCCTTACAGCCCTGATGTCAACCCCCTCTACTACATATTTTGGATACATTCGAAGAAAATGCCAGCAATGTCCGTCAACAAAACACTGAGGATCTCAAAGCCACTGTCAACCAGCACTGGGACGCAATAACAGAGGGTTACATGCGCAGTAGGTGACCGGCCTTCCACCACCTCTTGTAGTCATCATTACCGCTAAGGACAGCTACATTAATGATTAAGAGAACTCAGACAAACATCTATTTATAGTAATATTTATATTTTTTTTGAACTTTTATTTTCAATTTATAAATTGTATCTTGTTGAAGTTTAAAATTCAAAGAGTTCGGATTTTAATGACCACTCGGTATAGTAATTAAATATATAGTAAATATTTACAATGATAAGAACTAATGAATAATCTTATATATAGTTTATTTTGATAAATCAATGAATAGAGGGTATTACGATAGAGCTTCAAAAAAAACTACAATCGATCAAACACTGTTGGAATTAAGTCTCTTTTGATATTGATTAAACTAACCTAATTTCGGAAAAATCGATGAGATGAATTGCTATTTTATTATAAATACGAATGAATAAGTGAAGTTATATTATACTGACGATAGTACCTGGCATTGCCTGGAGTTAATAGGCGTCGACGAACAAACAAGTTTTGTTTAAATAATATAAAAGATGATTTTCTAAGAAATTCTAAGTTGTATTCTCCGTTTTTCATGAGGAAACTCACACGTAACTATTAAACAGTTATATCAACTCCTATGTGTTTTCTCCTCAAGAATGAAAGAATAATAAAAAGAGTTTGATATAAAAATATAATATGATGGGATTACTGATATACTTTGGTCTCTAGAGCGCTTATTAATAAAAACGAACTATCCAGTGCTCCCTGGGAGCACTATAAACAGCGCACCTTGTAATTTTTTTTCAAACATTGAGGCAGATAAGTTTTACTTTATTAATAAGATAATAAACCAAATATTAATTTCTTGTTCATTTCTAAATTTATGAATAATTTTTGTTTTAATGAAAGAATATAATATTTATATTGAAAAGTAAGTAAGTAATTTTACTATTTATTTTAGTCTAGGACACTATTTTTATATTGCCGAAAGCGCGGAGAAAATTAGACCTAAACATTCATTTCTAACATTCATTTTTGATAGTTTATAAGGTTTAACTTTCTTAATCATAACCAAATGTATCAACTATTTGTTGTTAAATCTTAGAAATACATTGAAGTCTATAATGGAATTCATCTGTAAGCGAAGAATCCAAAACTGATCTCACTTATTTTTTCAGTGTTCTGAATTCTGAAATATCTGGGATTGTAATAATTCGCGACTATTATCATTCAGAGTCTTTTTTTACACTTAAGACAATCGCCAAATTAAAAGTACGATTAATACAACGTATGTAAACGTGTTTTATTGATTATGTATCTTTTTATGAGCTTGAAATATTTTGTTTTTAATCCATATAAATGATGGGAAATGAGACTCTTTTTTTAGATTCTTATAACTTATTAATCATTGATAGTGATACGGAATATTAAAATTTAAATTATAGAAAAATATTCAATGTTTAATTTACAAAAAGATTTATTTAAAAAACATGCATTTTCAAGAATTTTTATCGATTTTGTATATTTTAAGGGATTAAAAGTTTTTGGTGGTGTACTAGGAAATAGACATTTCCACTAAGACACAATGACTTATTTTCTTTTAGATGCTTTTTGATGTACGTCGTACGTCCGGAAATATATCTTCGAAAAAACACCCCTCTGTTCTTCGACTATTTTCTTTCTCATACCATTTCGTTTTCCAGAAAGTATTTTCGTATATAACTTTTCAGCTTCCTCCATGTTAATTTTTTCTGAGAGATTCTTGAAGTGCCTTTTTCCATTTTTTCATAAACTGATACTGTATTTTCCACAAGCTGTGAATCCTCACTCATTTGTCCCAGATGATGTATATAATTTCTAAAAGAGAGATTCCGATATTCATACGTAATTATTTAATTATTTGTGTCAGCTCATTAGCATGGCGCCATGCGGACTCTTCTTGGACTTGAGCGAGGTTATAATAACTTATCCTGAACTCTACACCACGATAACTCGCCCTAAATTATGTGCTACGAGAACTTCTCGTTGAACTAGTACCATGACGACTCCTTTTGGACTTAATTTTATTATAAGTCATCCTATACTCAGCACCATAATTATTCGTCCTAGTCGATGAAGAGTTGCTTACCCTTGCTATAGTTTTTACTCAAATAACTACATTAATACAATTTTTGCTTCAGATTCGAAATACAATTTTTGCTTCAGATTTGAAATACATTTTTTATTAAAATAAATTAATTTTTATTGCGTGTAAACATTAACAAACTATGAAATTATTTGGACCATTGAAAATATTCTGATAACAAAGGCTTACTGCTTAATCGCAATTTAGTTTTTTTAACTCTTTCGATTTATTATATTGATATGCAATTCCTTTCTTGTCTCATGAATTTTATCGTTTCCCTCAAAGACACAATATTAAGGGGGGGTTTCCTAGTTCAAGATTGTAAAGATCTACGATATGTGAATCTTTTCCTTCTATTAGTTTTCCTCTGAAGTTGAGGAATACCAAATGAGTTTTGGACAAGAAGTTGTTAAAAAAATTCTTTATGAGATGAACTGAGTCAAAAAGAAAATAGATTTTAGATTTTGGACTGTAAGGATTGAAAATATAGAGCCTAAGATTTCCATGACAAAGCTCAGAGGAGTACGTTTTTTGATTTATTTTTTGGGAATCACAAATTGTGGCACAAACTTTGAATCCAATTTTAGAAACAACTTGGGCAACTTTATGAAAAACAATTTTTTTACAGTTTCAATTAGGATACAGGATGCATTGCTATCATGTCGTTATAAGTACAATGAAGGCTCATAATTAGAACGTAAAATATTGTGTTGGATATCTCTTCACCTTCTCCTTGTCCAAAAATGATCCAGAGAAGTACTCAACTTGTTTTGTGGAGTACGTTTCATCAAACAAAATACTAATGTTTTTGTCTTAATGATTTTGAAAAGAGTTCATGCGAGTGTTCAGATATTTAAGGGTTGTTTCCGAAAGTCCTGTTTCTAAATTAAATGATGTTGACAGTTCTGAAAGTCAACGTATCTTGGGAAGAATAAGGACTTTTTTGCGGAGCTCTCTGTATAAAGCTGCAAATAAATAATTTTAATATAATGGGGAATCTATGTTTGTAAACATGGAGCAATCCAAAAGAGACTCAATTTTCAAACTTCGCAGTGTCCGAAATTCTTCCTTCACCATTTCAAAGCTCTTTTGATTCAACAGGAAGACAGAATACTGATAGCAATACAATGTTTTAAGGCCTATGGCGAGTCAGGAAGAGTTTTATCGAAAACTCACTAATAATAAAAAAAACCATATTAGAACCCCAAGATTAATTTCTGGCCTCAAACCCTTAATTAATACCAATACTGAGTGGTCACTCACTGACCTCGCCAATTGAATAAATGTTTCGACCTCATTGATTCGCAATACCATTTTTATTAATTTAAAGATATGTAATTGGGGGTTCCACAGATATTAATTCATATTAAACATACTAAACATAGTCTCTGTTTGCAGAGAGGAAAATCTCCTCTATGTTCTGGAAGTTTAATATATGAACATCAGACATATATATTTATACATATATACTATGTTAACAATTTTTTCTATTCCTTTAAAAATCCCCCTATGCCTTAACTACTATATGTACAATTTGTATAAAAAAAATAACACATATCAATAGATTAGAAGGTAAATGATTTAAGGTTAAAATAATTTTATATTAATACGTTTTAATAAAATGAATACATATGAAAACATATAAATTCAAAAACATGAATTACTTTACATTGAGCAGGTTAAATAAATGAAATTTGTTGAATAACATAACTATTAAAAGGAATATTAATAGCAAATTCATTGAGTAGAAATTTAATTTCTTGTCTTCATTATGGCTCTTCTACAAACTTTATGATAGTTGCATGCCCATTATAATTTATGTGATATAAACGCTTCATTACATGTTTTTTACAAAGCCAGAACCACTTTTTCATCACAAATGAAGATATTCTTACAAGTAAGCAACTTCTTTATGAAATTGTGTCCAATGTAATGTTAAAGAAAGTTATGGAAAATAATGGTTGACTTTGTATATTTAATGACTCAGCGGTCTGAATAATCTTTAATTTCTCCTCGAAATATTCTCCAACCTAACATAATATATCTATATTAAATTATTTATCAAATCAATATATATATATATATACCATTTAGCAAGGATACCGAAAGCATTTTCAACGACTCTTCTAGCCTTAGATTGTCTATAATTGAATACGGCCTGTTCTTCATTCAAATCTTTCCTTGGATATGGGCGTATTAAATTTAATCTTAAGGGGAAGATTTCCTCACCAAGGAGGACATGAGGCACTTTTATATTTGTGTTAGGAGGTCCCTTGGGAGCTGGAAAATCTAAGGTCCCATCCATCAAAGATCTGCCACAAATAGAATCTGAAAGGACTTTTCCATCACTGTGACAACCTTTCTTTCCAATGCCAAGATTAACAATCTGATTGGAAAAAAAAAATATATATATTAAAGGTGCGACTTTGACATTACATACATTAAAATGAAAACGATACAGAGGATATTAATATAGCGTCTGCACAAGGATAAAACATTTTTTTTTTAAATTGACTCTAAGTTTAAAAACATAAAAATAATTATTGTAATATCAATAGTTAGCATTACAAATGCCAATACCACAATCAAATGAAATCTCTTATAATTTAAATATTCTGATCCAGAAATAATTGGCTCTTGTATCCGTATATGCTTTCCATCTATTGTACCTTTAATAGTCAATCAATGTCTGAGAAGGCTCCATTCAATCAATATAACAGTAACTTCATTCACTTGCGATGTACCTAGTAGCCATCAAACTATGCTAAAAAATTGGGAGATAATTTGGAACCAGGCAAGGAGTTTTGGACATATTGTCCCAGTGATGGCCACCAAAAAGTCTTTGTTTTATTGGAAACATACCATTATTTAAAATTAGTTAGAAATACGTTTGCATCTATCAAAGTTATGGTGGATAAAGATAGTAGAAGGGTCGAATTGAGGTTTCTCGAAGAGTTGGAAAAACTTCAATCATTCGAAGGACTACGGGCTGGAAATAAACTTAGGAAGAGGCACATTAACTTCCATAAAAAATGATACCTTAATTTTCAAGATTTGCTTTTTCGGAGCCAGTCAAAAACTAAGCGGCTGGAACCTTCTAATGCTGATTTAAAGACACAACCATAAAGACAAGGGCCTGGCATCCCGGTATAGTCTCACTAAGTTCTTCATCAAGACCGATGTTGACATATCCATCAAATCTTTTCCCATCCCATTGAATTTTTTTTGAAAACTGACATTTCGTCTAATGTCAAATTGACGAGAATCTCTTCTTTAGATTCAAGAGCTTTATTGCCCTTTGATTTAAGAATATCAAAGGAGGATTGAGAAAAATCCGGATCCCTATAGAAATTCGAATACCAGTTTCGAATGGTACTGATATAAGTTAGGCATAAGTCAAAGGTCTTTCTTACATAACTATAAGCTTTTGTTGAGTAGAATAACAATGTCAAAGCAAATGCTCGGAGCTCAGGAGAGTAGCTACTGCGACTTCCCTTTATACCACTTCCGATTTGCATCCTTTTTAAAATGTTTTGAGGAACGTCAGACATTGTATCAAGAATGGATAAATCCTCTTCTGATAGCATTCTCTTGGACCTTAGGCCTTTTAAAACGTCAACCAAGTTTCCTAACTTCTTGGAGATTGTATTCCATTGACATTTGTATTTTTTTTAGAACGGTCTACAAGCTCGGAAATCATATTCGTTTGCCATAGGAGCTTCTCCTTAATGACTTGAGCTGATGGGAGAGAATAAGGATGCTTCAATTGCACATTTTCCGAAGCCTCAAAGTGGGAAGGATCTATCTCGAGTCCAGGAGATGGTTTAACCTTTTTAGAAGGTGATGTGGACCTCCTTATAGGAGACTTGCGTTTTCGAAGAGTTCTTGCAACTTCTTCTTGAAGGCGAAGCGGGAATGTTTTGAACAGAGTAGGCACATTATTTTTACTTAGCCTTACAACGTCCAGACTCCGATTGAAGGATGCTGGAGTAAAATATTCCCGAACAAATTCTCAAAAACTTTTTGGGAGTAAAGTAATCTTGCTTGAAATTCCTTACCCATTGGTTGCACCTCTCTGGATCCTGGGTCGGAAAACGATGATATGAAATTGAATTGCCAGCAGCATACTTGTTTTTGCAACCAAATGCGACACAATACATGGTAATACTCGACTTGTATGACAAGTCACTAAAGAGTGTTTTGTACAAAATAGGTACTGAAGATGGCTGCCAAAAGCAGAAGGGTAACTCGCTCTTGTTGTCCTTTTTATTCTATAGGTTGTGCATCCAGTTATTATAAAGGTCGGGGCTTCCACCATGCTTTTAATAGTGACGTCATAGTGTATAAGAAGTTGCGTGTTTAGTTTACATTTTCCATCGTATCAAAGAAGAAACAATCTTCATTCTTGATTCTACAATTCGACAAGGTTTTCATTTTTTTAAATTAAACTTCATTTTAATTAACTATAAGAATCTTTAAAAGTAAGACTTATGCACCTTTCTCCATAGTGGTCTATATTAAAACTGTGCACTTTATAATTACTTTACACTTTCATGGGATATATATAATACTGGCACACATAGTAGCAATATAATATCTTGCAAAACATATATATGTATAATTAAGATACACATAATAACAATATAATATCCACAAGTATGAACTACATCAATTTATAACACTCCCTTTTTCTCGAACGAGCAAGTACTATATAAAAAACATGATCTGTTTCTTCACATTATTTTTCAATTTCATTATACTATTAATATTTTCATATTCTCCTTTACAGTTTTCCCTCTCCTCTTCTCCACCAAACAAACGTAGAAACTTCCTATTTTTCCAATAAGTTATCTCACTATCTAGACGAATTTGATAAGTTCTATTATTTCGGTGTATGATTTTTCCAATATTTTCAACTTCTTTGAAACGGAACATTGAATCCGCACTGTTCTTCCAACTTCCAGAGCTCGTAAACACATATAGTGTTTTTTATACTTATTTTTCTTCTTAATGTTAATCTAATTGGTAAGATGGAATTGCATTGATTAAGTATAAGCAAACATTTATTCCATCTAACCTACGAATCTTTTGGTGAAACCCATATAAATAAAGTATAGTATTATAAGTATTATATTTGTGTATAAGTAGTTGCGTGTTTTGTTTACACTTTCCCTCGTATAAAAAAAGAAACAATCTATATTCTTGATTCTACAATTTGATAAGGTCTTCATTTTATTAAAAAAACATTCAATCCCATTGGGGATCTTCCACGTCGTTGAGAAGCATATGAAGTTAAGTCTCAGATTCTACAGAGAATCACATTGCAATAGTGGACTACAGCGAGGAACGACGTAGATTGGCGGATTTCCCTCAAATCCATTTAGGTAAATTAAATTGTAGGGTCATTAGTTATTCAGTGTTAACTCTTCACCCTTGTCATCGTCAATTCTATCATTTAATCCAAGAAAAATATATTCAATCCATATGTATTGTAATTACTTATAATTTATTTGTATTGCATGCCATTTGTTTGGATGGCTATAGATTATCTTAAGCATTCTTTATCTAATAGAAGATACTAGATGAAGACTCCCTAGAGAATGTTTGGAGTTCAATCTAACAAAAGATCGTGTTACTTCGTCACTTACGAAATTAAAGAATAGGTCATTGTGATAAAGTGCAACATAATTACATATACTAGGGATCATGAATTTAAAAAAAATCATAATGTGCATTGTTAAATAATGTTTTAATTAAACTTAAGTATCTCAAAACGAATACTTTATTGAAACAGAACTGATTAATCAACTGTCAAACAGTTCCCATATTGACTCTTTGTGGATTTGACACAAAAAGAAAATTTCGCTCCCAATAGAATTACAGTTGTGCTTGAAATTTTTTTTTTGCCCATCGAATTTCCGAGGAACTACTTGACAAGGTTCTTAGACTTAGCTAGAACACATACACTCACATTTAGAAGGCTTATTGTTTAAAATTAAATAATGAACCTAAAAAAATTATATATCTTTTCCGTCTCTATTTTTAACTCATGAAGTGAGCTGTTTTTCGCACATTACTAGCTATTTTTCTTTTTCTGCTACTTTTGCTTACAATAATGAAAAAATGAGCAGAACTATAAACAAATTTCATGTCAAATTGAATTAATAAAAATTGAGGGTGAAGTATATCAATATTTGTAATAAAGCTTACCCAACACGAAAGTCGATCCGATTGAGACGAAATATAAATAGTAATCAAGAATTAATATCAAACCACCCAATTTAATCGAAGACGAGATTAATTATTTAAACTTTCTTAATGTGTTAGAAACATGGAATAATTATGTAAAACTAACTCTTATGATGCAAAAAAAAACTTGCAAAGAGCAATTATCAATATTATGTACATATTTTTGAGCTGAATTACTCAGAAAATATAATATATTGTATTTATTCCTGCAAACACAAATAATATTCTAAATGAAGTAATAAAAGATATTACTGTAGACCTAAAAGGGGGAAAAAAATAAATAGCGGCGACTCGATAAAAGTTATTAGATGAAAAAATAGGTGTTAGGAAACATTCTATGAATTTTACTGTTAATTCAAAATTTTAGCAGAAGAGGTAAAAATTTTCTAAATGAAACCAGAAGATTGGTTAAATAATTTGTGGCATCACTGACGACAAAGTACGACAAAAGCTGTTAGAGAAGACTCTACAGATGAATTGGAAAGATACTCTCAATTTATTTAGAACAGTAGAAATGGCAAATAGTCTAAATGATTTAGTATCAAAGGATGTCAACGGAAATAAAAAGTCCAGCGGATTCAATAAAAATGAAAGAAGAAGTCAAAGTCGTGAGAGATCGTGGAACAAGAGACAAGATGATTGTGTAGAAAGTGTGGTTTTCAATTTCCTCATAAGAATGGACAACTTTCGCCTACAAAAAATGCTGAATGCACAAGATTTGGTAAGAGAGGCTAGTGTGTAAGAGTGTGTATGTGTCTAAAAGAAAACTCTATTTCGATCATCAGCTCTATTCAAAAATATGAATTGAATAAACTACTCATCGATGTATTGAATGTCCATGCAAATTACTTCCAAAATGGAATAGCTGCTTCTGACATTGGTGCAATGATATCAGTAGCTGGATCGAGAGTATTATAGGATATAAATATGGGATGTCGAACATCAAGGCTTGAATCTAAAACCATCGGGGCGAATGGATCTAAATTAAAATACCAGAAGCTATTGATTTGAAATTGAAATTGGGAAACTGTATTTATAAATAAATAGTTTATGTTGTCAAGCATATCCCTCAGAACGAGTTATTCATCGCACAAAACGCTTTTTATGAAAGTTGGAAATTTTACACCCTAATTTCCATTGTCCATTAAAAGAAGAATGAATTGATCAATATTTGTTAACTGTACAAAATGTGAAAATTATAGAATTCAAAAATATAAAAGATGTAAGATATCAGCTGCTTAATGAATTTATTAATTTATTCTCAACAAAAAGAAAAAATTAAAAATAATGAATTTCTCACCTATGAAAATAGAATGATTGGAAATGTAAAGCCATTTGCCTTATACGGAGCCAGACAAATTCCATTTTGTTTTCGTGAACAAGTTAAACAAATGGTAGTCAAAAAGGAAAAAATCGTTAAAATTAAAGGCAAAATCACAGATTGGTATTATCTTAAAGTTTTGACTATTACTATTCATCTAATCAAATATTTAATGTTAAAAACTTTTGATCAAAGGTTCCTACACATAAAACAGCAATGAAGAAACCAATAAACGATATTAAAAAGACGGTACTTGATCTATGTATGAAATCAAAATCATATTACAACATCCATTAAAAAATTTATTGGTATTAGTAATAGGAAGTTGAGCCCGGGCACAAAACAGAGTTTAAAAGTTTTGGAACAAATTCGGAAAAGTAATTTTGCAGAAACACCGAACATATAAAACTTATATGGAAAACGGAAAGGTAAATAAGAGGAATAGACAGTTGTTAAGAGTCGCCAGCCAAAGTGAAAACACAAAAAAGACGACTCCGAATATACCAAATAGAAAAATAAATCTCAATCCAAACCTAATAGGACACGAGCAAACTAAAAAATATATCACAGTCGCTTATAAGTATGGATTGCTTAAGGGCACTAGTATAGCTTAAGATTATGTCAACTGTTGGGTGAAGCTGGTATATTGTTTAGCTATTTTATTTTTTAATAATATTTCATCTTTACAAATTGCAATATTGGCATTGCAGTAATTCATATTTGTAAATTGTAAGATAGTTATTATTATAATTTATACAAATGTCATCGTCTTGTGTTGTCCCTGTGTGCTCGAGAAGAGGATCATTTCGATTCCCTTCAAATGAAGGTACATTTCTTAAATCGCAGATTGCTCTGAGACAAAAGGACGATAATGGTTCACTCTGTATTATGTGAAAAACACTTCATACCAGAAGATTTCCGAGTGCCAAGACAAACTCTAGCTTCCGTGGGAGGAAAAACATATCTGCATTTGAAACGAGATGCAGTCCCATTTCTTTTTTTCTTGGTCATAAGTAAGTAAAAATGCTGTTGATAATTTTTTTTCTTTGGATCAAAATTGAAAATGGGGTAAGTTTAAGGTCTTTAAAACTTCCGAAGAAATTTTAATTGATAAATCCATACTTTTTTATAGAATGGTAACATAATTAATATTGATGACAACAGTATGATCATAACTCCTGATCAATACTTGGATGTGTTAGTTGAGGAGGTAAAGACTGAAAACATCAACGAGGGTATTTTAACTCCAACAAAAGACAAACATGACAAATCAGAACCGTTGACCACAAAGGAGCAATATGTTCAAACTACTTCTAACAAAGAAGAACTCCTTAGACCTATGTTCTCGATCCAAAACTTTGTTAATAATCCATCAAGTAGATGAATAAAATACTATATATCCGGGGATATTCTAGTGGAGGATATTAAAGTTGCATTTTAAATCAGCATCTGTGGTTTTGTAAAAGAAAAATTGTAAAACGCATTTTTTCCTATATAACTTTATTTATATATTTTCAGAGGAATATTTATCCAACTTTAAAATATTCATGACCTATCTAATAGACTAATGTTAATTTGACTGTAAACAATTCAATTTATTTCAGCAATCGCCTACTACACAGGAATGAGAAACTACAGTCACTTCAAATGTTTGTATTTTTCTCTTGGACCGGTAGTTGATCATCTGAACTATACCAATGAGTCCTTAATTCGAGAGGACCAGTGATTCCTCACATTGATGAAGGTACGCCAAAACAAGGATGATATTGAGATTGGCATTATGTTTAAAATGCACCGCACATCTGTCGAAAAAGTCTTTAGAACATGGTTGAACCTTATGTACTATCAATTTAAAGAAATTGATTTGTTCCTGATCAATGACATTATGGACCTGTACATGACCGAGGGCTTTAAATAAAAATTCCCAAATACAAGAATGATCTTGGATGCCGCGAGGTCAAAATCAACAAACCAAGTAAAGTTTTGATCAAAGAGCAACCTGGAGTTCCTACAAGAACAATAATACAGTAAAAGTTATTGTAGGAGTTAGTCCGAGAGGTGTCGTCACCTACATATCACCTGCGTATGGTGGCTCCTGTAGTGATCGTCAAATAATCGAAATATTAGACCTATTAAAGAAAAAACGACTGACTTCAGGAGATGCAATCATGGCAGATAGAAGTATTATGGTGCAGGACTTATTTGCAAATCAAAATGTTAAAGTGAATACTCTGACCCCTATAAGAGGGATTAATCAACTTCCGGGAGCAACTGTCATTATGAAAGAAAAATGGTGTCGAAAAGAGTACATGTTGAGAGGATCATTGGACTGGCCAAGACCTATAAAATCCTTCAAGGGGAACTCGAAAGCCATAAAACTCCCTTGGCTGGACGGATGTGTGTTTCATTGCATCTCAAAGTTTATGAAATTGATTTTTATGCTGAAAGTTCACCGTGGGGAAAGTTAATTATGTAAAACTATAATAATATTTATAACTTAATCTAGCGGTATTTTTGAAGAAAAAAATTATTATTAGTTAAATAATAGATTCAGAATTAAATTAGGACTATATAATTTAATAAAATATTGATGTCTCAATTTTTTTTACAAATTAAGGTCTCTTCATGGTATAATTTATCATAAAAAGCTTTCCTCATAGTGAAGTTAGCATTGTAAAGTGTCTGTAAGTAAAATTCCCTGTAATCAAGTTTATCAAACTTACTGAAATAAAATAAGTTAGTAAAATAATAATTTCAATAAGATGCAGTGTGATATAAAATATTTATATATTTATTCTTAGGGACTATAAACATATGCCAGCAGAAAATAATTTGTAAGAATATGGAAACATAACAAAAATGACCTGGTATATCCTTTTTGATTACTTCTTCCGATGAAGTTGTGAAATAATACTCTACCTTTGAGATAAAATTACCCTACTTAGAAAATTATACAACTATTACCACCTACACCAAGGAAATCAAATGTATAGTCATAGCTGATTTGATATGTATTTTACATAATAATCATTATAAAATTCGATGAGAGGATAATTTATTTCTTAATATAATTTCCCCAATATAAGTATCTTCAAATGTGAAGACTACAAAAAAACATTTTGATTTCCTTGCTGCTCGTAACTGACCCTGAATTTGGTAGTAATAATTGTGATTTATTTTTAACTTAATATCTGCACCCCGAATCTGCAAAAATGATAATTTAGATCCTAGAGCAATTTTATCATGACGTCCTGAATAAGGACATTTCATCTCCATGTTTGAGTCTTCTTCCACAAGTCCATCGGGAGATGCAGACAAAAAGGGATACTCTGCATCAATGAAAAGCCCACAGTTGTTAACAATTTTTTTAGTTAATTGAGTAAGCTTTTTTATACCAGATGATTCATGCGCCTTCCCATGGGAAATAGTAGCAGATACTTTTTTTTTTTGGGTGATATATTGACTCTGCCAGTTCGGTAAAGTCTCGCCCATGACATCACTTACATATGTCACCAAATCTGGAGGCAGTCAATCTCCATTTCTGTTCTATTTTCCATGCTGGAGGCAATGCATGTCATTGAGTATTCTTCTCAATTTTTATAATATCTTGAATGGGTAAAGGGCTGAGCCAAATAATCGTGATCGAGGATGGCTGTTTCAGACTTGCAGACTCAAAGCTATATTTCCATGATGTATTCAATTGAGAATTCAAGATGGTCATTTTGAGCTCGTCAACAAATTAAGGTCTATTGCAGAAACGCTCAGGTAGAGGATCATCGTCATCAGTGGCGTATGTCAGGAAAT
The DNA here is from genome assembly GCF_016086655.4 of Lepeophtheirus salmonis. Classification (NCBI taxonomy): domain Eukaryota; kingdom Metazoa; phylum Arthropoda; class Copepoda; order Siphonostomatoida; family Caligidae; genus Lepeophtheirus; species Lepeophtheirus salmonis. Next base: position 12,495,148 of record NC_052142.2, read on the forward strand.
TTTTTCGGTCCGCTTTACAAGGGTGAACGGTTGATTTTCAGTGGTGAACTTGGGATATTTAAACAGGGCAAATGCTACAGCGTAGATTAAATCTTGCAAGAATATCGTCCAATGGACTGTCTGACCATTATTTTCTTCAAGCAAACATTGGGAAAAATAAAATGAAAAGGAAAAACTCTAGACGGAAAGTCAATGCCGATCTATTCATAAAGGAAGGAGTATAATGGAGTATAAAATGCACGGTGCAAGAATGAGAGAAAATTTTTGAACTATACAATTAAGTCAAACAATTTAAACCTCCTTAAATATTTTTAAAATAATAACGGATGAAGATAATGAACGAGATTATAATATACCATGAAACGGTTACAGCGACAGAAAATAAATTATGTTCACAAGTCTTGATGTTCTTAACTCGCATGTATACGTGGTGATGTGTTTGAAAAAAATGAAGAAAAAATGCATGTGTTCTTTATCATGATTAGAAGAAGAAGTTTTTCCTCTCTTTCCTTGACGCAAAGGTGTCAATCAAACTGTCCATGTCTTCATGGAACACCTTGTCCACCATCACCCTGTCCATGTTCAAGAGGGTGAGGGAGGAGAGCCTCTCCTGGTCCATGGTGGTCCTCATGTGGTTCTTGAGCCTTCTGAGACAGGAGAATGACCGCTCCGCCTCACAGCTGCTGATGGGCATTGAGGCCAGGATAACGATCACCTTGTATAGCTCCGGCATCAGGCGGAACACTCCCGAGCTTATTAACTCTGCAGCAATTTGTGACGAAACCATGTCTTCTGTGTCAATATCTGTTGAGACTGAACATGGCCGAGAACCGATGTATTCTTTCTCTTTGATGTGAGGAAATGGATCCACTTTTCCATAGACAGTTTGTATTTTTTGTTGTTAGAATGAACTTTCAACAAGGAACTGTTTTTCCATGTTTTGAACTCAAATTTCCCAAGGTTGGAAATGGAAAATTTGGAACAGGCGAAACACTTGGCTGACTTTTCAACATCGTCATATTCTAGCCACGGGAACTTACGGAACCAATCATATTGAAAGTCTCTGGAGTATTTGGCATCTATCTGAGGACTGTATTTTTGTAACTTGGGCTGTAGAGGATGATCTCTCTCGACTTTAGGCACAGTTTCCCGCTCAGTCTCCACTCTGGTTCTGGTCTGGATGTCCTTCCGCTTTGGCTTCTGCCCGGTAGGTATCGGGTCACCCAGCTGGCTCGTGAAGACAACAGGGTACTCTGGCCCTCCGTCCACAAACTCCATCTCCTCAGTCTTGCTCTTCTCACCTCCCTGGACATTGTCGCTAGTCTCAGAGTCCTCTGCAGAGGGAATATTGTTGTTGTTGACTACAGAGAGCTACTTGGGAGAGAAGATTGGTCCGATATCGAGATTAGGAAGTCTTATTCCATGAGATATCCGTCCGCTGGGGTAATTTGATGAGTCGCCATTATTTTCTGTGTCTGCAGTAACTTTCTCTTCAGCAGAAACAGACTTTTCAGATTTTGGTTCAGGCAGTAAGGCCTCAACTGGAGCAGGGTCATCGGGACAGGAGGAGGCAGTGACTGACGATGAGGATGTAGCAGGGAAGTTTTCTTAACAGCAAAGTTCAATGTTTTCTGCTTCTTTTGATCAATTTTCACTTGATACTTGCAGCTGGGGTCATTCTTATGGAGTTTAACTTTGTGATCATTAAAGTTGTCCTTTTGTATTTCCTTCTGACAGATAGAACAAATCACCAACTCTCTGCTAAAATGCGTTTTCCGCTTCCCGTGATACATTTCTGATAGTAATAAATTACTGCAACAATCCACTCTAAAAAGTACATAACTATTATTTATGTCCCTTTTAAGCAGTAATAATTTAATGTATCTTGTATTCAATGAAACGAATTCTCACGCTCTTAAATATTTCAAGAGTACTCCATACAAAAAATGTTGTGTGCGTCTTTTTTTTTTTTGCTGTAAAGTACTTCACATTTGCAACCAGTAACGTTAAACGTAATATCTAACTCAAATATCCACTCAATGTGAAGTACTTTAAATCCATACGAAAAATGTTGTGTGCGTCTTTGTTTTTTATTTTTGGCTGTAAAGTACTCTTGAAATAATTGCAGTAATTTATTAATTATCAGAAATGTATCACGGGAAGCGAAAAACGCGTTTTATATTCAAAGGTTCAATCATTTATATTTATAAAATGACAGGCAATATTTGAAAGAGATATTGCGGTAAATTACAGGATTTGAATTCAAATTTCTGCGATGAATTGACATACCCGAGAGTGTTAACTGTAGTTTAAAACCTCCGTTTTATCTATCGGACTTAATTTGGCCCCAATATTATCTTAGAGATATAATTTATTAATTTACTAATTCTATAAATGTGCCGGTGAATTTTGGCTTCTTTAAATACAATTTGTGGTGCCTCCAAAGGATTAATCAGAATCATTTTTTCATTTAAATGAACTATAATTTGTTGGAAAATGTATTCCATGTTCAATTTTGAGAAAAATTATCTAGCTTCCTTTTGGATGGACGTGCTACAAATATGTAATTTTATTATAATGACTCAGTACTATTATGAGTTGGTCATAAGTTACATATATATAATAGATTTTAATAATTAATTATGACTTAATTCATCTATATTTACATACCTATATGATTGGTGGACGGTTGAGTAAGGTTTTTTTTTTTTGGTCCGCTGAAGCGGACAAAGCGCAATACTGACGTACGGCCCTGATCGTCATTGTTGACACCTGAAATTTAGTTTTTGTACTGTTAAAGTGGTATATAATAACATTTTTCAAACAAACCTCTGTACAGTTTTTCAGCCACTACGGGTTCTTGAACGTTTAAAAGTCTGTAGCGTCTCGTTAGAGGACTTTGATATATACACAATGCCATTACAAACAAAATTTTCCATTATCAGGAGGGCAGAAACCACATGTTTACAGGTCCCATGTGAACCAATTCTTGCCGCACATTCATAATGGCCATTAATGACCTCTCCTGATTTTGCAATGACGAACTTTACATTATAATTCATTTTTTTTCATTTCACCTTCAACTATACCAGATAATAGTGTTATATGTATGTCTTTTTTTTGATTCCACGAAGCTCAAGGCCAAGAGTGATTCTTTCAATTTCAATTATTTTATATAATCCCCAAACCAATGGATTCTAAAATAAATAATTGCATTTCAACTCTTAACTTAATCAAAACAATTACAGGATAAATACTAAATAAATAAATTGAAATGGATTTCAGGATACAAAAATATATTTAAAAGGATTATATAGATATCATAATGTATGAATTAAGTATTAACATAAAAAAAAGTCCAAGTGAAGTCCTGAGTATCTAATTCAAAAATGCTAGAACATTTACAGCAAAATATTAAAACATAGTTGTTTCTTTCCATTGCTTAAGAGATCAGAGGGCTCCGATAAACATGCTAGTATTTATATTTCGAACAATTATATGAAGATAAATTCTTAATAAATGTTGAATAAAAATGATCTTGACTTTCATGAGAATAAATGTTGGTCCCTTTTCTCAGCTTCCTGAGAATGAGTAATTCATGAATGGGCTATATTCGTATTATCTTGAAAGATCCTGATCCAAAGGGATGATAGCTCTTCGTTATCTTGGTGAGTCAGTCATTGCTCACTAAAGAAACAGATTTGGAAGATTGAACTTATTTGAAGTTACATAAAAATGAGGAAAGGCAGTCCACACTCGTCTAAAAACTATTTCCGAAGAAAAAAAGCCATTTTCTTGTTGCCTAACCTTCTAATAGTAACATTGACTAATAGATGGATTAGTTGTTATGGATGTAAATCCAAATTGTAATTCAAGGACTACTAGAGAGAAGGGCTTCATACTTTTCTTATTTCTTGAAAAGAATAGATTACTAGTTACCTCATTGCAGTAACTCTATCAAGAAAAGCAGTTTTTTTTATTGAAACCAATGTCAAAATATAACCTGAAATAAGCTTAAAATCTTTCAGTTTACTTAGCATCGTTCATTGTTAAGTTACTCAACAAAATATTTTGGATAAATTCTGAAGGTATCTATTAAGTAGTTTTTCACATCTTTAAGAACATGGACTGCTTTGGCAGAGCTTTCAATCTCAAAGATTCATGGATGATTGCATTTACTATAATGCATGACAATTTTCTTTAACTTTTCAAATATTTCAGTTGTGGTGAGAGCTTTTTTATGTAATTTTTTTTATCTAAATCAATTGTTGAAGCTACACAGAGCCACTTATAATAATCACAGCCAATCGGAAAATGTCATTAATACATCTACAACGTATTGAACAACAAAATAGATTTATGCTTGAAATATATTTTCGACATCTTCCGTATATGCGATGTATATTCACAGGGAACTCCATGTTTAATCCAAAAAAATATTTTTTTATCAAAAGGAAGTATTACTTGTTTCTCAATTTTCCTATTTTGGCAACGAAATTCTAAAACTACAATGATGCTTTAATAAATTATATAATCCTTTTGCAGATATTATTCACACGAAAATACCAAATGTTAAGTCTACGATTAAGGATTATAAGGTTCAAAATTATTTTAAAAAAACAAACAAAAAAAAAACAATAACCGAATTGCCAAAAAAAAAAAAGTTTTGTAGTGACCTCTATATATACTCGGTAGCACCCTCAATACAGATAAAGAATAATTAGTCGTATGTTTATATATGTATATTAGAAAAACAGGCTGATAATCAATTATATTAGAAAATACTTTTAAAAGAGAAAATGATATCCCTAAATTGATGTCCCCGAACATTTAAATGTCGAGGATGGAAATCAACCATGAAGCAACACATATCGTCAGTGCACTGTATTTTAAAACTTCCTTTATTTTATACCAAACGACCATCGTTATGGTTTGCCCAAGTAGAACACCAGTTTTGGGTCAAATGTATAACCGAAGAAGAAACGAAGTATGACTACATCTGGTTGTCCCAATACGATAGCTTCTAAAGTAGCAACAATGATAGAGAATCCTTCCAAATATCCATGTTATACCATAAAAGGTCGTCCTCTGGGTATATATAAACAGCGAAAAGTTCAAGGTTTTTCTGAATATTGGGAAATTGGTAGAGCGTACACCATCGATATTATTAGACGAAATGATAAATATTCTGTATGGATACGAACCTTGTTTTTTAGGCAGACGTTTCTTCCTTAAAGCACTTCCGTTTCCAATCCGACTCCAACTAGAATAGCCTGTTTTCACAGATCCATATAAAGTAGGTATCGTTTGTTTACACAGGGGGAAATACATCAAACGACGTCTTCTTACACGGCAAGCTCTATAAGAAAGACCGATAAGACAGACAAAGCCATTTGCTATTACTATCAACGATATGGAACTAGCGCCAGGGAATGCAAGCAAACTCCTAAGAAAGTCAAATATAGCAGAAATTGGCTGTCAAAAATTCACTCTTTCCTGCTTACTTACGATATACTATAAGAATTTTGGGGAAAACTTCCTTGTTGATACAGACACAAAAATCAGTGTGATTCCTGCTAATATGTCAATTGATAAAAACAATCCTTCTTTCTGAAAGCCGCTAACAATTTATCCATACCAGCGTACGAACGATTCAGCTAAAACTTTACATAAACGACCGTGTTTTTCCTAGGACATTTATCAAAGCATAAGTATCTCAACCGCTCGTTGGGGTAGATTTTCTTTGTGCTTTTGACCTCCTTCCATACCTCCTCCGTTGTAGATTTGTCGATGCCTCTGATTTTACATAGCTTCCTTATAAAATTATTTCTCTAAAGTTTAGTTTAGTTTTTTAAAAAAGGTCACCAACTTTGTAAATCTGTAGCAAAGTGGCGATACAATTTTATTTATGCCTCCCTCCTTGCTAAGTCACAGCATACGTTGTAATTTATTTAACTAAAAAACCAAAAAATCTTACTAAATGTGCTTATGATTATATTGATAGGGCATGAGGAAACTAAAAAACAAACAAAAAAACATATTATTCACAAGGTGTTAGACTATAGTCTGTAATTTAGAGGCGCAACATAAATAAATTAAGGAAATTCATTTTTAATGTATTTGACTGGGGAACAATACAATTTTGTATTTGAATTTACAAATAACGAATATACTTACGTATTATCACATACGGAAGACTATAAGTTATATAATATTTTGTATTTGCAATATCGTGATATTTGTAAGCTAATAATTAACCATTATTATAAATATGGCAACGTGTTGAGCTGTACCTACATTTTATATTAAATATTATTAATGTTCAGGGAGTTGTACTATTTTGCCACAAGACAGCGACACTCTCTTCTGTTTTGTAAACAAACTAATATAAGTAAACAACACTCATGCTTCATTCAATTTATAATATTAAAATGCATCAAAATACAAATAAAAGTATTGACATCAAAATATTATGTTGATTGATTATTTATATACATTACAAATAATAATTTCATGATATATTGTTTTAAACATAAGTTTTTGTCTACTATCATATTATAGTATAACGTTCTAAATTTTTATTAATTGAAAAAAAAATATCATGATACATTAATTTTCTAGTATACACTGTAAAAAAAGTATATTATATATTATCAGACAGTTTTAATGACGAAAACTTATGTCAGTTATATATTGAATACTTATTTTGACATATGTGTATAGATATATACGTATGTATATTATATTGTATTGCTCATTTACATTGAAAAAATTTACTAGTGAAGAAAAAAAATGAAAAGTGTGTTTATATTATTTTTATCCTTCTGGTTTATATATACCGATTGCAGTTCTTCAATTCAGTTAGATAATAACTTAAGGTGAAGTAGTAAAGTAGAAATCTTAAAAAATAATTAAACTTTAACCCTAAATATTTATGCATTAAATACAATTTGACTCAATAATCTTGCTAAGATACTTATATTTTCAAATAGTTAAGAATAATACAATTCTAGTTTGAATCAATTTTTATTAAAGTTTAGCTTCATCTGCTTTTAAAAATTACTCGTACTTTTTAAATATAAACATTCCTTTTAATAATTTTAATAATTTGATATCTGCAGATAAATTAAAATAATTATATTATACAAAAAAAAAGTTGAAGTTTGTATAAATATACTTTCATTAAAACAGATATTGGAACTTCAAAAAATGAATAATTATTGTAATCATGAAAACTTTGTTCTAATGATATATTTTTTTAAAGTAACATTAGTCATATGCTATAACATGATATTTAAACTTTTATCATATTTATCACATGCTTCCCAAGGTAAATAGAAATACAAGGTTATGCCATAACGCTATAAATGTTACCATGAGTAAATTCTTCCTTGACTGTTAGAGTTAAAGTACTGAAGTTATACTCTATGCCGTCATATCTGTCTGTCTTGCCAAGGATAAAGTTTTCTTTCCAAATCCACCAGTCGGTACGGGACATCAAATTGAAAATTCTTGCAAGCCCGATTACATGATAACATAACCTTGCATTTCTATTAACCTTGATTTTTTGCATGAAGTGTAGACCAGGAAAAATAAAATTACTGACCATAATATCAATTATGTCCTTTATAATGATTTTTTGTTATTTAAACAATAATCTAAAATACCACAGAGGTAATCATTACTAAGTTAGAAGCTACTATAAAAAATGAGTTTTCTCTAAAGTTTTCTTCAACAGAGGTTGAAAATACTTTTATATTAAATAGTATTCCTAAGATTAAAGCTAAAATTATTAGGATGACAAAAACTATAGTGATGTTGATAATGGAGATGGTTGATATAATTTCACATAACAAAGTTCAAAGTCTCCTGCATTTAGTAGACATCCCAAAAACCAAATCATCACGAAAATATGAGTAATTGTAATTATGTCCTTGTTTATAAGAATATGACAAGTCCTAGATAAATAATATATTCCCTGCGAAGAAGAATAATAAAAATGAATCCCAAAATAATGTTCAATAATGCTTAGAAAAAATTGAATTAATTATTTCTATGGATCAATAATTTAAAATTGTACCTCATTTAGTCTGGATTAGATCACAAGACATTTGAATATCTGTTTAATTTTTTTTTTCGAAAGAAATTATTTGTAGCTCAGAATTGCAGTACAAACACCACATACTATGAATAATATTCAGTGCTTTCCCTTGAGTCCTAAATTTTTTAATAGTTTTATTTACCAAAGTATATATGTTAAGGCAATATAGTGTGTGTGTGTGGGGGGGTTCAGAATAGCCATTTGTACAAATTGATGATGTCGATGGAAAACAATCTATTTTTCTTCAATTCCAGATAGTACACAAGCTCTTCATATAAAATTATTACAAAGCGGAATTTCTTTCTTGGATTTGCGATTGAGACCCAAAATCCTTATGTTCCCAAGAAGGAATGTTAATTTTTATTTGATGTATAAGTTCGATTTGTTTTTTATAGACTTTTAGAAGAACTAGATTCTTCACATGATATTTCATTTTTTTTTTTTTTTTTGGGGGGCTCAAAATATATTCTTCAGGAATCGATAATTATCGATTCTAAAAAGTCTATAAAAACAAATTGAACCATACATAAGATATTAATTGCATTCCTTAATGGAAACATAACATCCCCTTCTTCTCCTACACTATGTATAAATTTATTTGAAAAAAAAATATATATCAAGGTTAATACAAGGTAATATCATAACACATGTACGATTATATTCGTTTAACACCACACTTTTGAATAGTGACGTAATAGGATATGATTGGTTGCATGTTTTGGTCCAAATCTGTCTGTTTTGCCCAGGAGTCGGTACGATACATCAAATTGAAAATTCTAGGAAGCCACATAACATGATGGTCTAACATTGTATTTCTATTAGCCTTGATATATATGTATAATTTATTTAGCACAATAAATATTTGGTAGAAGATCCTTCTTCATAATCTTTGATTAATATATTACAAGGTCTTCTGTTTCTGTTGCGTAATTAAAAAAAAAAAAGATAATCTACAAGACTTCCATTATAAGGCACATCATATAACTTTGACGATACAACTACGAATTTATATACACCTTTTGATCTGGAATGAGGACTTCCACATCAATAAGAAAATGTGTTGAAATCATGATGAATATAATTGAAGAAGTACTTTTTACGTAATAGATGTAACTTAAAAGTAAATATTTGAAAAATGAGATGAAGAAATGTAGATATTGCATAAATCTCAAAAAACAAGCTAAAATATTATACACCATTTATAACTTCTGCAAAACTGACTTGATTTCATAGAAAGTATTCATTGATATGAGAAAATCCATTTTGAAAATTCAAATAATAGAAATAGTTTCTGTATTGTTTGATTATTACTTTATATGTTGAATTCTAAAATAAGTAAATGTAATAATGAAATTGTGCAAGTTGTTAAATTTTATATAAAACTTAAATAGTCATATATATTGTGCCAACTGGTATTATTAATACATGAAAGATAACTTTGAATTTGACTATCAATTCCGTTCATTAACTGAATAATGGATTCATTTTCATGTTTTATCTTTTTTATTAGCAAAAATGAGAAAGACAACATTAATAATGAATATATATAAAGACTAAGTTTATATTTATTGTTGAATTGACAACTAATTTTTTTTAATCTATTAAGAAGTTATTTTATTCATTAAGTTTTTGAAGAAATCGTCCTAATTCGTTATATTACCGAAAATTAGACTAGAGTTTGTAAATATAACTCTAGGATTCACTTTTCATCCTTATTTTCGTTGTGATGATAACAGCGACAAAAGTGCTAAGGGTAAGGATTAGTCTCATTTAAAATTCGGTATAGCCCGATTCTATATCTATTGTTGATGGCACCATATGTGTTTTATTACTGTTAACGTCGTAATTGTTGTTAATAATGGTATATTAAGTAAAATGTGTTTCAAAAATCATATTTGTACGGATTCATAAATCAGGATAGGGAAAACATTGTTCCACGATTCGAAAACGATTAAATTTCTGTCTATGGTCCTAGATCGCAGCCGAGGCCGAAATGTTGGTCCAAATCGGTCTAGAAAAAATCACTTCAGACCAAAATGAAATTATAATAAATCTTGGAACGAAATTTAAAATACTAGTAATGTAAAAATTACTAAATATCTAGGTTTATTATAAAATTTTGTATTGAGTTATTATTAATAATAAACCAAATATTAGTTTTTTGTTTTTTTATAAATTTATTAATAATTTTTGTTTTTTTATAAATTTATTAATTATTTTTGTTTTTTTATAAATTTACTAATAATTTTTGTTTTTATAAAATAATATATTGTTTATAAAGATATATAAATAAGCAATTTTACTATGTATTTTAGTCTAGTTCAATAAAGTTAAGGTACAGAAAATTAGAACTAAAAATGTGTATTTCTTACACTAATTTTTTCATAGTTTTAATTTTGTTGATTGTAACCCAACGTGTCAACTATTTTCTATTAAAATTGAGCCTTAATATTTTAAAATACTTTTACTAAATGATCATAAGATAACCACCATCGTCTTTTTCAATCAAATATCAAAATTAATTTAATTAAGAATATAATAAGAAATATCCGAGATGATTTTGTATTTGAGGTGGCTGATATGCTAGCCAAAGCTAGAACCCTGGATCAACCTCCTATCCGAATGGTTAGACTCCTCGGTTATCTCTTAGGAAGAAGGTCTTTGTCCATTACATAAACAAATAGCATACACTTTGGTCGACCTTGAATATTGCCGTCAAAGCCGTGCAATACTCGCTATAGTTAGACTTGGGAGATGGAAGAATCTCTTGGATTTCCGAAAGGAAAACTGAAATCCTTTTTTCAGTTTATCATGGGGCATTGTCTCCTATGCCGACCCTATCACCTCATACCCTATGAAATTAGCCCACTATGTCGTGGGTGGGGTTTAAGAAATGAAGAACTCTTTCATCTGGTTTATGAATGTCCTAAATTTATTATTGTTCTGACACAGCTTTTAGACAATATTCGACCTTTTCAAGGAAATTCCGTCTCCAGCTTCTCCAGCTTCTCCAGGTTTTTAATTAATTCTGATATTGGGGTCTAACTGAGCAATGCACCATCCCTATAACACGTTCAGGATGACTGTAGTACGATACCTAATCCGGCAAACTATTGCGAGGATACTAAAAGTTAAAGTTATTTTTATATGTGCTTGAACTGATTATATGTTTTATTTGAAGTGTAGCAATAAATGTTTTAATTAAAAAATTAACCAGAAATATCGTATTATATTTGCTAAAAGTATATCTTAATTTATTAGATTTTTAACTTTTTTATATTGAAGTTAAATGCCATCTACTTTTAATATTCTACATCCTTCTGCAATGAGGTTTTCCCTATCAAGTAATATAGACTTACTTGTCATTACATTATACAAGCTTCAGTGAAGTGTGGCTATGGCAAGTTAAACAATTTGTATTCCAAAAAATAAAATAAGATTACAGAATAAAGATTTTCTATTTATCTGCAAGCCATTTATTGAAAAATATCCTATTCTGACCCTCCAAATTTGCCTTAGGCAAAATTCATACCTAATTGGAAATTCTTTATTTCAGTATGAATGACTATTTAACATGGATAATCACCATCTACGAAACGTAAGAAGCTTACCTTTTCATTTAGTTATTCAAAAGATATTGAATATACTTGGAATACTGTGGAATTCTGATAATACCGTTAATGACATTATTGTGACTCGTAAAAAGTAAAGGAATATATTTCTGAACAGCAGCAAGTCTTCAAGATCCCCTATTTCTTCTCAAATCACGAAGCAAAAAAGTGAAGAATAACTTTTATGATAATTTTTTTTTTAATAACACCAAATTGATCCTTCCTGAGTATTCCAGGATTAATACAACACGAGTTTTTCTAATTGATGATGGTAATGCTTAAATGATAACTTTATAATCAGGCTCGCTGAGGTTTTCGAGGAAGAGTTATAACAATCAGCCTAAGCCTACTGTTATACTTAAACAGGGATAGCACATATGAAATTGTTTAGCAAAGAAAAGACATTGACATTATACTAGAATAATATTGACGACGATGATCTGGATCCAGAATGGCAAGGTTCAACAAGGGGAGTCTATAGGATAATACATATATATTGGGGCGAGGGGGGAGTGTGCTCTTGGTTTTAAAATATTTTTGCAAAAAATACAGAAATTAATATTTCAAAATCCCCAACTATTGACAAAAAATTCAAAATTCAGCAGCTGTTCTCACAAAATTTAATTTTTGGAAACAAATTTGAAAAATTAAATTTATAATATAAAAATTTAAAAAAAAATTAAATATTAAATTTTTAGGAGATAAATTTTAAAAATCAATACTCTTTTATTTTGCTAAAAACAGAATCTTGTATTTCTAGTACCAATATATGTATAACATAAATATAATTGATATGATCAAACTGAATCCAATGATTGGACCTGTAAAAAATTTATTAACAGGTTATAATAAACTAAAAATTTAAATGATAATATAAAGTTATTTAAATTTATACAATTAAGAAATGAGCTTAATAGCTTTTATTCGTTATTATACTTTGATAATACAAATTTTTTAAAAGCTATAATATATATTTGGAACTAATTGTTGCATGTGTTTGATAGTTATTGAATAATAAATATTTTTTGTTATTGAATTTTTACTATTATTATATAAAATAAGACATAATTACTGCTTTTAGTATGTTAATTAAATATTACCTACATAGTTACTTGTTATGAACAAAAATGAAACTTCATTTTCTAGTCAAACAACTTGAATTCCTTTCGGAATGCAATTCAAATCCAATATTCTCAGTTCAAATAAAAATGATAATTTTTTATGTTCTTCCGGTGTTTACCATAACTATTGAAGTATTTTGAAAATTTAATGACGGAAATAACTCTTCCTTCAACAAACAGAGCTTAGTAAGTTTGTCAGGCCATATATATTTAGTCCGAAAATCTTTGTCTTTAAATTGAAGGGAATAAATAGATTTCTTGTACGAATGAACTTATTTTCTATTTTGAAAGTATTACAATAAATTGATTTATTTTTTGTTTAAAGTTATTAAAGAAAAATACTATTACATATAACTTTGAAAGTATTTTCAAAAAAATATTATAGTTCTGTTTCCAAATTCAAGTTTATTTATGAATTTATCTCAAGCACTTAAAGTAGACTGACGCTTTATTCAGCTTATTATTATATATTTACACATCAAAACTTACTTTATATTTACATGTTGATATCTTTACTTTGTATTACACCTGTTACTGAAACTTGTATCATTTAATTATAATATTTCAACATAAAATTGAGGATCGCATTGCTGAAGGATTGGAAGTGTTATAAGTAGATAGTGTTAAACTTCCAAATAAAAATTATTAATCCGATAGATCCCATTGCATAACTTTTGTTAAAATAATATTATATTTATTGTTATTAAATGAATTTTGATGTTTGCTTAAAAAAGATTATGATTATTACATTACATTTAATCAACATTTAATAGTTGACACGTTAGGTTTCCGTTTTACAAAGTTAAATCTTATGAACTATGGAAATGAATGTATGAAATAAGAATTGTTAGTTCTAATTTTCCTATATTTAGTAAATAACTAAATGGACTTAGACTAAAATAAACAATAAAATTACTTATTTACTTTTCCATATAGATAATATGTTCTTTTATTGAAAAATAAATAAATTCAAATGTAAAAATGAAAAAAACATTAATATTTGATGGATTATTTTCAAAAATTTAGTACAATATTTTAGAAAAGAAGTAACTTAAATATATTTTAAAATTTTAAAATTATTAGCTCTATAGAGTTATTGTTAAAAACTCTAATTTCTTCTTTAGAAATGTAACGAAGTGAGACGATTTCTTTAAAATATTCTCATTGGTTAATAGACAACACGTCTATAAGAAATTGTTCTTCTGAACATAATATGTTTAGGTGCAGTCCTTGGTTGTTCCTACTGAAGGAAATATACATAAAAGTATATGTATTTCAAAGACAATTCCTAGGTCAGATGGAGTAATTTGTGATACGATAATGTTTGCTTTTACTCAATTAATGCATTACCATCTGACCAATTAAATAAAAATATATATGTGGTGCTCAGGCCTTTACGAGACTTAGTATATGAAATTAAAGTAAACACACTTAGTTACTATAAATCTTCCTTTATTAACTACCTTACTTCCTCTGGTTCCTCTTCCGATCAGTTGTGACCCCTTTCATGTCTAAACATGGCTACTACACTTCACCCTTTTCGAAAAACAAACACACACACAAAAAAAACCAAAGAAAACCCCAGTAACAATAAACTATAAGAACAAAAAACACACAAAATTATAAATTAAATATAACCATGTGACACACAGAAAATAACAATTATTTATATTCTGATGAACTCAACTCAGGTTTCAGTCAGTTGATAGGGATAATTTCTGGAGATCCTTTTATTTACACATTGAAAGTTGAGTTGTCTATACCCAGAAGGGTATACAGACTTAAATAACATTCTGTGGTTTGAATTCTATGATCCCTAATCAAAACTCTCTTACAATTACGTCTTTCCTTCGAAGTTTAAACTGTCTGTGGTGGTTATGATTAGTTACAGAATACAGTATATCTCGAATAATTAATCGAACTGAATTTGATGTTGAATTCATCCAATGTTTTCGTTGGGGATTCGTATGTTTTCTCCATATACTATTTATGCCGGGGTAAACTCACTGTCGTTCATTTGATTGCCTCTCATCTCTAACAAGCATAACGGAAAATTTTCATCCCATTTGCAATCGTTTGATCTAACGAATTATTTTAGTTTTCTATGAATTATCTCCAGTAATCCATTAGCTTGCGGTCCATAGGACGTCAACATCGTTACCTTCAATCATGTGATATAAAATGTCAAAATCTATCTGTCTTGCCCAACAGTCTGTACAATACATAAGATTGGAAATTGTAGCAAGCTCGATTAAATTATGGTCTTCCTTTGTATTTCTATTAACTTTGCTATAGTGTAAATTCCGTAACCACTCCGTCTAGAGCTGTATTAACTTCGTCAAGCCTAATAGGACGAAATCATTTCGTTAACTAAACTTTTTTTCACGTCGTAGACGAGACAAAAACGAAAATCTGACAAAAATCAAGACGAAGACGAAATGAAGACGAAACGGGCGAGTACGAAACTCTACGAAAACGAAATTCTAACGAAAACGAAAATGTGACAAAGACTTAACTCCAAAGAAGACAAAACACGAAACAAGTTGCAAAAACGTTTCGGAAAAATTTCTCACCCGTTGAAGAGACTAAAATAGAAACTAATGAGCTCCTCCCCATGTTACGTGTACCCCAATTGGAATTACCGAAGTTTGACGGGGAACTGACCAGTTTTGCGTCATTGATGGATGCTTTTATAGCAAACCTGATAAGTATAATATCAATACTATAACGAAAATTACTTTTTTGAGATCTGCACTCCATGATACGGCTCTTTAAAAAAATTTCATTTCTTCCTGTGACCAAAGAAAGGTATGACGAGGCTATCAGATTATTATAAGATACTTTAGGTTGTAGTCGGAGTGTGATATCCAAGCTGGTTCATAAATTTGTGGGTCTAAATAAAGTAAGAAATAATTCCAATGATCTTCATCATTTCCAAGATGAAATAATTACGATTCAACGTGCTTTAAAGGCGAATGATTAAGATTTCGAAGATCCTAATGTAAGAGGATTTGTATTCCTCTTCTGGAGAGTAAAGTGGCTGGTCGCCTTAGGGATGCATGAGAAAGATTTGTTAGTAATATTCAAGATCAAGATTTGATCACAATAGACAAAATTCCTATTGCATGTTAGAATTGCAGCTAAGGTTGTGGAAACTCGCAATTCAATGAAGACTGATGGAACATTGCAAATCATGAAAAAGGTGTTAATAAAAGTATAGTAAATTGGTATCAGTGCCCTAATAATTGTAAAGAACAACATTCACTCGATGGTTCTGTGTTTTTCAAGAAGAAAACTTACAATGCCCGTCAATCACAAGTCAAAAATCTCGGTGTTTGTTTTAACTGTTTGAAAATGGGTCATCGTCTAAGGGAATGTTTATCAATTAATTCATGTCAAAAGTGTAATGGTAGGTTCCTTGATGCTCAGGGAAGCAGTGGTGGTTGGTAATGATCGAACTTTTGAACCAGTGGTTCACTTGTACAATCTGGGGTGTATTGTAATATATTAAAAGGGGTCCTTGATACTCAGAATAGTGGTGGCGATATATTTTTATCCCCCTGATGGATAAGCAGTTGAGTAACGTAACCTGTGGGCCGGCGTTTATTATAATATATTCGAAAGGTGGGCGTGATACTCAGGGTATAACTAGGAACTAGCTGTCCATCTGCACAACCTGTTGGCCGAGGTATATTTTTAAAATAAGATTGAGTCTCTGGTGATAATTTCTTATCATACAATAATTTGACTGTCTGAATAAATATAAATATTAATGAAAATGCACTTGATCAGAGATGTCTAACATTTTAATATAATGGGCTGCATTACCACCAAAAATATTTCAATGGGCTTCAGAATCAATTAAGTTAAGTTTCTTGAAAAATGTCTTAAAAAACTTATCAATACAAATTTATTTCCATTTGAGACCAAATGTAAAAAGAGTCCAAATTTAATTATGTACGGCCAAACTGCTTAATAAAAGCTAATCTAGCAACCCTGTTAGAATCCCGGAAAATATAAGATACCGCCATATATTTTTCAATGTTTTACGTATTATGAGCGTTCTACGCGTTTTATGATATTGCGACAATTTTGTTAAAAAATACTACTTAACGTGAGAATGAGTAGTGTGATTAAACTAAACATTTGATGGTACGCAATCCACAGGTTGGACATCCCTGTACTGGATTATTACATTGCGTGTGTGCAATGAAATTATACCTTAATAAAATCCTTAATGATCAAATTGGCTGCAATAAATTGTTTAATGATCAAATTACCCATAATCATTTTACCTGACAATTTATTTAACGTAAAATGACCACACTATTATAAATTTTATAGATAGCTCGGGCATTGTGAAAAATACCCTGGATTTTCCACATTATCCGTAACATATGTATTATATGTCCCACATGTTGTGCAATATATCAGTATGGCCTGGAGTAGGTTCATAACTCACCGCTAAATCGATGTAATTGGCAAATGAACCCCTTATGCGAGACTCTATTTACTTTTTCCAGCGAAGCACGTAATTGGCTAATAGCCTAACCCTAATTCACTGTTTTAAAAGAGTTTAACTAATTTTTTTACTAATATGATCCATTTGACTTCTCACTGTGTTTGCAAAGGTGGTCAGCATCAAGAATGGGGACTTAGGCTTATAAATGTTTAAGAGACATAACTATAAATTACAAAATTGCATTTGTTATATTTGTAAAGTAAAATATACAAAATCTGATAAATTTAAGTCCCTTGTGAATCATTCATGACCATTCTTTGGTACCAGTGTTCTCTTTTCTTTGTATTCGTATTCGTAAAACGCGAATATTGACGTATTTAATTCATTGAAGGCCCCGGTGTTTTGCAATATCGTTATTATGGGCTTATAAAATTTTGATTTACTCATTAGAGAATATTTGATGATGAGTCGGCATTAGGTATCTTTCATTTAAGTAAATAGGAACTAAATACCTTTTCTAAGTTTTTTATTTTGGAAAGGGGGGCTTTAATTTGAAGAAAAAGGCACGAATATAACAATAATGAATTAGAATAAAGTTTTTTCTGTATGTATTTATTTCAAATTAGACACCTCATGGATTCGAACTAGTAGATGGTGAATTAGGAAAGTCAATTAATTTTTATGTAATGGTTTTTGTATAAACTACATATTAATTCATAATTAGTACGTAAAAAAATTAAATGAAAATTTCTCACAAAGTTTTTCCAATCTCTGACACGGATATTTTTATTCTCTGTACACTTTTTACGTCTCTAAAGATAGTGTACTCAATTTTAAATAACACTATCGAACAAAATCACACTTTTTTATACACTATAAATGTTCCCAGCAGTTAAAATAGTAATAGCAAGGAGTTTAAGGTAAAACAGCCCCAGAGATTTTTGAAGAAACGGATACTTCATAGTGACCAGTCCGTTATCAATAACAGAAAACTTATTTTAAATAACCCCTTTACAAACTCGTATTAGAAACTGTTTCCATTCCGTTTGGAGACAGCCTATCTCTTGACGAATTCCAGACACTCCTTGGAAGATGAAAATAAATGTAGTTTCTTTAAAGACGAAGTGGAAACGTTCTCTCACCTCTTCTTGGGTTGTCTGGAGTAATCGGAGCTACGAGATATGTTCGAGGAAATTATTATGAAGTGAGCTGGGGAGTCGGAGTCGTGGAATCGGAGTTGGTGCCATTTTTTGTGGAGTAAGATTCGAAAAGTTTGTACCGATTCCAAATAAAAAAATTATTATAATTTATGTAAACAAAACTTGTTTATAATATATGGCTTAAATTGAGTATTCGTGAAGTTATTTTCTAAATGGTTATAAATTCTAGAAACTAATTTATAAGTTTACTTCAAAAATTTTAAAGGTGCTCTATAGTCCATGCAACAACAATTCCCAAACCATTTTTAAGTCTAAATTATTATATTGGGTATAGCATAGGCAGTAGCCGTGCTAGTTTATTAATTAGACTTGTAAATAGTCAATTTCATCGGAGAAAAGTGTAACATGTTAGTGAGATGCTGTGTGTAAAGTTGTTCCTTGATTACGAATACATAAATTATTGTCCGAAAGTTATCAATGTATTAGCAATAGATAGATTTTAATTAATTTCCTTTGTGTTTATCTAGTTAAATATATTATATTTTAAATATTTTCTTATAATATAGCACAATTATTTACTATATATAACTAACTACCTATAACTATAAATCAAAATATATATTTATGAACTGAAAGGACTCAATAGGACTCATATTGGCTACAAAAAATATTATTTAAAAGTAGTAAATGTTGTTGGATTCGGAGTCGTAGAGTTGGAGTTGTTGATATTCAAAATACTGGAGTTAGTCAACATTTATGTACTGACTCCACAACACTGGTTATGGAAGGCTACGGAGTAACACTGATTGAGTAACAGGCTTTTCTTGATTTTTCAAGAAGCTGACGAAGACATGAAGATCGAGACACTTATTACCGGTTTTCTTTTCAATGTTTACACAAATAAATATCACAGAGTCCAGTTAAACAGTTCAGTAATACTGAAATTGATTGAAAAGGAAATGAGTGCACTTGCACTTCTGCACTAACTAGTCTTTATAGAGTCACACGTTTTTCAGTTCTTTTTTTATAACTCGTTTTTGCCCTCTTTTGTTTACACGTTTTAGAAGCTTCATAGTGAAAATGAATGAATTTGTATAAATCACTTTTATTATGATATAATTACAGTGTATTTATATGTATTTTATTATTTATATGCACTTATTTTAATTATTTATTGATAATGATTATTTTTACCTGTTTGGTGGAGAATAAATAATAGTAGTACGGCGGAAAAAATCTATAATCTCCACATATTCTCCATGATCTGTCACACTTCTTCACCCTACGAATAGGTGAACTCCGTAGGCTATCTAATTTTTCTATTATTTTTGCATTGAGTAACTTATCGAACAGGGCTTTGGCTCTTCATTTTCTCATTATTTAATCTATGAGGCTTACATCTTACAGGTATTCCAGTATTTACAATCCTGTGAAATATATTCTTGTCAATATTAAACTGTTAAAAGTGAGAAAGTTTCTACACAGGTTGGGAAACTCTTACTTAATTAAAGTTTTATTGAAATAGATTAAGGATATTCGATTAGATTTCCCTCCGGATGTTTCAAGAGTTATTCTACCTTCTACTTGGGATGATAAAAGGGCTTCTTAAAATATCGAGGTTTATATTGTTTCTTTTGAGGAAATCTAACCTTAGTATAGGGTTTTTGACATCCGCAACTGAAATGCCCAAAAGATTTTCTATTATAATATTTGAATTGTATGAACAATATGTCCTTCATTTTCTAATTCTAGACCCTTTGGCTGCAAATAATCTTAAATAACTTGATTTTAAAGGATATACATCGTTAGATATATGTCTTGATTGACTAATTCTACAAGAAGAACAGATCTCTACTAAATATTTAATTTGATTTTTTATGCCTATAAAATAAAGGAGAGACACGTATCATATTAATTTATTTAATAATCACCGTCATTACTATCAATATTTGACTTAGTAAATTTTAACGGGGGACATACATGTTGAGTGAAACATTTTCAAGCTCCTGATCCGAATTTTTGATGATAGAAGCATTCTTTCTCCATTCTTGATTGGTGTCGAGGTAATTAATTTATTTTATAAAGTGTCTTTTGAATGGATTGACCTGAAATTTTGGTAATTTATGTGTTGATGGGAATATCAATTTATTTTATATATATTATTTTACATGTTCTGCTTCAGCTTGTAATAATTCGATATATTTATCCATATTGAGATTCTTCCAAAGGATCATACATTTTAGATAATATACTTTTAATCTTCTCATAATGTGCATCTTTGCTTCTGTCTAGCTCCTATTCGTCGAAGTGACCAGTTACTTCCTCAGACAATCCTAATATAACATTAAAAAAAATAAAATTGCTTTTATGATTTTCCCACCTTTGAGATGAAATTGTGCTTCTACTTGTATCAGCGATTGTTTGGGCCGTTTTTCCCTAAAAGGAATCATCTTAACAGAAACAGCCTTCTTTTGCATAATTTGAAATTTAATTTCTTTATTTTCTCTAGAAAAGTTGTCTTTTAACATATTCTTTTTTTACTCCACGTTGTGAGTACTAATATTTTTGTTTATATTTCATCTTCTTAAATGCAGGCCTGCTACGTCACAGGAGGTCATTATTCATGGACAAGAGAGGCAATATCAACTCCTCTCTCTATATATTATATGTATAGTTGATAATATTATAGAGAAAAACGCGTGCGAGGAGACAGAGGGGAGAAAGGCACATGGTATCATTGTTTAAAATACTGATGTGATTATCACTGATAATCACATCAGTATTTATCAGTTGCCTGCTTTATTATGATTTTTGAGGGTGTAACAAAAGTATTTATTAGCAAAATGTTTAATAAAGATATACGTTTTATATCTGTTACAGTAGATTTGAAAAAGTCACACTCCATGAAATTGTAATTCATTATGAACCTTATTCTCAGAATAATAGCTAATGAAACGACAAAGTAGAGTATTTGAAATATATTTGAAGCTCAAAATTTAAAAAAGAAGGCTTTAATTAAATATAATCTACATACTAAAAAATAAACCATTAAACATTTAAGTTAAATATACAAAATTAAACAATTAAAATCATATAACTATTAATAATAATAAATTATAAATACAGAATATTGAAATAATAGATTGATCCAGATAATTTTTTCTTGTTCTAACATCGGAATTCAGTTAAATATGTCATAACTTTAGGTTGTAATACACAATGAACCATATTCTCAAAATAATAACTAATGAAAGTAGAGTATTTCGAAATATGTTTGAAGTTCCAAGTTTAAAAAGAAGGCTTAAATTAAATATAATCTACATACTAAAAAATAAAACATACATTTATGTTAAATATACAAAATTATAATTCTAAAAAGTAAAAAGTATAATTCTAGATAGGAGACCAAAGGCACATTCCGACAAACCATCTGTGTCTCATCTGGTAAGTAATTCCCAAATTCCTGGGCCTCCATTTTCAGAAATCACGAAAGAAGGCCACGTTATTTTAGGCATTTTATTCAGTTCTCTATCGACTATCACCATCTAATATTATATTAATATTGAATAATAAAGGCGGGAATGATGACGTTCTTGATTGATAGAAGAAAATGTATATTATTGAATCAATGATGCCATAAGTATTTCTTCTCTTCTCCTCGCACGCTTTTCTATTCTTACCAAAATTATCACCCTTAATTATATGTCAGTGTTAACATTGTGGTAGTAGGTTCTTTACGAGATAAAATTAAAGTGAACACACTTAGTTATTATATATCTTCTTTTATTAACTATATTATTCCATCTATTCCCTGTTCCATCGGGGGTGCTGCCTTCCATATCTAAAAATGGTTACTGTATATATATTAATACCTTAATACATTTAAGAAAACTAATATTCAATATACTATAAAATCATAATTTAGTATTTATTTCTTTTATTTTCATTATTAATGGTGTTTTTCGTATGTATGCTAATAAAAATAATTAATTTTGGAACAGTTTTTATATAGCGAATTGGCAATATTCAATGTTACCCATAACTATGTTAGAACAAGATTACAAATACTGAAAAAGTTAGAAATAACTGTGTATCTGTTCAACATCACCAAGCACATATATATTGTATGATCCTTGTACTTCTTTCTCAATTAGAATAGAAAACATATTCACATTGTTAAGAGAAATGAAATGAGTCTTTTTCAATTATATTAACGATTAAGGAATAAATTTAGCTTAAGAAATGTCCATAGTTAATAGTATAACCAACTTTTGATGATTTTTGCTGCATTCAACACTCATATTATAATATTTGTGTTCAGTGTAGACATCGTGCAAGTTTTCTTTAATATCGTCGTTGATATTAAATGTCCCATCATTTAAAGGATTACTTCGTAGAGATTTACTGAACTACGTGACCAATTTTTATCTGATTTGCAACACATAGCCTTTGAATAACAATTCAACATATAAAAGTTGGTGTACTGCAATACTAGTTATGCGCCTATAAAATGAGACTTTCGGCTATTGTCCCTAGGTGTAACCAGTTAGACATTATAAACCGTTCCAAAAATCTAAATACTTATATTCACATGTGTCAACAATATTTAATTCATTGTTTGTACAGTTTCATTTCAACAACGCACTTTTTTCGCTCGTAAAAATGTCTTTGTACCTACAAACTACGATGTGCGGACATAATTGATTTTCTGTTACCAATCGAAGAAAAATGTTTCTCAAGCCCATCAAACGCTTGTGGAAGCTTATGGTGGACATATTCTAAGCAATGCACAGTGCTTTTGATGGTTCGAAAAATTCAAAAGTTGAGATTTTGTCGTGAGAAATGGAGAGCGCTGCCGACCTTTGAAAAAGTTTGAAGACGCTGACTTGAAAGCATTGCTGGATGAATATGATGGGTAAATGCATGAACAGCTCGCAAAATACTTGGGTGTTGACTTTTGAACCATGCTATAAGCAAAAAAAAAACCCAAATATAATGACAGGGGACACAAGGTAATTTTCCATGATGACAACGCACAAATGCATCGCTTCATAGCCTCTCTCTAGTTTGTTCAATCGTACAACAGGGAACCTCTTGCTCATGTGGCTTACTCACCAGACCTGGCACCTTCCGATTATCACTTGTTTGCATCGATGGGCATCATACTCAATGATTTACGATTCGATTCTCACGCTGAACCCAAAAAATTGATCGATGACTGGTTTGAAGCCAAAGACTAACAATTTTTTTGAAAAGGCATCTATAAATTGCCTGAAAGATAGGGAAAATGTGTGGCTAGAGAAGACACATACTTTAAAAATAAAACTTATAACCATTTTTTCAAAATTAACCTTCAAAATTAACATGTTTCTATGATTTGGGAGTTGAATGTCTTTGATATCATAATGGGATGCAACTATGCCTGGTACAAAAATACCATGATCCTTAAATAGGTTCTCCATTAAAGGTTTTAGTCTTCTTTTCTTAATTTAATATTTGCGTTTTACAGGTTATTAGATAACTTTCCAGTCAACTTATGTTGCTGTGTGAACTCATTTTTTTGAATAATGAGGACCTAGTCTACGACCTGCCAATTTCTTTATAGCCACAGTGAAAGAAAAAGTTGTCCAAAAAAACTCTCTGTTCATTAATTTTGCATTTCTTCTTTTGATCTTCCATGTCCAATACACAAAGGTTTCATTACCCAATGAAGCAATAAAATATATTTCTAAGGTTGGATATCACGAGTAAGAAATATCTTCGAGGCTAAAATAACTAAAACAAGGAGTTTTATTTCCAATAGTATCCAAATGTGTCAAAGAACAAGAACAATCATTTCCGAGATACGCATCCATATAATTTCCATGTTTCCAAAGGTAGGATATTAGAGATATCTCTAACAGATGAAGAACAAATCAAGAAATTTATATTAATATGATTGATCCTAGAATATTTTAATGGCATCGAAGGATTGAATAACATATAAATATGAATAACGTTATTGCAGATCAAATGGTAAAAAATCTAATTCTACACGCATCAATAATTAATTCATCCTTATTATCAATTTCATAATTTGCCATCCTTAAGTGACTATACTGAGTTCAAGGATCCATAAAATCTTATATTAAAAATCCATTAAAATTAAGCTACAGATTTTAGCAATAACGACCTGTTATTATTTTTTTCTTTTTTAGCAAATGCGGTGAAATTTTGTTTTACAAGAATATCTTAGTCTTTCTAATGAAACAAATATAACTAAAAATATAAACATCCAGTTTTTTATTTCCTTCGTATTAATCATACTATGTTTTTTGGTTTTTGTTTATTTTCTTCTTCTCACATTTGTTGAATTAATTGGTTTGATTAATCTATACATAGTTGGATAAAATTGAGCAAGTTAATAATGTTAAAGTGCAAAAATGGTATTAAACATTCCAATTTTGAGACTTTTTGTTTTTTATTATTTGAAGAAAATCTTTTTCTTTATTTAATCCCCAGTGGTACTCTATGATATTTATGTGCAAACTAACACTTAGCTACTTTATACTTAAAAGTTTTCTCTTAAATAATAATAACAGCTTTCGAAATATTAAAAAAAACTTTCTCAAATTGCCCACTAGAAAAAATCTATATTCTAAATCGGCAGTACCTAACCTTTCTGATTTTGTGACCCTTTGATAACATTTGCCATGTTTTGGTGAGACCAAAGAGCCTGTTATTTGGGTTGATCCTCCTTCACTATATTTTTGGAGGTAACTAATACTTGGCTATATAGCAACTTTGACTTCTATATATCAGAAAATTTATCAGCACAATGTTTTTTACTTACAAATTTATAACAATTTTATTAACACACAAATTTGTTATACTTTAACTACAAAAAGTTCAAATTGCGAAAAGCAAAGAGTGCGGTGAGAAAACTGTGGATGGTTCTTTATCACCAAATCTGAAATCCTTGGATCCGTCTTTTTAAGAGCACAACGCCTATCATCTTCTGCTAGAAGTATTCCCCTGTATTAAAATTTGATAACAAGCAAACACAATGTAATGTTGTTGGAAAAGGTCATTGCAATCTCAAACAGAACAGACTATGACTGCAAACTCTTGATCCAAAATTTGGTAACTGAAATTGAAGAAAAATCAGCTTTTCCTGGATTTCTGGTGATGATTTCATTGAACTCCTCGTGTGCATTCTCAGGAATATCTTTAACTCCGATGGTGAATGGGCTCCTTGCAAGGGCAAATGGTGTGTCAGGTATATTAGGAAAATATCTTGAAATTTATTCTTCTAGAATTTTTAAGTTTTTTTTACATTAATTACTTTTCCATTAATTGCTTACTGCTCAATAATATTTTCATTAAAGGAAGCAAATAAGTTTGAGTCCTTGTAAATTGTATTTTCATATTTCCTATATTTTTTGTCAAAGTTGAAGCACCCTTACAAAAGAAACACATATTTAAAATTGATCAATATATCTCACATAAACCAGTAAAATGGAACAATTGGATTTATTAAGCTGTATAATAATTATTCCAAGTGACTTTGATTTCCTTTCATGGATTATTTGCTCCATAATATCAACAGGCATGTAATCTTTTCTTCTACTAACGATGGTATTAGACAAATATATTTTCGTAAATTTGTTAACATATTTAGTTATAAGAATAACTTGAACAAAGTTTTTGGTACCTGGACGCGGCAATTCCTCGATAAAGGTGTGAGGTTTCTTGGCTTTGGCAATATGAAAGACTTCATTGCCAAAAACAAATTTGTAATTAATGATGCTGGTTAGACAGAAGTTTCTGTTGAGCTGAACAAAGTATCTTTATTTTTCTCATTATTAAGATTGTCTTTATGATTATAAACATCTCTAGAGATACAGCGCGTAAGACATCGTAGTGGAGACTCCAGAGGGTGGTAGATCCGTTCTTCAGAGTCATATTATCTTCACATAAGAAATAAATCACATGTGGCTGTGACAATAAAGTGTAAAATAGTACATAACAAATGGTGCTAAGAAATACAGATCGTAATTAAGAATTCAGATTTGATTTTAGCAAGTGTCAGTATTTGATTCAGTATTTTAAACATGGAAAACCCTTCAGTTATATTGATTTTCTTAACAGTGTTTTCGGCGAATTTTTTTGTTTGATAATTTTAGGAATTAGAACGCTATTATCAACAACATAGTAGAATTACCATTACAAGATAATCCAGATGTAGAAAAAACACCATAGTCCAAATTGAAGTAAGTGATGATTAATATGCTTTTAAACACTAGTACAGAAATCACCGTATTCTGTAATGCTATGAATAGTGAAATTATTGAATCAAACCAGAATGAAGGGATTCCTATCCTGAACAAAGATGAGAAAGAAGCAGTGGCACAACTGATCAAGCTCCAAAGAGACAGAGTGATAGTTATAAAGTTCGCTAATTAGGTATCGAGGATTGTCATCAGGGACTTTGAGGACTATAGTGAGTCAACAAAGAAGCATCAAGACAGCCCAAGCTACTACAAAAAGATTAATGACAATGAACTGAGAAACACTAAGTAAAGGATTTCTCAAGTCTCAAAGGAAATTGGAGTAACTGATAGTATTTTCAAAAAAGATATCTAAGGTTTAGATCCAAAAGAAAAAAAGCAAAGAAAGTTTTACCTTATCCACAAGGTCCATAAAGCAATATAGAAATAAGTTGCTCTCTTCATGACCAATCATTATTGAGAAAAACTGTAACACTGAGACCATAATCATGCTTGTAGATCACTCTACAAGAGAGCTAGTAAAGGATATCTTAAGCTATGTCAAAGACACTCCCATCTTCTTAAGGAACTTGGAACAAATCTTCAGAGGTGTACCACTTCCTAAAAATGACTTCCTAGTGTCAATAGATGTTAATGACCATAATTTTTACTGGATAACCTCAATAACATAAAAATACACCATAAATTTTGTAGTCAGCTGTCGATTATGTCGTTTCACTTGATACATCATAGCTATTTCCAAATTTATTTCTTTTGATAAATAAAGGTATTCATAACTTATCCAATACTTATGCTCTGTTTCCAAAAGAACATACATACAATTTCTTGTTGATCCCTTGTAGTCGTTGTATATATATGTCACAGTAGAGATTGAAATCCAGTAGAATCGTTGATTCTCCTAGTAGATATTACAATCCTTTTCTCTCCTAGGACAAATCGCAATTTGAACTGAAGGAGATAGTAGCATTTAATATTTAAAGAAGTTTGTTTTTTCGAAAATATGATGCTAAGTCATACACCCTAATTTCCCTATTATATAATTATTATTAATAGTAAATCGTTTAGGCTTAGAATTTTAATAGAAATAAGCTAAATATAAATAAAAAATTTTCCATTTTTCATCTTGAAGATAGCGTATGTATGCTAGTAAAAATTAACCATTTACATAATATTTGCCTCTTTGAATTTGTGTACTATTGCATTTATTCTAGTAGTCCTTGCCTATGTCTGTGTCGTTGCGATCAATTTGTTCTGTTGAACGATTATTTTTAGTGAACGTACTGAACCAAATCAGTTGCATGAATGATTCGTTCGTTTATACTGTAAGTTTCCCATTTATATAATATATCACTTAATTTCAATCAAATATTTCTATCCACTTAGACTTTTTTATTAAGCTATTATCAATATATTAAAGTAAAGTAAACGGTAGTTCATTAGCTTGCTACTTTGAATGTACTCTAATTTGCACACAATTGCAAAGTAACCAATCTACCAACTGAACTGTTTTAACAAAAAAACTGATTCAATAAAAGAACTGAATCATCAAAAGAAATGAATCCTTTACATATTATTGGTTTTCGTACATTCAGGTAGCAACTCACTTAAATCTACTCTAACTATTGAATTAAAAAAATCTTCTACGGCCGCTTCCTGGAGCATCATAATTTCTAAATAATATCCAAAAACACACCCCGGCCGACTGGTTGTGCAGGTTTTCTTAGCTAAAAATCATTTATTAACTAAAATGAACGCTTATATTCATATTGGATTAACTAAAGGACAAGCTAAAGGTGTTATATCATTATTTATGCCATTTGGAACATTTAAAATATAAGGAATGTTGAACTGAGCCTAACTAAAGTCAGCTTGTATTCCTTAATACCAATTTGGATTAAATACAGTTTGATACAACTAAATACCGTAGTGTAGTAATCAATAAATGATTCTGAGTCATGCTTATAAAATTCTTTATATTGAGCGATTTACTTACAAAGATTTAATACAGCTTCTTTTTAATATGTAGATGTAAAGGTTATATATATATATCCCCATTGGCTGTATCCTAAAATAAAAAAGGGTTTCTGACAGCCTATCCACGTATATTATGCACCTGAACGAATGCTTATTTGATTCGATTTGGAGGCCAGTAAAGGGCTTGTGATCCTTCATGTATCCGAAATAATTCTTTGTGCAACAATTTGTTTTTCCTCAAAATAGAAATTGAGGATTATATTCTTTTGTACAACTTGCCGAAGGAACTTTAATGAAATTTTTAAAATTCAGCATTATAACTTTAAAATTAAAACATCTCAATCCCTTAACTAATAGTAAATTCAATTTGACAAATTTCATTTTCAAATAGCTAGATAGGTCAAAGAAACGGTTTTTGAAAACCAAAACTTTTCAAACATCTTTTTTTCATCCATACACAATAGATTATCCAAAATATGAGATACCCTAGTACAGACGTTGAGATAGTTATAGTTTATATAAAATCTTGACATTAAGTATATTTTTATGATTTATATTTACAAAAACAAGAATTAATATAATCTATTCCGATTCACTCTTTCAGAATCAAGTCCCTTATAATTTCATAATTAACTATGTCCAATGTCCATCTTATGCATGTACTTTCTTTTTTTGAATTTGACTAAGAAATAAAAATTATAGTAATTATTATGTTAGTAAAAGATATTTCAACCTTAAGCCTCAAAACGTGAAGATTTCCTTATCCTATTCAATCCTCAACTCACAGATTAATCGGCTTCTTGTATTTATTAACCACTAAAAGTAATGCTTTATTTCAGAAGGGTCTTGAAACAATGTTTTTACTTCCATTCGTTAGTATGCAAAATCCTCCCGGTAACATGAATATGGTTAATTGCTACAAAGAACAGAGTTGTTTCCCGGAGGCACAGCGAGGGAAGCACAAATTAAGGGTCAAAGTGAGCATATCACAACTAATAATGATAAGTGATAAGTTAATAAAATATATAGATATATTTATTATTATATATCATATTCAGACATGCTTGCAGATTTTCATGGACGAGGTTCACATCTTGATCTCGTACTATAACTCTAGTACAATCCTCTCCATGGCCTCTTGATTAAGAAATTGACTGCATATGAATGTCAATTATTCTTTGCAACGGACCATAGTAGTAGTATCCGTGTCTCCTTCAAAATGCTTTGAAACCTACGTATTGAACTTTGAACAGTTGTGATTGGATGTGAAGGGGATGAATGATATATATTCTAAAAATCTATTACGAGACCCAGCATGATCCAATCAATGAGGGTGATTGTTGTTACTTGTAGGATTTAATCCAGAGTTGAGTTTGAAGCAGAACAGAGTGAAGGATCCTGGAGAAGAGAGTTAGGGGCCCGAGCAACTTGCTTATAGTTATTGTTTACGTAGATTTGAATTGTAAAAAGTGGAAGGGAAGAGAAAAGAGGATGATGAAATTGATGATTGTCGATGGATGCAAAGGAGTTGGATCGAGGATAATAGACGATGAAGAAGAGGAAGATCAATGACGGCATTTACTTGTATTTTCCAAGGTATATATAATATCAACGTATTGGGATTCAATTTCTACTCACTATTAAAAATTTATCACGACGTCATTTCTAAGCCATAAACACTATATATCATTTGTATCCGTCTCCCACCCATCACATATCATCATTCATCGGTCATCTTCAGTGCCAAGCCCCCTCTACAACACTACACAAAAACTACTAATTAGTGTAAAAATATAAACTGGATTACTTAACTAATTATTCCTCTTCAAAGTGGGAATGAAATATATGGGAGTGAATTATACATGGAATGAATTTAGTGGGAATGAAATTACTAAGAATGAAAAGACAGGAAATGAATATAATGGAAATGAAATTACCCGGGACAGTACCATAGAGGGTATAACTTTGCATAATTTATTCGAAAAACACAAAACCTCTTCAAATATTCAATACTACTATCTCCCTCAGTAAAATTGTAATTTTTCCGAGGAAATAATAGGATTATAATCTCTAATAATAGAATTATTGATTCTCTTAGTAGAAATCATGATTCAACGATTCTACTGGATTTCAATCTCTACTGTGACATATATAATTGTACATATGTATATATTGTCCGTTTTATTATTTCTATGAATAAATTTTCATATAGAAATACAAATGTATAGCAACGCTTTTCATAAAATATTACGAAACAATATTATATACAGTATCAAAGAAATTGTCATGTAGGATTTTAATATTAATATGCCTAATGATAGTCTGGGAGTACTTGAGAGATAAACAGCTGTTGGTATGAATGACTTATTGGGTTAACTACTAGATGATAGCCTTTTTTCGGTTTCTTTTTGGAGGAAAGGTTTTATAATACAATAAAGGTAACGACGTGTCCATCACACCCCATGAAGGGGGAATGAAATGCTCTGAAGAAGCCTTGAATACAAGAAAAGGCAAATCACTTCCTACAACAGTTCTCATGATGCTCTTGTCCCTGATTCTCACATACAATATATTTGAGTTCAACAGCGAGTTATTTATTCAACTATTAGGGACTGCTATGAAAACTAGGGTGGCCCCCATATATACCAATATCTTCATGTGATCTATAGAAAAAGTTGTTAAAGGATTGGCCTATCTTATTCCTGGTATGCTGCACATAATCTACAAGAGATTCATTAATGACATATTTTTGTATGGATTGGTTCAGAGGTTTAACTGAACACCTTCATACAGAATATCACTGAACTTTAACCCACGATGAAATTCACTTACTTATAGGACTTTTAGTCAGAATCTACATCTTTCCTTGACACTAAAGTCTCCATCAAAAAAGGCAAGTAGATGACTGACCTGTACAGGAAAGAATGTGACAGAGGTCATTACCTGATTTCGTCTTCACATACCACTCATGTCACTAAAAGCATACCTTAAAGTCTGGCCCTCTAAATTGTTAAAATATGCAGTGACACATAGAAAACAAAGAATGGTCGAACTGAAGGATATGTTGATGAGTAGAAGTTACTCTGCAATAATCGTAGAAGACTGTCTCAACAGAGTTATGGGTGTTCCAAGAGAAGAATTACTCAAACCCAGTGTGAAAGAGGAGTGCAATGGAGTTGTATTTCCCATCACTAGTAGTTACCAAGGGTTTCATAGTTTATTAAGAAACACTGGAACACATTTGTGAAGGATCCCACAATGAAACAAATCTTCCCGTTTGCGCCAATGCTTGCATTTAAACAAGCGGGAAATCTCAATGCTATTATCTGTAAGGCCAGAGTTCCGGAACCTTCGAGTAATAGACCAAATATATCAAATGTGGTGCTTAAAAATTGCAAAAAGGAAAAATGCAGTTGCTGCCAATTTATTGATATTAAGAAAGAAGTATATGCTACTAAATCAAAAGCTGTTGCATATATTAATCAATTTGTTGACTGTGAGACAAATGGAGTAGTCTTTCTTTACTTTTTTCAAGTCCAACTGTTGAGTCCAGTATGTAGGCTAAACGGGGAAAGATTGAAAGACAGAGTGAAAAAACATATGGATAACATCAAGAGAGCGGAAGAATCTACTAGACTACATTTCACCGGTGCCCACAGGATGCATTATATGAAAGTGCAAATCATCGAAGAAGTGAACCCAAGCACAGCAGTGATGAGAGTGACCAGAGAAAGAGAGTGGATTGGGAAGTTCAACACAAAGAGACTATGAATAAATAGGAAATCGTGAGGCGACTATGTCCACAACTGTATCACGGTTTCCTTTTAAAAAAATGACCTTTCATCAACTATTTTTTTTTTAAAATATAGTAAAATATTTTCTAGTTTTGTGTACTCTACTTTATTGCCAGATTTGTGTTTTTATGTGTGATTATTATAATCCCTTACGATTGAAAAGGCTTCCAAGAAGGAGTGAAATAGATTTAAAAAAACTTATGTCTTTTTTCTTATAAGTCCTACTTACTGTATTGTTGGTTGTCTTACTCCAAAAATAATCTTCAGTAATATAATAGTCGTAATCTTTTTTTAACAAATATCAAAATTAATTTAATAATATGGTTCAACAAGAAAAATAGTTATTTAAACTAAAATTATTATTTTGGGATCTATGAAATTAACATCTTTTATGTCGAAGTATAAGACTATCTACTTATTCCTAATCTTTCAGCAATGCCATTTGGTGTAATATAAAAGTAAAGATATCAACATGTGAATATAAATTATGTTTTGATATGTAAATATATATTAATACGCTGAATAAACAGTCAGTCTACTTTACAAATAATTGAAACATATTATGGCGCAGCAACCACGTAAATTAAGTATTCGGAAGAACTTTGAGAAAACCTACAGAAGAAAATTAAGTAATAAAAAAGAGACCAATGATGAAAAATTGGAAATGGATAATCAATCACCTATGGAGCATATTCAAAAGCTAGAAAAAAAGGAAAAAATGACTAGTCTGGAATCTACAATGTCATTTATGAAAATTATGTTGAAAGACTAAAAACTAAAACTTTTTTCTTTGTTATACAATGGAGAATGACGTCCTGAAATAAATCTATAAGAATGAATAAATTACTCTGTAAAGTTTCATAATTAGTATGGTTGAAATACTTGTCACTCATTTTTTAAAAAAGAATATGTCGGTTTTTCAAATTGAAGCATTTTTGTTTCATGATATATTCGTTAGTTGAATGAAATATACTGGTATTGTAAAGCACATTAAAATATGGATTGATGATTTTAAGATTGAACATAATAGAAAATGTGTTTAAAGAAAAATGAAGGGACTATAACTTCTATATCAGATGAAAATATTCCAAATGTAGCTCGAAGTCTTATTTTATTCTCAGATAACATAATTGAACTTGAATCTGCTAATATAAAAATTTCCTGTTTGGGAGTAAAACTAATTTCATACTTTTTTATGATTGTAAAGGCGATGAGGATTTTAATTTCTCCTATGTCTGATATGATTTTGATGTTGATGTTAGAAAGATTCACAAGAACAATAAAAATATATATTTGGCCGAGAACTAGCTTCAGCTGTGTTTTCAAAGTGATTAATATTCTATTCTCGGTGAATCCATCCCTTCATTGTTTCAATTCTAAAATCTAGTTCCTAAGAAAAGAGTTGACTAATTTCTCGTATGAACCTTAATAGTTTCCCTCAGATGAGTTTTCATTCCGTGGTCTCTCGTGGAGTTTTCCTCAGATGAGTCTTCATCCCTTGGTCTCTCGTGGAATATTGAGTTGGAGAATCACTTAATAAGGATAAAAAAAATTAAAAGTATCTTTCTTCAATTATCTCCATCTTTATTGGTCCAACTCTTAGAGGACATAAAAATACACTTCTTACATTATCAATAAATTCATATCATAGGCATTGGCAATAATCAAATCAAAAGCACGTCAAAATTTCAAAATCTTCCCGGTAGGACTATCTAAACTTTTTAATGTTTTATTTTTATATATTTTATTTTCATTGTTATAACTTCATATTGTAGTTGTACCTAATTAACATATTTTTATAATATATTTCACACCCAAAGTCATATGTTTTAATCTGAAATTAAATGAATTCATTTATGGTTAATAACTTCAACCCAGGAATCTGTTCTTTGTTATATACGGATAGATAGATTTCTATCCAAAAAAGTAGTCGACTTCACTCTTGTTTAGAAGAGATTACACATCCCTTAATGGCTTCACAAATTCAAAAATTCTTATATCTTGGAAGAAAAACAATAGTATAAATGATTTAGTAGATGTTACAGATAACTAAATATCCAAAAATATAACGATTAAGTCAGCAAAAGTCGACTAGACAACAATGCCACAATGTTTCAGACAAGGTACAATCGTCTGATAAATCTTGAGAAATAATATCATCCAATGGGTTGTTTGATCAAATATTTTTACTGGGAACCATAAATTTAACAAAATAGTTTTACGTTACAAATATGTTTTACCAAAGTGCCAGTAAAATACTAACTGTAGTCGGAAGATACGAAGCGGAGAAAAGAAAACAAAATGAGAAGGAAATTAGGAAGGAACTAGCTGTTAAAGAAGACCCCATGTGGAATTAGGAGTTGGAATAATTGATGGACATAAAAATAAACAGAGCGCTAAGAAGGTCATTATGTGGTCTCCATGATATAAATTCATTTTTTTTTAAGTTACTGCGATGCTTGGAAGAAAGAAGAGGAACAACAAAAATGAAATCAGTTGAGGTTAATGGAAATAAGAATTGTGCTAAAAAAAATATAAAATACGTGGAGGATTATTTTCAGGAGTTATATACATAAAAGAAATCGGACTTTCATCAAAAAGTAGACAAAGATTATATTGATCTAAAAGATAGAAAAACGCTCTCAAAAATATTCACTGAGAAGGAAGTATGGTAGTACGTTAGAAAAAAGTTGAAGAAAAAAATGCCCCTGGATTGTAGGGGCTCAATGGAGAATTCTACCATGTACTGCCAAAGTTATGAGGGATTTTAGCAGAAGTTTTCAACAAAAACTTATTCGGAAAAGGATTAAATGAAAATGAAAAGGGGGAAAATATCTTTGTTTCCAATACTATTAAAAAATGGAGACTCCTATGTCTGATATGATTTTGATGTTGATGTTAGAAAGATTCACAAGAAGAATAAAAATACACGCCTAGACGTAGAATACAAAAATTCCAAAAATTATTTGATGCCTGATAGCATGTGTCATTGTGTGTGTGTGTGGGGGGGATATGAAATGTTAAGGGTTTTCTCCCGTATATAAAGGCAATCAAGATATGCAAACAGGAGCAACATTATTGATTGATATAAAATACAAAACTAGGAGGACCAATGTTACCAATCTATTATTTGCAGATGGTTTCACGATCTTAATCGAGTCAAATTGGAAATGCCGCAAAAGAGTCCTTAAAGCATTTGAAAAGAGATTGGGTTAGAAGAAAAAGGGTGAAAACCTATAGTCATGACGAATATGGAAGTGCCCGAGCAATTATTCGAGGAGTCCTGTTTGGTAAAGGAAGGAATAATATTGGAAAATATTCTATTTATGGAAAACGACACTAAAAAAGTTTAAGAAAATAGATAATAAAATGGAATTGATGATTTTATCAATTAAAGAATATAAGCTTGAAACATTTGACAGAATCAAATATTGGAATTCAACAGTAATTCCAAGCATAACCCATATTATGAGACGTGTACCTTATAATGATGAATGTGCCAAGAAATGAAATAAAACATTGGCATTGCTTACATAAATGTACCAGAATACATAGGACCTCAGAGATTGCAAATTGAGAAATGGGGAGATAGTTTGGGTATGCCTGATGCGATGCTTCATGGGAAACTTCTTCTGTTCTCCTGAAATAAAAGAGCATTTTAGGATAATTTATTATGGAAAAAATCTTTGTACGTATCCTATAACTGAACCGTCGTGTACACTACTAATCAAGCACGATAGCAAAACTTAGCACCAGAAACGAAAAACAATAAGTTATGTTGGGAGATAATGGGAGTGAGTGGGCCACTTCCAGGAAACACAGAGGTCTAAATTCACTTATCTAGGGAGATAAAAATTAATAAGGACCTTAATAGTATAAATGATGTTTTTAAACTGCAATGAACTACTCACTCTATAATAGCGATGCTGAGGTGGTTCTTTTTGCTCTCCTTCAACCCAATGATAAGACCCAACCAAATGGACGTGGTTATGAATGTCCCAAACCGTTCCATCAAAAGTAAATTGCAACTACGTATTTTTATTAGGGGTGCAATGAAGAAAGAAATGACGACAGAATATATTAAAACAATACGGGATCCTATACTCTCAGGCAAACAAAGATATACGAAATAAAAAATAGCCTCGGATTTCTACTTCACGGTACGACTATTTCACGATGAGCGGAGTCTCGCCAGTCACTGTAACGTGACATAGACATTAGAACACGACAGCAGGGAATGCAAAAGACTGGAGAAAGTGGTAGGTGTCCTGGTGGCCTTCTGTATAATATTGGAAGAGCATCAACAAAACATGAACTACTTTATAGCTTCTTGCCTGAATGACAAAATGAACCTTTGAGGATTGCGTCCAAGGCAGTAGTAAAGTTCCAGAGAATGATGGCAAAGAGGCCATCTCTTTTTCTTTTTCAAGAATGAAAGAACAATTATAACAGCTTTGAAAAATAAAAGAACACTGTTCCATTCGTAGATACAAAAAGTATGGTGCAAGAATTTTTTATTTAAAACTTAATATATGTATCACTTTATTGCTTCTTTTTGTATGTGTATTATTTTTTAACCCGTTCATCTCGAGCATATTCTATTTAATAAAATTTTTACATGTTAAATACATACCATTCAAAACTCAGACATGTGTAGAGCAGTCCATTTTAAAAGGACATTTTTTTCAGCCACTCTTAGATAATCTTGTAATTAAAATAATTTGTGAATCTTATCAATATAACTTTATATATTATTGCAGATAAGGAGTACTTTATTATATAAAGAAACACAAATTAAATTGTATTCTAATTATGTTTTAACAATGGGTTTCCATTCTAATAAGCCATATTCCTATTTTATACATACCTAGTGTTACAAAAAACATATCTGAAAGGTTTAGTGACAGTCTGATTAATTTGGAGGAAATTATATAGCAGAGGAAAAATTTAACAGATCCCCCCCGCAAAATAAATAAATCTATACAATCCTGCTGACGCCTTAATGAGGATATTGATGAATCAGTTCGGATCCTCACAACCATAAAAAATAATGTCATAAAAAATTGAACATGAACAAAAACTAATACCAAAGGTGTACTGCTTTACATAAAATTAAAAATAGTATTAATTATTTTATTTAGAATATACGATGAAAACATGGCAATTTACAATAGTGATTCTATAAATGTGAATCAACTCAAAAGAAACAAACGAAGGAAAAGATCTGGCAAGACTATTTCGTAAGCTCATTTAAAATTATTATATTATCATAAAAATATTCTTTTTTATCATAAGTAATGAGGATATTCGTGAAGCAATCATGCAATTAATAACAGTAATAAAGGCAGGGAACGATAAATATGAAAAATATGCCTTTAACAATAATAATTTTGTTGAAAAAGTTTTGAATAAGTTGGATGGAACTACTATAAGCTTAAAGAAGAAAATAGATCACATGTCAACATTTTTATTAAGGTATGTAATAATTAAAATAATATTACTAAATAAACATTCATATCAAGATATTGAACAAGTTTTTTATTTAACAAAAAAAACAACAACATTTATTTCATTACAATAAAAATTCACTTATACACATATACTCCACCATTACCGATCTTAAATTTCATCAAATTATTATTCAAATATTATTATAAATAACTAATAAAATAATTACCATTACTCATCTACTCAACAAAAGAATCAGATAAAGAAAAAAACAAAAACTAGGAAAAAAGAAGAAGAATCTGTAGGTGCAGAAAGAATCTCGAGCCAGTTCTAAAAAAGAAAGCCAAGATAAATATTATTATTCCTTTACAATTCCTAACGCACTGTCGGTCCTATCTTGTCATAACACCAAAAATTCTTATATGCATTTCACTAGCTTTTCCAAACATCTAAACATAGCTGACCAAGAAAACATTGTGACGTACGTTATAAAAAGCATCTTCGAAATGATTGCTTCAATGATGCATTTTTTTGGGTCAATCTGGTACGCATCTTGTATCAATTTATCAATTACAGTCTCTCTTCCGGTGTCTTTTCTTATTTATTCACAAATAAGACAACGTTGCTATTTGAAACCTCTTCTCTTTCAGATTGATATTGAATAAGTTCATAAATTAGTTAGTAAATATCCTTAAATTTCTGGCCAAAATAGTTAATAATAAATTTGTAATTTTACTATATTTACTATCGTAACATTATTTTTCTTTGAGCAAAATATCATTCCTAAAAAAATAGACACAAATTTCTAAGAACCCCAGAGTGCTAGTTGGTAATTTTTAATAAGTGCAACTTATTGCCTTAAATTGTGCAGATCCTAGGACGAAATTTTGATTTATATAGAGTAATAAATCAAAAGTAAAAGAGTGAGGAGATGTTTAAAAAAAATAAAGATTGATGAGTGTGCCGTTAAAAACTCTAAAATTGATTTTTTACAAAAGTCAACAAAATTTTAATGTTTCAAAATCTTTTTAAATCCATATTCAATGGTAGTAATACTTTTAAATATTTTTTTCTTCAATTGAAGCAGAAATTTATCGAAGTTAAGTCCTGAATTTTTTAAACTCCGTGCTAATGTGTATAAAAAAGGAAATAAAAAAATCAAAATATAAATAAAAACAATTTTGTGTTTATACAAGTGGCCCATTCAAATTTGAACACTTAGAATTTTAAACTTTTTACAAATTTAATAGAATAAATAGAAGTGTGTCTGAGCTCTCTTAATGGTTGAGGTATTAATGAAGATCATCGATGATTAATTAATGTACTATCCTTTAGAAGCAATGATGGGTTCCAGGCTGTAGCAGAAGACCTGACACCTGCTGCATATATAAAGTCTGCCTTGGAATCCCAGTACTGGCTGACATCAGCTTTGAGGGACTCAGTGTTTGGGTGACAGACACTACAGGCCTTCCTCTAGACATGAGCCCAAAAGGTATTGTCCAGGGTGTTGTCAGCAGGGCTGTAAGGGGGTAACGTCAAGAAAGAGTACAAAAGAGCTCATAAGAATCATTCAAAAGAGTCTTGCAACGGAGTAGATGGGGTTTTTTCATTGCTGATGTCAAAAGTAGCCTTTCCTACCTCACGAGACTATTTCTACCCACTTTTTGATAGTTCTCTTACAGTTTGGTATGAAACCCCGATATTTCTTGCATGTACCCACATGGATTTGAGGAGATTGGCTTAAGCTGATTCTTAACTCATCTAGATCCAGTTTCGCCTTTTTGACAGAGCCCTATTTCCTATCCAATGTTTTGAACTTGCTGACCGAGTATACGGTTGTCCTGGGACACACAACTGCTTCAAGTGCGCAAAAAAAAATTCGTCGATCATGTTCAAGTGTTATTTTCTCAACTTGTAAGTAAGTTAGAAAGCTCAAATTTGTTGTGTTTTGTAAATAATTGCTTATACTTTAATATATCGAAATATGAATTAATTTCAATTACTCAAACTTTATTAATTATTGAATTAGTAAGTGTTTAGATTTCAATGGGTCACCTAGTGTCCTAATTTCTAACCTTTCGATAATATAATAATATTTAAATCAATATGGTAGATTAACTATACATTCCAAAACCAAATTCTCTTTTTGAAATAAAATGCTAATTATTCATACTTTAAGTATATTAATTTGACATAAAATCAGTTGAAAAACAAAGGCATTATTCCTTTTCGAAAAATACCTTAGAAATTATTGTTTTTCAACTACGCTTTCCAAAATTCTCGGCGATGTCTCCAAAAATTGGTTTGAAGAATTGAGTTGGACTTTTTGATGAAGACGATCAATGAAGATCAGACCAAATATTATTTAATGGCTTCAGTATTACCTGGAGAAGTTTTTAGATGTATTCCTATTAAAAAAAGAAGGACTCATGTATGATTGTGCAAAAAAGGCAATTTTACAGAAATATAGTCTCTCACCTTCAGATAGAATTTAAAAAAAATCTGATATGCTGTGCGATTCATCGGGATTTTTCCGTGGGGAAGTTATAAATGAAGTTGAGCATCTCCTTGGCGTCATCATTTACTACGGGAGGACCTAATCAGAAATGTGACTAAATACCAGCAAGGGTACTTTGAAAGCACAGTCCCATTCAGTTGAAGAGTTGAAGCAAATGTGTGTTGCATCCAAAAGACTTAGCAATGCACATATTTCCTCTGTCCACTCGTCTGCTTTGCCTCCTATCAATCATGTTTTCAAAAAACCTCTTCATAACACGTCCAAACTTACTAAATCTAAATAAAAAAAGATCCCTGCTATTATCATTGTAAATTTGGAATGAACGTAACTACCTGTTCAGGAGCTAGTTGCCAATTTTTTTGTACTTGTTTCAAAAAACTAAATTGCCCTCGGTTGCAAGGGACCAAGATTGTAAATAAATCATCAAACTTCTTCTTCATCAAAGACAATTCAAATTTGATTAACTTTCTTGTAGATACAGTAGCGTAAGTGTCTGGTATTCCATTAAAAAAATGTAAAAGTCTTGTTCGAGAAAAACTCTCTCCTATTATTGGATATGGTGGATCCCTAGTTGATATTATTGGTACAACAACTTTAATTCTCAATCTATCCAATATAAATTTATAGTGGTACAAAGTGTTGTCCCATTTTGGGTGCATAGTTTTTTTATAATTTCAGATTTGGAGTTGATATTTTCAATAAAAAGTTATTCCGAGAAGAACCGTGCTTCATTTCAGAACTATCGAGGTGTCAAGAACTCAAATTGAAATATAATGATGTCTTTGATAATAAAAGTTTCATTGAAACTTATCCATCTCACGGAGTTGAACAGCATATCGAGACAAAAGGTACTTTGCGAAATCATGCAAGTTCGATGGTGAGAAGTTAAATTTTGTACAAGACGAAATCAAAGATTTGTTGAAGAAAGGAAACCTGCGATCGTCTTCTTCTAATTTTTCTTCCTCTATTCACGTCGTTCCCAACCCAAAGGAAGCAACTATCGTAAATGAAAAATGAAATAGGATGACGGACCTTGATCGGTATCCCCTCCCAAATCTAAGAGATTATGTGGCTAATCTAAAAAGTATGACTGTTTTTAGTAAAATGGATTTAAACAGACTGTAAACCAATTACCTATGAATAACAATTCTTAAAATAAAACTGCAATCATTATGCCATTTTGTTTATATGAATATTTGAGGATGCCTTTTGGTCTTAAAAATTCTGCTCAGACATTTTCTATTCAATTCTACGAGGAATTCCAAATGTGTTTGTGTACCTTGATGATATCCTTGTCGCTTTGTAGTCGATGGATGAGCATTGGAAAACGTTGAACCTGATTTTATCAAAATTTAAAAGACTGGTATGATCTTTTCCCCTAAAAAAATGTGTGTTTTTCATGAAATCGGTAGACTTGCTTCGACATTCTATTTCATCGAAAGGTTTTCTTCCTCTAGAATGTAAGGGGAAGGCAATCCAAAAAGTACCAACTCCAAAATCAAAAGATGAACTTTATATATTTTTGTCCATGGCACAATATTACTCCCAGTTCATCGAAATATTATCTCAATGGATAGTTCATTTTTACCCCCCTGTTAAAGAAGAATGTAAAGTTTAATTGGAATACAAGATAGAAAAATACCTTTCAAAGTATTAAAAATAGTTTGTCTAAAAGTACTCAACTTGCATTGAGAGATAGTTCATTGCCTTTAGCCCTGACGACTGATGCATCTGATACAGTGATAGGAGCTGTTCTCGAAAAAAAGGTAAATGGACACTGGCAACCTCTAGCTTTTTGGTCTCGGGCTCTTTCAACGAAGCAACAGAAATATTCTACGTTTGATAGATATTTATTAAGTGTTACGGAAAGCATCAAATATTTTTTATGGGCTTTAGATAGACAAGTTTGTAAAGTTTTCATGGAGTACAAACCTTTAGTCACTGCTATTGACATTTGCAATCTTTCTTGGACACCAAGATAGTTCCGTTCTTTTTCATTCATAGTAGAATTCAATTGTGATATCGATATTTTTCGAAAATTAAATCATACTGCAGAAATTTCTTTCTAGAAGTATAAATAACATCACAAGAGGCCCAACCTTCATTGAAGATATAATTAAAGATCAAAAGAAACAGGATCCTAATTACCTACGTTTAAAATTAAACTTTCCTTTAAATACATTGCAGGAACCCTACTTGCTGGTTTTGGCAATGCTGACGCATTCCTTGTGGCTGTGTTATATCCAGAATTATGTCAATGAATCGTGCATTCTCTACACAAGGACAATCATCCGGGATTCAAAGAAATGTTATGGAGGGTTTCACTTTTGTATTCTTGGCCTAATTTGCGAGCAGACGTCAGAAACTTCACTAGAGTTTTTTGACCTAGTCTCCAAGACACAATATCTTCTGGACTTAAAATACGAATAATATCGCTCAAACGGAGTTTGTTAATTAGTTTTGACAGTATATGCAAGTTAGGATATTGTGCACCTGTTTGATCTAAATCCACATTGAGATCTCCTATCCCTAAAAGAGGGTATGTATCATTTTTACATACGTTGATTATGGCTTGAAAGAAAGTAGAAAACTTAACATTCGGCCCATAAGTATTAACTTCATAAAATCCACCCTTTTTATTTGGAACTAAAATCTCCTGCCAATCACCTGCACTCGATCGTTCATTTAATGATGTTGGGTTATCAATTGATTTGGATATTAATTTAAGTAAACCCCTCTCACCCCCAGATAATGTCAAGTAATAGTGATAACTTCGCATGAGACAAGAAGGACAATTTAATGTACATGCCAATTACTTTGCCGTTCTTATATCTTTTAAGTAAACAATGTCTAGTTTTTGACCAAGTAAGCTTTTCATAAGTGTATGATGGGCAATTTTGTTCTTGCCACCCCTTGTATTCAAGGAAATGATTTTGCTTATACCCATGTTTATTTCCAAATTTATTGATGCTTGTTTATAATAATCATCGATCTTATTTCGTTTTTTAAAGGTAATTTCAAAAGCTGAATTTATATAATAAAATAATTCAAATATTAACTTTTCTGGATCTTATTGGGTGTTTATTCTTTTAAAGGCGATAGCCCTTTAATAAGCTTATTCCTTTTTCCTGGAGAAACAGAACAGGTTTGAAATTCCAAAATTTGATTGGCATCCAAATTTGGCTTAGAAACCAGGGTTTCTTCTAATATGTTCTTCTCCACCTTTTTTCACTTCTG
The DNA here is from genome assembly GCF_016086655.4 of Lepeophtheirus salmonis. Taxonomy (NCBI): domain Eukaryota; kingdom Metazoa; phylum Arthropoda; class Copepoda; order Siphonostomatoida; family Caligidae; genus Lepeophtheirus; species Lepeophtheirus salmonis. Next base: position 12,538,844 of record NC_052142.2, read on the forward strand.
TATCCAAAGAGGATTGATTAATGACAACACATCCTTCTTCATTATCTACTGGATTACTTTCATCTCCTCTAATATAATAATTACTATTCTCTACTTGACTTGAGACATCTTCTCCAACACCATTCTCAACTTGACTTGAAACCACTTCTCAATCATGTGGGGTATCCCACAAATCTTTACAAGAACCAACTTTTATTGATTTTTCAATATCATCAACATTACTAGCTTCCTCTCTAACTTCTGTCGTCTTCCAATATTCTCCTGTACAAAATTGTTCTTCTTTAAATTCCCATTGGAAACAACAACTTCATTGTTTCCATCGATTCTTATTTGATCTACCGGTTCTGAAACCTGTGATACATTCATTACTATTTTATCAATTGGTACTGTATCTTGTGATACAGTCTCAATTTTTTTGGTTTTCTTATCTTCATTTTATTCCTCCGAAACATTACTTGTAATGGTTTGCTTTGTAGTATTGACATAATCCTGAATTTTAACCCTCGAGTTATTGCACCCAATTTTAGTGTGACCAAGGCAAAAACAATTCTGACACTGTAGTCTCACTCCTTTAAATCTAAGCTTTATAAAAAGGAAGTATCTATGGGATGAAGGCTGGATCAGCCATCACTACCACAGTATAGTAACCATCTCTCCAAACTTCCTTATAATCTTTGCATTTCTTCTCAGCTGATTCATTGATAGGATTATCTTTCGAGTAGTGCTCCACCAATTATCCAAATTGTTTTTAGCAATTCAAGAGTACCTAATTCGTCGATTCTTTTGGAAGTATTGACCATTGTTACAATCACTTTTTTCTTATTGCTGTGGCTGACTTTATTTTTGCCTTTTAATCTCAAATTTACATCGACAAAGTTACCGCCGATCTCCTCTAGTCTTCCTCTTATGTCAATCAGAAACTTTAAATAAAACCCAGCCTGGCTTAAACCAAAGTTAGGATGTGTACCGGCTAACTCATGCTCCTTAAATCCATATAAAATAGTAATATCATAAACATCTGCACGTTTAAGAGCTTCAATACGAAAGGGGGTTCCCTCCTTATCCTCAATTAAGACCACAAACTTCTTCCATCTATACCTCTTATCCAAGTCATAAGAAATATTTACACTCGACTTAATATGTTTCGCTAGATTTGCCACCCTCAAATATAGTATTCGAGGAGCTTCCACGTTGGGTGGCTTGTCATGACGAAGTTCGCTCATTTTAATGCACACTCTTTTATACAATTATATAGGCATATATAAATGTATTATTATTAATGTACATATATTTATATAAAAGCAGAATGATACTTGAACATAGATTTCCCAATTATAAGTGTAAATTCTAACCTTTGAACTAATCGTGTTTTGCTCTGAATTATTGAAAATACAGGTTATAATTTAATAGTAAAGACGAGGGAAGAGCCAAACTACAGACTCACTTAAGAAAAAACTGGACAAGAGTGCAAGCAAAAAGAAGAAGATGCACAAAGGAAAAATCTCTAACTTCTAAATCCCTGATCTTTGACGGCCTTAAAGCAACTCCTGGGCTATCCCACGGTGAGGATCATTTATTGCAGAGCCCCATAAGAAGAGTTACGTCACAACCTTCCACTAACTGATTGTGTCTAATAACTTGTGTCCCTTGGAATAGCCCTTAGCCACTTTTCCAATATGGTAGAGTCCTTCATTAGTAAGTAATAAATACTCACTTCAGAATCCTTACTTACGCAAGAACTACATCTATGAGCACAACACGTATAAACATAGTGAAGGAAAGAAATTGCAGGAATGTGGTCGACAACTAACAACGTAGAAGAAAACAAAATCATACTTGAAATATTACCTTTGAATGACAGTAAAAAAGCATGTACTATTTATGTCACAATTCCATGTGTTTTTAGTCTTCCTTGCAGAAACCCCACCTTTAAGCACTCCAGGAAATGATATTTCTTATGTTGGCCTAAATTCATGAATAAACAAAGCTCTTTCTTTTTTATATAAACTTATTTTTATAACTGTGGGTGCAATTCAGTTTGGTTCTAACTACAATTCATGAAACAATTATTTTTGTTCTGTATGAAAAGATTTTATAAAATATAGAAGTAAAAAATCCCTGTAATTAGAAGTATATTCCACAATTTTTTTAAATGTTGTTCTTTTAACCTTGAATTTAAAGTTATCCATATAAGTATTAAAAAATTAATTTAATTATCATTCTCAGGATGAAACATAAACTGGATTTTCTTGAAAGAGTTGTAAAACAAAATAATCAACTACCACAAGCCAATGGAAAAACAGAAAAAAACGATCTTCAAACAATTGCAGCTGAATCTTTTGATATTTTAAGTCTTCTACCAACATATATTGAAAATATTCAGAAATCTTGCAGTAATAAAGTGAAGGAATTGGGAGTAAATGTTTCATTAAATCCTTTAAGGATATATATATTATTACATTTATCTTCTAGAACAAGATAAACGGATTAGAATATTTCTTAATACCTGATAAAATTGACGAGACATATAATGTTACTTTGTCGATTAATGCAACAAATGACAATGGTATAGTCAAAAAAAGAAACTTACACAAGGTATGTTCTCAATTACGAAGGTTTTTTTATACTCGCTAAAATAAAAATAGCGATAATTTCATAATTTAGAAATATACTAATGAATCATTCCACAACAAAACGAGAACGGAAGTTAACCATATATATCAGAATTAGTTAATATTTTTTCTTAGGTTTGAAAATATAAGATATATTGATTCATTAAGTCCGAAGATATGGGTGTTCAAAGTTAGCAAAATGAAATATTTTCTTCCTCAAGACTCACTATAACATCAATAACTTACTAAATATTCTCAAATTATGTTATAATTCGTGTCTTGAGGAAAAAATATAATTGATTCAATAACTGTTAAGGTCATAATTTTATAACATAAGATGTACTATTCCAGTATTTTACAAAAACCGTTTGACATTTATGCATGAAATAATTCAAAAAATTGACAATTGTTAACTCGATATGAAGGGTTCCATAGGATTTTCATGGAAGGGTAAAGGGGTGACACTTATTTATTTTTATTTTTTAAATAAAATTTGACAGAGCATTTTTTTTTGAAATTTTTCATAGCTAAATTGTTATGGAAGCCACTAAATTTTAATTTTATATATCCAACCATATAAGCCACCCTACTATAAATTATGTATATAGTGTTAAAAAATTGCCTAATTTTAAGATAATTGAATGTAAAATTTCACTCTTTCCGAGATAGGAAATTACAATGATCAGAGCTAATTTATTATTTAATCTTGATTAAGAGTTGCACCAGTTAGATTCCCTAGCTAATTTTTTTATTATAGCTTAGATCAGTATCATTAATTTACAAAAGTGTAACTTAATTTAAGGCTTCATCCGCCATATTCCTAAAATTGCCATTGAAAGTTTGTTTTGGGAATTACTCCAAGTTAATATTTGAAGGGTGAAAGTTTTTAAATAATTCATTTCATATGAATATAACTTACATTTCTGGAATATTTATGCTTTAGGTAATATACACACAAATTTTCAACATAGTTGGATAAAAATTGAATAATTTATCGATGTTTAATTGAAAGTATAGTTAAATTTCGACTCCCTTTTTTGAGAAAAATATAGGTGATTTTGCTAACTTTATGCGCCATATCTCTCCATTTCGAGCCAATTGATTTAAAATGTTTAAAAAAGTTAAAAAAAGTAATACCTACCTTCCATAGAAAATTAACCAATTCTGAAATCTGCGTTAATTTTTTTTGAAATTTTTGCACGTTTTTGCATGGAATAATCCTAAAATGAAGTCTCTATTAATTTCATAATTAGCATAAGTATTTAGCATCTGCAAATTAGAATTCCCTATATATTTTACTATCTCTTAGTTACAATTACCTTAAATAATATTAGTGTAAAAACTGTACCTATGATTGGAGTATAATTTTATCGTGTACATGTATTTTCAATTCGACAATATCATTTTTTTTAGGAAAAAAGTTTCATAGTTATATTATTATATTCAAATCTTTCAAGCGTATACACGCAATTTATTTCGATGAACAAAAGGAAGAGGTTCTGTACTTAAAACGTTCTTGCCAAGATACATAGAATAGAAGGTATACTCTTCTCAACTGTGTCAATTATATTTGCCGTCTGCACTGCTTGTGACGTCATTGAAGTTTGGAAGGTGGACATTTCGTGAAGTGATATCCATAATTTTGTCTAACCATCAACTATATTAATCAATAATTGCTAAAATTATTTATAATTCTATGTACCTCCTTCATTTTCCAGATGCCTGATCTTCCGAACCTTTGGAATCCCAATTTACTGGAAGGTTCAGCATCGGGCAACAAGGATGAAATTGTTGCGATATGATTATCTTGGGGTATGGATAATCCTGCCTTAATTATGTGGTGGAGGACTCACGTCCTTATTCATTGTCTTTAAATAATTCGTCTCAATTTATTTGGGGGTGATACACTGTTTTACTTTCTAGCTCCAGATTCTGATGTATTAAGAATTTGAAAATGAAAATTCTTTTGATTGTTTTGTCAATATCTTAAAAGTGTATATTAAAACTCATTGATATGAATAAATATGGAATCTTCTATTCGTATAGAAATAAATTTTACGATAGTTGATTTTAAATACATATTTATTAGCAATTTAACTGATTTTTTTTTGTTACAAGGATATTACATGTTATGGGACAATTTTTTTTAACATTCTACTAATTTATTTGCTTTTGTTAACATTAATATTAGGAGAGCACCAGTCTCTTAAATTTGACCACCGTTTTGAATCACTCAGGCTTTGAGGTGACAATCTGATTAATGGCTGATAAGAGACATAAAAATTGCTTCCTAGTCCCTTTAGGGTTCAATTTCAATCTTTCCTCCCTGTTTCTTTTGTTCGGCCTATTCTTTAGGAACTCATTTATACACTTAGATGTTTTTGGGTTATCAAGTAAACTCTCACTTGCATACAAATAATCTCTTGAGAAGGTTATGGTGGCTTTGCAGTCCCTGTCTAGCTATGCTGTCATTGTCAGGGGTCCTGTCCTAGTGCCTGATTCTAACTATGGGCTTCATCCTTCTCCTTGATTCAACAATGCTTCTCTTAAGCACGTATTGACCTCTACTTACATGTCATAGCTATGATTGGCTTCCATTTTAAACTCAGTAGTTATCAGTGGAACAGCTTGGGAAGTTTGATACTTTTTGACCTCTGCTATTGTTTTTTTTTTTAAACCTCTCTTGTATGAAATGTTGAAAATGTAACATAAATAAGTGAATGAAGTTATAGAAAAACTTGTAAAAAAATATGAATAATTTTATCTCCTCAGGCTAACGGCGCGTTTCGCTACTTGGTACTTGGCTTTACTGTGGAGAAGATATTTTTGATGTTTAGATTTTGGAAGTATATAAAAAAACCATATCATAACTTTTCAATATGACATATTCAAATATAAACAGTGAATGGTTTTAGATTTCATTAATGCTTGCCTTTTTGTAGGGTTGGTCATTTTATTTCTCGTGGAGAGTTGCAAATAATTCATAGGAGAATTTCGTCATAAGATATCCATTGCTTATGTTAATTAAAGTAAATAAGGAGGAATTTATATATGGAGTCCAGAGTCGAATCCAACAACGATAATGAAATTAGTTTGACTTGAACTGACAGTATTTTATTTGGTGAAATTTTGTTTTTATTTTCAGGAATAAATTTGCTTGGTTTATCGCAGAGATGGGAATAAATCCTTACATACAGACTGCAAGTCTAAGTTCTTGTAAATTTTTTTGGAGCTTAAGTCTGCACCTATGGAGTGCATATTATGTATTGGAATTAGATTTTATTGTTGAATATTTAGATGACTGTCAGATTTCTGTTTTCCTTTTGAAAATTGACGTCTTCAATAGAGTTGCTACAATGAGGTTAATAATTAAATTTGTTCATTTATTCACTTAATTTAGTATATACTTAGCTAATGGGTGCAATTCAATTTTAGATGTTTGGACTATTTTATTATGCCAGCGAATTTATGTGGTCCGATTTTAAGTCCAGGGGGGTTGTACCCCAAAATCTTGTACGAAAATGTTCTCACATTCCAAAAGAAGTTGGCTATGTCTACAGTAAATATCTTACAGGAACTTTTCAGTACTGTTTGACGAAACAGGGAATATTTGATGCGTCAATTAATAATATAGTTTTATTAATAGAAACATTTTTTTTTTTGAAAAACTTACCTCTAAAAAGCGTGAAGGCTTTTGCAATCAGCTCAGTGTCTTGTTAAAGCATTACTATGCAGATAATCAGGACAGTCCCATTACTAGTATAAGCATCTCTCGTGTTCTTTGGGTGGACTCCTTAACTGTAAGGTCTCCTAACTCCAATCAAATTCATGTTAACGGACTCCATTGTGAAAGTGACCTTTCTATTTACTCCCATTGTTTCTGTCTCAAGATCTTCCCTATTGAATAAAAAGAGTATAAGAATTCAAAAGGGTTCAGTATGTATTATGAGAAATAGAATTCGCAAATTTAGCTCTATATGTATGGAACTGAAAGTTACTGATTTGCGATTGCAATTTGATTATGTAGATTTTTAAATATTTGGTAATACCTTTTCCTTAGCTCGATCGTATAAATACTCTGACGGAAAAGCCTCATGGAGTTTAGAACTTCAGAATACAGGGATATTCCTCCTCAGTTTTTGGTTGAAGGACGATATGTTCATTGTCTAAGTGCAGAATAACATCCAATTTGACAAGAAGAAAAAATGAAAATTGGGAAGTGGTAGTTATAGTAGAAGTATTATCTAATTACCTAGTCTTTCTTAGATCAAAATAATTATTAAATATGTAAAGCAATATTGCAACCTCATTATATCTTTTTTGTCTCCAGTTACTTCTTCAACTATTAAAATTGATATAAATTTCCGGGGAGTGAACAAAATATTTTTGAAAAGCATTGGATTACCTACCAAGTTCCTTCATCAATGTTACTTTCATAATATTGCCTTTCTGTAACAGTTGCTTTTACATAATTTTTTGAAAAATATCAGAGATAATCTAACTAAAAAAATTAATATTACTCTGAATCATTCAAACAATCCAGTTGGAGCAGATATCTTGATAGGCTATGAGAATCTTAGAATGTACTATTTGTACGAGATGTCCGTAATTTAAGAAAACTCAGAACGCATCTCTTTCTTTAATCGAGCAAAATCCTTATGATTGAGTCTCTAAATGTCTGTCATATTCCCGTTTATATACCAAAGTTGAAGTTATTATTGTAATAAGCAACGTAAAATGCAATTTTTATATGTTTTATATTATTATCTATTACTTCTTAATTAGCACAAAGGTCAACACTTCTATATCACCCTTATGAAGTTATACAATTGGATGGTTTATGGATAATGTGACTAGAAATAATTCCTATTCCTACATTAGGAATACTTTTGGCTTAATTCTAGCGATTAAATTTATATTTATTAGTTTAATAAGGATTGAACATAGTCAATTCATAATATTATATGTATATAGGATACCATGAAAGTATATCTTTGATTGTACAATCATCATAATTTAAGTTATTAAACACTATAGATTATGATTTACTTATTTGTTTTATACAGCAGTTACCTTTCATCTGGAATGAGGATGAGGTGCATAAAAAGATCTATTAAAAAAAGCTGCCTTAGTTTACGCTATTTAATCTTATTTAAAAGGATATATTTTATTAATGCAATCATGGTAAAACTTAAATAGCTCATTTTCAATATTATACAATAACACAACTTAAATAATAATTATATTTTGCATAATGCTATGAGAAATTAACACTTTTTATACAGCATCAACACTTTTGGTTTAATGATAATAGTTGAAGTTAATACCTCAATTATTATTATGTTTTATTCATGCTCAATTAAAATGAATGAATAGATGACATAAGTACAAAAAAATATAAGGAAATATGTACAACGTAAAATATTATTCTAATACATAATCTTCACTCCTTAAGTGAAGACTTGAACTTGAGTACTGTTGGAGTCGAATAAATGTCACAATCGACGACTTTTGGCTTTACATTCACTTGAAACTTAAGCCTGGAGCCTTTAATGGATTTAAGACCCTTTTTTAAAATTGTCTAATAATTTAAAGGCTCGGTGAAGATATTCAAGAACTTGGACTAACAGTTTGTATAAGGACTTATTCCCACATCTGCTATAAACCAAGGAAATTCATTCCTGTAAATAGAATGAAATTTAGCTGAAAATTTTCATGTAGTTTTTTTAAACTAAAAAAATTGTTCTTTAAAAAAAAAAAATTGGTCTTCAATGCCATGGTGGCCTTTAAATAAAAAATTTCTAAACACAATTTTTTTTGACAAACAAACCACTATTTCATATAAAACAAAAAATAAAGAACGTAAAATTTTAAGAATGATTCTTGCTACAAGTTGGTATGTTTCTTAGCACACTTTTTAAAAAGATTATAAGATTTAGAGAAAAAGAAGAGAGAATATGACAAATAATATTTGAAGTTATATGAAACTTGAGCAAACGACAGTTCACCTTGAATATTTTTTTCTTCTCTAAACCTAATAATCTCCTTAAAAAAAAGTATGCAAAGATAAATACCAACATACACCAACAATAATTCTTTATTGTATGAAGCGGAAGAGGTCAAAATTAATTTTAATTTTTAAATGTTCCGGGCAGCGCCAGCCATACCTACTCTAGTCATTAATGAAATCTAAAATTATTTAATGTTTATAATTGAATAAGTCATATTCAAAAGTTATGATATGGTGTATCTTTATATGGATCGAACTTTTCTTTTAAGCTATATTTCCAATATTCTGTATAAGTAAGACTAATTTGTGCACATCTAAAATCACTTTTCCACACAGTTAAAGTAACTTATATATGAATAGTGATTTAAACTACGTGTATTTTGGACATATAAAAAAAAAAAGAAGCAAAAATCAAAATGGTAACCTGACAATTTGAAGATTTTTTTAGAGGAGAGCAGCTTATCTGTACTGACGTTTCATTAGATCAGCTACAATCACCTGTGACAAGGGAGAAGGAGGAGGAAGAAATAAACAATAATTTTAGCAAGAATTACTCCGATGTCGATTCTCAATTCTACTTGGAGTCCAACATTGACTTACAATTATAGCTTGGCAAAAATCCTCAAAGTTACTCTCTGTCTTTTATGGGCATACCCGAATGTTCAATCAGGGGTTTGAATGTAATAGGAAAATAAGTTTACAACCTATGAGTTAAATATTAAATAGAAAAGCCGAGAAATAGAAAATATCAATTCCTAAAAAGTGGACCAGGCAAACAATACTCATTATTTAAATCATTACTTGGGTTGTGGGAGTTGTGTTTTGTGCAAGCGTGCCCGTAAATACAACTTCAACTATCTGGTTCCTCTTTTTTCTTTAGGACATAAACAAACCTTTATTCATAAATTATTCTTGATGGTCGATGGGTAATTTCGAACATACTTATAAGATATCTCAATTATGATTTTTTTAACATTACAACTTATCTGAAAATTTAACCAAAATATAGCTTTACTTGGTACTATTTAATCAAAATAATATTATCAAGAAAATGTCTTAATGATAGTTATAATTTATTGTATGATATATGTAGTATTAAATTTTAATTGTCATAATATAAAACTTTGCTTACAAATATCAATATAAAAATTGGATATAACCAATCGTAAATAGCATGTGTGCAAATTAAATGCAAACTATAATAATTTTAGATGAGGCGGTAGATGTTTATTTCTTACATTTAAAGCCATTTAGATAAAGAAAAAATCTAACACCACAATCTAAGTCTAAGGAAAAAATAGTCTTAAATTTGGTAAAAATACTCATACTTCGTGAGGAAGAAGTTGAGTATTATATTATGGAATGACGCAATGGTAATGTGTGAGCCCCTAGAATAGAAATCATCCTAAGGGACGTTATGTATATTATTTATATATAATTACCGTATAAATGCATATTATATTCTGTAAAATTATGTAAGACAAAATATATTATACGAAAAATACCCATATCCCATATCCCCCAAAAAACGTGCATTAAAACTCTTGGGGTTCAATCCTCTTAAAGTCAACTCATAGTTTAAGTAAACCATGTTAAGAGTCCTTTAGTTCCCTTAATGCCTATAACGCACAAATCACTACTATGACTAGTTACAGTCACAAATATCAATTCCATTAATAAGTTTGAATTCGTGCTTTACTGCAAATATGGACAATGATACATCTTGAATACTTCAAGCCTCATTCCCAATTTCCTTATTACTCGTAAGAACAAATATAAGTAGAGAACATTAAACCCATCATTACATTGCGCATTCGTTAGTGCTTAAAAAGTACATATAATCATCGTTAGACCTAAGAAGCCAGTATATAACTTATATTATAATGAACATTCAAGGATGACGTCTAACTAGTTGAACGGAGTCCGGAAGTATAGAGATACCCAATTTAGATTATTTTATTATGCAAATAAAATATGTGAAGTATATATTAATGGAGAATAGTAGAAACGGCAAAAAATAGTCAAAATAGTTAATATGATTTAGTATCAAACGGTGTTAATGGAAATACAAAGCCATGTGGATTCAATATATATCGAAGAAGTCAAAGCTGTAGGAGATTGTGGAACAACAGCCAAGAAAGATTGTGTAGACATTGTGGTTTCCAATTTCCTCATAAGAATGGGAAAGTTTGCTTGCAAAAAGCATCGAATACACAAGATGTGATAAGAGAGGCCAATATGCAAGAGTATGCTGGTGTCTAAAAGAAAACTCTAGTTCGATCATCACCTCTATTCAAAAATTTGAACTGAATAAATCACCCATCGATGCATTGAATGTCCATGGAAATTACTTCAAAAATATAATAGCTACATATGATAGTGGTGCAATTATATCTGTCGCTGGATTAAGAGTTCTAAGTAAATATCAATTCCACCCCAATTAAAAGAGTATCGTTTAGAATTTATCTTCAACTTAAATTATTTATTTATTTACACATGAAGGAAGAGGGATTGTTGTATATTATTAATATATAACTTCCCTATAAATAACTTTTCAGAATTTATAATATATTCTGTAAATTTATGCAAGACAAAATATATTGTTAGTTAGAGAACATCAAACCCATGATAACAGGAAGTGTACTCATAATTTATTAGTTACCACTAACCATAAAGGATGAATAGATAACTATGGTACTAAATCTAAAGAATAGAAATGAGGCAATAAAGTAACGAATTATGAAAAAATATTGTTAATATTTACGAGTTAACAATTAAAAGATAACAAAGCATTCATACATTTTGTGATCAACAATAACTTATAAACTGAGCTTATGACGATGTCCTTTATATTGTCTGCGTTTGTAAATCAAGGGCCAATCAACATTGCAGTCATTGATCTCCCTTGATGATCTCTTGTCTCATCTAGTGCGACAAAAATATAATTTTCTTTCACATTTTCTTTTATTCTATTCAAAACTCTCCTTGACATACTTTCACAACAAAGTTGTTAACGACCCATTAACCTCGAGAAGTTTTTTCAGTATATTTATCAATAAAATTGGAGAAATTGGGATGATCCAGAAAATTTAAAGGGACGTTACAAGGCACAAACAACTTTTCTACGTCCAAATTGAATGAAGAACCGTTGAATTATCCTTGGGTTCCTTGAATATTGTGTTTCTTGAGGACTTTTAAGTTGTGGATTTGATGGGAGGTTTTGGAGCGGCGGATTACTTGCCAAAAAGAACGACATGGGCATGAAAACTGGCAAAAACGGTAAGATATACTTTTATTTTCCAAATCATAATTCCACACCTCAGTACTTCCGTTGTGAGAAACCGATGAAAAAAAGGCACGTTTTCTTTGGCATAATGATGATGCACGTGAGAGAGCAATAAGGGGGAAGTTGCTTTGGTGATGATTAGTACAATACTGAGGAAAAGTTGATTAGAAGATGCAAGGGTACCAACGTGTTTCATTCCTTTTTTTTATATAATATCTTTTAACCAATCAAATTCGGTTTTTTTTCAACGGTTCCAACAACCCTAATCATTATACATGATTTCCGCACATTCTCTTCTTCTTTCCTTCTAAATTACGAAAAAAAGAGAGGTTTTGCTATAAGTTCAAGGTAACTTCCAAGAGCAGTTGTTGTAAAGTATGCCAGAGGAATATCGATAAAAAAAAAGGATAAACATTTACATTGAAAAATATACTTCATGTACATCAGTGAACCCATCTCGATAATTGTCGAGCACAACCCAAAGTTCATAATCAACTATTCTTTTGTCCCCCCCCTACATTTTTTTTTTTGCTTTATTCCGCCAATGCACTAAGGTGTCATAACGAAATGAATTATAGGAGAACTTTACAAAATAGGATTGCTTATTTAGTAGATGTCGATGAAGAAATAACTACTTTCGTTTTAGCCAAAAAGTTTAGCTCAATGGATGACATACTTATCACAAAGAAATATTGGGATATGGTATAACTGCAATACAACGTTTTAGAAAGAGTGGTTTCATGCTCCCAGAGGTGGAAGATTCTCAAATTCAAACTGAATTACATGAGGTCAAAATACCTAACATGATGTTTCTCATTGAATTACATAATTTTGGTCGACATGAATTCTACCGGAGAAATAACATGAAATTACTCTAATGTATTCCTCCTTAATACAGTCTATTCCAAAAATGTTTACCAAGAGGATGAAGAAATTCAAAAAGTGCCAAATCTTAAGGAGAAATATATAATGTTGAACATCTTAAGAAAATTTGTAAAAGTTAATCCGACCATATATAAAATTGAAAATATTATATTACATCAATCATTAAGGGCAAAAAAGCTACCAAATATATGAAATAAGTATTAAGTTTGAATAGTAAAAAATTGATTGTATTAGATTATTTGAATAATGGTGTTTTTTAAAAACTTCGTTTATAAGAAAAATCCCGATATAGAGTATTTTTCATCTGAAAAATAACAGTTTCCATTATTTGGATTTAACTTTATTTTAGTTTTATAATTATAACTTCATTTTAGTTTTATGATTATAACTTCATTTTAGTTTTATGATTATAACTTCATTTTAGTTTTATGATTATAACTTCATTTTAGTTTTATGATTATAACTTCATTTTATGATTATAACTTCATTTTAGTTTTATGATTATAACTTCATTTTAGTTTTATGATTATAACTTCATTTTATACAAATCTTAGTTTTATACTTCACGTCTTGAGATTATTTAATTTATAAATGGGCATAATTTTTTTTATTATTACAGGTTCTTCAATCTACTGAGCATAATATTATAAAAGTTTCAGAAGAAATAAAAAATATACAAATTGAATCAAACTACATAGCAGAGAGTCTCTTTGAAAGAATTAATGATAATTATGCAGAGCTATATAAAGAAATTAAGGGTATTTCAAATGTAGAAAAAATACTTTTAGATTCTGCCGATGGAGTAATTGACACGAAAAGAAAACTGGAATTTGGAATTAGACAAATAATCTTTAAGGTGTCTGAACTGGCAGATATATTGAGTAGAAAAATTGATGTCAACATTAGTGAAAAAATCGATCGTGCAACACAAAGAATTTTCGAAAATCAGAATGCAGCTATGGGAAATTTGACTAAAAAAGTAAATTTAAAATATTATGACTTGATTCTCAATTCTGTACAAAATCTAATGTATGGTAATGCCATTCAAAATTGTGAGACGGATTACCTATTTCTATTATTTTTTGATGTATTTAATTCTTATGTCAATGATTTTATTTTATTTTATTATAGGTAGAAAATGAAATTGGTCATGTATGGAGACAAATGGGGATTATGTATGGTCAAGTATCAAATTCGATTTCCATACTACAAAAAGTGAGATTTAAGATTTTATTTTTAATGGAGTTTTTAAAATTAATATATTGTATAACACTAAGACAATTGTCTTGAGAATGTCATCGTTCTTTGTCATATGAAACTTTTGATTGAACTTGTGGAGCTTTTACCATTATGATATGATTTTTAAGCAAGTTAAATAAATCATTAAAAAAAAAAAGCAAAATGTCAAAATATATTGTATTTGCATTTAAAGAAATGCTTGATGATGAAACTTGATTTTCAAAAGAATATTATTAATTAATGAATTATCTGTTAATTAACAATTTTAATAAAGACACATTGTTTGAAAAGTCTAATTTTTTGAACTTGTGTCATGTTTCATTAGGTTAAAAAGGTCCTTTTAATGACGATTGTTAATCGTCTAGAACAACGGATTTAAAACAATAGGTTCTTCTTCTTAGGTACGTGATATTTTTCAAGAAGGTCCCCAAACCAGAAAATAAAATTGTGAGTATAAACGCTGTTAAGCCTAAACAAAAAAGGATATAAGAAAAGAAGGGAACAAGATGGTTGAAATAATTATCAAACAAAAATACGTGTATCTATATTACGTTCACTCATAGACACACCTTCGATCAAAAAATAGAATAACTATAACCACGATTGTACTTATTAAGAGTGCCAACTTTAATGTTTATCTACAGAAATCCCAATCCTAGCAGTGAAGGGAGATAAATAAAAGATGAACGTAGCCCAGTGAAATGTCAGAAAACAAGTTGTAATTATTCTCATCATTGATATGGTTGTCACCTCTTTCCTCTTGGGAGGAGAGAAAATGCAAAAAAAATATAAATTTTGGAAGCACTTAAGTAACTCATTTGCTTCCAAGATTGATTTTTTGAGGAATTTTCTCTCCTCCAAACAAGGTTCATTTTAAATCACAAAACCTCTTGATTTTGATATGAAGAATTGTTGTTGTTTGAAGATTATAATATGGAAAGTACTTAAAACAACATAGTCTATTTTAACATTCCCTATGTCAATATAAATACAAGGTAAGATCATCTTGTAATTGGGCTTCCTATAATTTTTAATTTATGTATTGTATCGACGGCTGGACAAGAGAAGCATATTTTGACAGAAAATGGAACCATTTATAGTATATGATGTCACTATTGCTATTATTTTCAATTTAATGTACCGTACCGAATGCTGGGTAATAAAAACAGATTTTGACAAAACACGTACCCACTCATCTACTATGACGTCAAAATTAAAAGCGTGGTGGAAGTAAAACATCAGTCGTAAACGCGTTATGGTATAACCTTGTATTTCTATTAACCTTTGGCCATTCCAAACTTATGCACGCATACTTACAAAATATCGATAGATGTGGTACCCGCCTTAATGTGTCGCCTGTATTTTTATAGGATTCTGATCTATATATTTCTTTAGGATTGTACAGTTTCTCATGTGTATTCCAACCCTCGCACCTAGACAATGTAAGATATTTTACGTCCTCTAAAAAATTCAATGATTTGGCCTATGTTGCATTTTTTCGTAATGTGATTTTGAATTTCAACAAGTTGTCCTACTTGCAAATTTGTTAGAAGTTTTGACTTCTTATCTCTATAAGCTTTGGATCTCCCTTTAATAATTTATATTACACTCTTAATTTCCGTAGCTTGCAATCCTTTATGTGATCATATTGTGATTAATGAGTAGGAATAGTTAATTTTCTTTCTTTCAAACAACCATTCTACTGGGGAAAGTAAATCTTGTCGTGGAGTATTTTGCCACTCAACTAAGGCATTCTGAAAGATTCCATTCTCATCATATTTCTTCACGAGTCCTTTAATAGCTTTAACAGTGGCTTATGCGTGTCTGTTGATCTGTTGGTTATGAGCATTCGATGACTCAAGGGTAATACTAAAACTTTTGCAAAAGGTCCATTGTCTGTCTTCGGTCGTTTAGATATGCCAAAAAGTGACATATGACTCTTTAGAGAATTGGCGTTGTCTTCAGAACTTGCTGATTTGATCCATTATGTCATCGATGCCCATCCACTGTATCCATGTACATATACATATATGGATGAAATTACAAGCATATTTAATGAGGATTAGTTGAAGTTAATAAGTATAAACAATAGCACTCGTCTGTTTTAATCATTGGTTATAAGGGCTTGAATTGGATGGGACTATTGATACTGTTCGCATGCTGAAACGATTTATTTAATATCTCTGTGGAAATTGGCCCTATAGAAAAAGACCGAATTATTTCCACTGTTCTTGTTATTCCCTAATGACTATTATGTACAATTTCTATGATCTTGGTTTTTATTTTCATTTTTTTAACCAAACGTTTCGGATTGTATAAGATGATACACCCTTTATCATGCTTATTTAAGAATAAGCGATTCCAGGCGCTTGTGTATAGATGTTCATAATGGTCTTGCTGAATTTTTAAGAGGGATCTTTGACTCTATTAAAATCTTAAAAATTGATTGACACTTATTATCTACACTTCAATTTTGATACAATTGTCTTTTATTGCTTTGATTCCTGAGTTGTAGCAATAAAGGGATCTATTCACGGATAGTAGGGAATTTAAATATTTCAAGTAAAATTATATTTGAATTTGTTCAAAGCGAAGTATTTAATTATATTTATATAAATGATATATTATTATTGTTAGGAGGCAAGTTAAATATTTATAAGACATTGAAAACGTGAACAATATTTGGAATATTATCTTGTAACAAATAAGAAAATGAATAGATTTTGTTGAAGCCGACTTCCAAATGAAGATTTTATTTTACACTCACCGGCAGGAAGTATTTATTTACGTCTTTACGCATGGGGTATAGGTAGAAACGCAAATAAAAACTTCCTGGGATGTATAAAATAGTAATACAAATTTTAGTAGTCTATCAGAATTACCTCCTAACTCAAAAAGTTTAAACCATAATCGCTGCCAGTAAGTATAAAAAAATAAACCAAAAACGGTATTTACGCCAATACCTTTGTAGGATTAATATTTTTATCATTTTTAAGTGAATATTCACCGCTTTTCCTTTCATAGTCTTAACTCTTCTATATTAACCATAGTTTAAGTGCATACATGACTTCGTCTGCACTTAGTTAATTTCCTTGCACTCATCTTCCTTTGGTTTGGAATAATACATTAAGATAAAGTAGCGCATCGAGGCAGCTAGCCTTTAAAAATTCAGCGCACCTGTGTTGCCTCTTTCTTACAAGATGTCGCTCTTGAATCAACCGTCTTTTTCCCCAATTTCATTCCTTTTATTAATTTAATTCAAATATAATTATCATTGTTTCAATTCTACCTACTTCATTCTTTCTTCATTACCAAAAAATATAATATAATTTCGTTATATCTTAAATGAAAAAAGCAATTGAAGTTTTGAGTAAAAAAAATTAGTTGGTTTGAAGACAAAAGTATTTTCAAATTTAATCGTTTCAATTCTGGTTTACTTAATAATTTAAAAGTTAAAAATTCAAAGAAGAGTTTTACTATTAATCTATCAAAGGCACATTAAAACTACAAATAGCTTGTGGTATATCGGTTTACATAAGATTTTTCAAAATGAACTAAATTTTTTATATTCAATGACAGAATTTTAAATGAAGTTTTTGAATTGTTTAAGATTAAAATATGAAGTCTGTCCAAAATTGAGAGGAATCCCTCTTTAAAAGTTAAGTATTCTATTAAAGTTTCGCTTTATTATTATGTTTAGAGTGGTTGCATCATGGGAGAATCAACCTTTCCTAATTCAGAAGGAGATACCTTTAAACATTAGTTTTTATGCTCTCGGGAGTGCCAACAATTTGATGGAAACAAGTTGTAGCATATTACTATACACTGAGATCTTATGACAGAACGAACGACGGTGCAATAATAAGTGAAATACTTAAAATGGAAGTGTATAATAATTCTAAAAACTATTGAAAATGAAGAAAATAATTTTCAAAGAAGGATACATTCTATAGCTGAAGATTTGAACAATACATCAAAACCAAAAAAGAGAAGATAATCTATGCAGTTCTTAGTAACGTGTATGCTATGGAAAAATTGTAGTCCTCATCTATATAGAAGAATTGTATATTATAGCTGTTTTTATATACCAAGCATTTCATACTTGAGAAAATTGTCAGGATTTTTAAATTCAAATACGGGGGTATCCTCATTTACATGTACATATCTCAAGTCACGGTTAGGACCGCTTCGTTCAGAACATCTAAAAGTAACAATATGTTCTTATAAATGCATCAAGTATATTGGTGAAAAGTTTTTATGGTGTAGAAACAGATGACATTCCTATAAGATCATAATTATACAGACTTCGCCGGCCATGCTGCATTTAAAATTTAAAATTTTAGTTGATAAAAATTTAATCTACGAAGCTAATTGTATCATACATAGAGCAAAAGGAATCACATGGTTCAATTGCTAAATTTAATTCAGAATTTTAAATTTATTGTCAGTTCTATTTCAATAAAATATTAGTTTTTTTCAACTGTATCTTTGACATGGCAATAATTTGATTATGGAACCATACTTTTTCATTAAGACATTTGTCATGGAATCAAAGAAATAAAACGTTTCTTTATGTGGGAAAGATGGAAATTTAACCAGGTTTGTTTCAAACTCAGATAAATTACTTTATTCCATTTCGTCTGAAAATTGGGTAACAAAAGTGGTAATTGTGTTCTATGATACTATATTGAATGGATATACCAAAGCTTTAGGAATTGGTTAGAATGTTGGGATCGCTTGTTTTGAATAAAATGGCAAATGACCTTTTTGGAGTCACTTTCCAAATAAAAAAAGAGGACTGCAGTTAACAAAGTTGTTCAAAAAATTAAATTTTTGGGGTTTTATTGACATTTTACCGTTCGTCCTAAAATTATTGTAAAATCTTTTTGGAGTTGGGAAAAAGGGTGGGATTAATAATTAGAAGAATCTTCGGCTTACAGATTTAAGATTTGAGAAAACGATCTAAGACATCTTTCAAATTTAAAAATATATCGATTTGGCTATAATGTATTTATCAAAAAGTTAAATTCCATGCATTTGTTTCGTTAGTGAGAAAATGTTGAAACAAAACCAATCAATCTTTAGTATCACCTAAGGGTAGAAAGACTTTAGCTTTTGGCTGGATTAATAGGTGCTCAATTTGTTTGTTATGTCTTCGATGTTTTTATTGATACATGTTGATTTGTTTTATTTGAAGTATGATTCTCAAGGTGTACTCTCGTGAATCAATAAGTCAAGCACAGAGTACAAGAGATCCAAGATTTAGTAGAAGTTTCTTGCTGGAAATGTATATCACAAGGTAGCAAAGTTATGCAGATGTCTTTAATTGTGAATGTTTGTTGAATTCATCGTATTGGAACAGAACTTCGTGGCTTATACTTATAATGATCAATTGGTCAGTGCAATAGACAGGATCAATTTCCATTGAATAAATTTATCATTCTTGATAGCCTTAAATAACCAGTCAAACTCAAACCAATGTTGGAGGATAGCGTAGAGAAGGTTATATAAGAGTTAGGTATTATTTTAATTAATTCTCAAGGGCTTGAGAACCATCATAAATATTTTTGAACTATGAGTTTAGGTCAGTAGTGTAGTTAAGGTCACCTTTTTCTAGTCCCCATGCCTTCAATTCCAAATACTTCAGAGTTCGCGACAGATATATCAAAAGATTATTCGAATCAATGGTTGGAATCCGAGTACCTCTTTTCTGCTAGAGGCTAAGACCCTTTTACTCTCAAATAGAGAGCAACAACCTTCTTCATTAGAGACTAAACTCTTTATTTAACCATCTTTTTCATAAAGTCTATGTAAGAATAATTTATAAATTTTCTCATGCAACCGATCAGGATGATAACCACTCCTGAAACTTTTATTCGAAATTTTCTTAATGTTAAATGACACCATTCTATATATTGCACGCATGGAGACATGATTTCTTTAGTTGATTAATCTTCTTCGTAAAAAGTAGAACTTACAAGACTGCATATGTTTAATCGCTCAAGAATCTATTCGTTAATATGTTTAAAAGTAATAAAAAAATCTTTCATCATGCAAGAACTCATTCAAGTTGAACTGATGTCGCTCGCTCAACTTTTCATATTTTTGTCAAAAATCCTTTGCCTTATTCTCACTTCTTTTTTCCTCCTTCTCTAAACCTTATAATTTTCTTATAAAAACAGTGTGCAAGTGTACACACCAAGATGCAGGGAAAATAATTCTTAGAATTTTACGCTCTTCATTTTTGGTTTTATATGAATTAGTCGTTTGTTAGTCAAACAATTTGTTTTTAGAAAAATGCTATTTTCAGGCTGCCATAGCCTTGAAGGCCAAAAAATTATTCTTAGAGCCAGTACTTGAGCTTTAAAGACCTACATGAGCAATTTTATCAAAATCCATTGATTTGTTTTGCTGTGATTCCTGGACACACAAAAAACAAACACACACACAGACATTCACATTTAAAATATAGATAACCAACGGTATATGTGATGCAAAGTATATGCTCTTTCGGTATGTAAAAATGAAACAAACCTAAAATTAGTACGGTGACACTGACAATTTGAAAAATGTTTGAGAGGAGAGCAGCTTACCTTTTTGACGTGTCATTAGATGAGCTGCAATTAGCTGTGAGAGGAAGGAAAATAATCACAAATCCAACTTTCTATATAGTAAAGACAAATATACTAGAACAAAATCGATGTCAACATTTATTTGAGAGATGAGCATTCTCAGTAATGATATTAAGGATGAAGTTGGGTCTTATGCCAAAGGGTTTAACTGAAGTCATTGAAAAAAAGATTTATTTTAAGGTTGATACTTGAGAGAACACTCATCTAAAAATTCTTAACCCACAATTATTTATTCATAAAATACTTTACCTCATACAATAATAAATACTAATTAATATTTGGTAGTTATGAAATAAAATAAAATCAACATACTAAATGTATAATTTTTGGATAAGGCATTTAACAGTATTTAATTATTAGCATCCGTATTTACAACTTTAAATCTTAATATATAGTTTAAAAGTGATTATTTAATTAAGCCAATTCCAACACATTTTTATCTAAAGTTATATATATATGCATAATAGTCATATTTATCACATCACAAACCCTTCACTCTTGCCCCCCACCCCCGCCACTCTCAGCGAGAAGTAGCGAAAACAATCCTCAACCATATTGGAGGATATTATATTTATATATTATTTTCGTTACTAGCCTGCATACGAGTTGTCGGACAAACTGCCTCCTTTTTTCTTTCCCTTCCCCTACCTAAGCCCAAACTAGGAAATATCACTGCCATTTTAACTGGAACTGAGTCAAAAAAGTAATTACACTCATGACTTATGTTACTCTCCGTCTTTAATTATTACTTTATACTTGATGTTCTGTCTTCAAAAATTAAATAATAATGACAGCTGCTTCAGAATATAAATCATCCTGTCTAGATTACCAAGAAGAAATAGCCGTTCCCACTTTCAACGACATTTTTAAATACCTCCATCAGTGGTTCACATAAGTGAAGTATTTTACTGTAACCACAAACACAAACACAACTCGTTCTCATAGACAGTTTTTGGTTTAATTTTTTATTGAAAGGTGCTAAAAATCAAATTCTATCCACTGTGCTAGAGTGTTGGCCAGTGTACAAGTGTAAATCTACAAGGTATTTTGCTCTTTAATATAGATCTTAAATAATTAAAATGACGTTATAACTTTATATTAAGATCATTACCCTGCAGAAAATCGCTAACACTAGGAAAATTGGTGTATTGGTCGTGCTACATGTGCATTTATTTCTGTATAAACCACAAAATCAAATAACTTTGCAAAATTGTTTTGGTAAGAAAAAAGGATTTACCCGGTAGATGATATTTAAAATTTATGTAAAAAAGTAATAAAAATCATACATGGTCAGATTTGGATAAAGTAATGTAAAAGGGGGAAAATAGTAGGTTTAATTGAAATTTGAAGTTTTTTTATCAAGAGATAGAAGGTTCTTGCGAATTAATAATGAACAATAACATTTAAAAAAATAAAGTCACTTGGACCCTCAAGCCTCGGATTGAGAAGATTTCCGAGAGTTCTAAAGAATTAAAACTATGGAATAGGGAGCTAGATTATGATGATCTTGTTCTATGTATTTATAAATTATTTGTTTCGCCCAACAGTGAGAGTTAAAACCTATAACGCTCGACTATACAAACATAATAGCTATTAAAAGTTAAACATATTGGGTCAAAATATTAAAAGATTTTAAAAGAAACATGTTTAAAATATTAATATACAACTAGAATAAATATATATCATGTTGTTACCTTTATTGTATTACGCTACTTTTCCTCCGAAACGAAACAGAAAAAGAGGGCAAAATCATTTAAAAATTATTATAAAGCTTTATATTAGATTAACGATATAAGTTTTTTCATTTTCACAATGTGTCTAATTGAAAAGATAAATAATATAAAACTAATTATTATAATATACACCATTTATCCAAATATATAAATTTAGTACTATTTATTCTTTTAAAATGATTTTATAAATTTTTTCAATACTATTTCCATCTAAATATTAATAATATTATATCGGGACACAATGGTGAATCTTATTCTGATCATGACAAAAAATAGGATATTTCCTTGGCAAAGAATAATGAAATATGTCGGAGGGCACATCATGGGAAAAGATCAAATATTCATCATGGAGAGATATTCAAAAATACTGAAAGAGATGAGGAAGATGTT
Organism: Lepeophtheirus salmonis; assembly: GCF_016086655.4. NCBI lineage: Eukaryota > Metazoa > Arthropoda > Copepoda > Siphonostomatoida > Caligidae > Lepeophtheirus > Lepeophtheirus salmonis. The sequence goes on from NC_052142.2 coordinate 12,561,631, forward strand.
TTGCCTCAAGGTAGGAAGCTCTGACTTGCTCGATGAAAGTGAGCTTCTTTAAATAAAAATACTTACAAATTTAAAGGCATATCTTGGATTGAAAACAATAGACGATGTATTATAAACTCAGAATACTCATCCCATGGTAATTATGATCAATAATTCAGATCTGAAATACACATTCAGACTAATTACAAGGCAAAGGAGTCCATATAACGTTAATAATATAAAGATGACGATGATCCTGATTAAAGATGATTTCAGCAACAAGTTTGTTAGTACAGCATTAAAGAATACCTAATATATCAAGACAATTTGGGATCCAATCCTCAATTCAACGGCAATATATATAAAATATCGGATATCGTCAAGGTATTATTTACTGAGAGGTATTTTAATGACCTTTTGTCACACTGTGGGGATTGCAATCAATTAAGGACTATTTCTCACATATTTAGGAACTGGCATCATTAAGAACGCTGAGAGATAAGATTGGAAGAAAACCTGATCCACATGAGCTCCTATACGGCTTGAAAGGAACCAGTGACGGCATATAAATAGCATTGTGAAACTGCAGCACCATTAATTTCTTATATACACATTTTTGTTAATATATATTATTATAAATGAATGTAATAAAGTAGGTATAGTTTACAGTTTGAAATTGGATTAGACCTAGGGCATGAGAAAATAAATAATGGCTCAATAAACACAGTCAGTAAGGCAAAATCAAAAACACAAATTTATGCAGTTGTCCCTGCATGAGAAAGTAAACATTAACAGACTAGATCGTCTGTAACCAGAAAGCACATATCTCAGCGAATTCACTTTCTCTTCTTGGGACTGTAAATATTAAAAAAGACTTAGCGAGGCCTACAGAAACATAATAAGAAGATTACTTCTGAACTGTTCAAAAAAGAAAGTTTTGTTAATTTTTAACAAGAAAATTTCTATGGAAAATATATCAGTAACTACTGAGGCATATCTCATGATTGACAAAGACAGACTCTGAACTGAAATCCAAGTAATCTATAGTAGAAATGATATGCATAAATATTGGAAGTTAATTGACCTATTAAATTTTATAATTTAGCTGAAGTTCTGTGTAAAATTACGAAACTTAATAAAAATTCTATTCAGAATTCCTATGACAACATCAGAGGCTGACCGCTGTTTTTCAACATCAAAAAGGATAAAAACTTTTTGAGGGATCACTATGAATCAGGACTGGTTAAATTCACTTGCAATTATCTCAACAGACAAAATAATTATCAACAATACTCCAAATATCAATAAAAAAGTTATTTATTGTTTTACCCAAAACAAAAACCGAAGAATGGACTTTATTTTAAAATAAAATATCAAGTCAGGACGAAGCGTTTTATTGGTTAGACCGTGAGCAATGAATATTTGTGTTATATTTATATATTAAATTGTAAAAACAATCTAAAAATTGACTATTCAGCTTAATATAACAAACTTATCAAAATAAAAATGTCAAAATAACGAATTCTAAAAAAAATCTACATGTGAAAAAATACATTGAAATTTATTGGCAACTAAAATTAGAAAATAATAAACTAATAAATCTACACCATATTATATATAAGATAAAATTATTAAATTAAAATCACTATAAATTTCAAAATTTCACTCCCTCAGTAGGCCTCGAAAAAACCCTAAAAGTACTAAATTTCACAGAAATTTTGGGGAAAGCTTAAAGCGCACTCCCAAGTTATAAGAGCTCGCTTCGCTCGCCACCCACCTACACATTTTTTATGGAATAGCCCCCTCATGAATGATATTCACCAAGCCCCAATGAAAGGAACCAGCAAAAAACTTCGTTTAGCATCTAAAGTTATATGTATGCTCCAAACACTTATCCCTCCAACGCACTTCAACAATGCTAACCCTTTACCAAGAATAGATGAACAAACTCTCAACGAGTTTAGATTAACTCGAATACAGCCAATATCTGAATTCTTTTTTTTTTTATTACATTGTTGGGTATGTGATTTTAAATCTATGTTTTAATATGTATATCTTGTTATTGTTATCAATGTCTTTATTAATAATTTCTTCTTTATTATTGGGGTATAATGCAGTATAATTTCTTCATTAATTGATAAATTAATGTTATTTATATTCAAACAGGCGAAGGTGAAGGAAAATAATAATAAAACGTAAACTCAACTTCTCATTTGTTTCATATATTAGATGTCAATAAGTATTTTTATGTCATATTTTCCTCTTAAATGTTTTTAAACCTATCGCAAAAGATTTTATAAACTCTTATGTTTCAAATATTATTTAGAGGAATATATTGCTAAATATATATTTTTTAAATAATAATAATACATATATTTTAATTTCTAGGTCAAAGATCAGACAGAAATCTACGTCAATCATACTGGAAAAAATCTTGGAGAAATGGAAGGAACTGTTGAAGGTAAAAATTTAAAAACTGATAAACATGAGTGTTTGATGCGTATAATTATAAGTCCGTAAGCACTACATAACCCTTAAAGAGAATAATAATAATAAAAGAAATACGTCGCTTTACTTTAATAGTATATACAGAATCTGTTTGTATTAATTTCCATTTTTGTAGAATCTCGCAAACATGCTCTCATCTCCTCGCAATTTATTTAACGTTCAAATTTATTATCGAGATATATCTGTTCCATAGATTAACATGCAATCATTTTATTATAATCTGTCGGCTTCAATTAACTAGGTTGAATTTCCATACATTTTGTAAGTAATTCTATACTTGTATTAATTGAATTGTTCATACCGGGCCAAAAGTATATATCTTTTGACCAACTTTCGGGTTTGAACTATACCGGGATGATATATATATAATTTATTCAAAATACTACTTATGGCACTATTTGGTTTAATAATTTGGCTATTCGTGACGTGTAATCCGTTTTGCTATAAAATATTCTTCAAATTGACTTGTAAAAACGTATTGGATGAGTTTTCAATATAAAATTTATTTGTTTATTTTCTAACAACACTATTATAATCTCTTGATATCTTATATGTTCGTTAGCAAATTTCTCAAGTTTTTTTTAAGTTTAGTATCATACTTTGTAAATCAAACGTAAAAAAAAATTATGTCAATCTAGTTCGGAAACTGTAAATCGTGATAACGTATCAGCAAAGTTGATAATTCAGTAGAGAAAAATGCGTGCAAGGAGAAGGGGGGGGGGGAGAAAGACTTATGGTATCATTGTTTAAAATACTGATGTGATTATCATATGCCTGCTTTATTATGATTTTTGAGGGTATAACGAAAGTATTTATTAGCAAAATGTTTAATGAAGATATACAACGTATACGTTTATACGACTTACACGTTTTTTATTCGTTACAGTAGATTTGAAAACGTCACACTCCATGAAATTGTAATTCATTATGAACACTATTCTTAGAATAATAACTAATGAAACGATAAAGTAGAGTATTTCGAAATATATTTGAAGTTCCAAGTTTAAAAAGAAGGCTTAAATTAAATATAATCTACATACTAAAAAATAAAACATCATACATTTATGTTAAATATACAAAATTAAACAATTATAATCATATAACTAATAACAATAAATTATAAATACAGAATATTGAAATAATAGATTGATCCATTTAATATTTTCTTGTTCTGACATGAATTCAGTTAAATATGTCATAACTTTAAGTTGCTAAACAAAAGCCAGACGTGGACTTTAATCAAAAAGATCATCAACCTTTTTCCCTAATGTGGAATTTGGTATATACAATTGGGCACATAATAGATATATCTCAACGGATGAGATCTAAATAATTATTAATAATAAAGTAAATGTCAAAATCATAAAATTAGACAATAAATATACTCATAAAAGAAATCTTATAATTAAATCCATCGTAAAGATTTAGTGCAAAAGCTAATTATGTAGTAATGTCCGGCGATATTACTCTTTATTAAGGGCATCAAAAAAGATTTCCCCCCATCATATATAATTGTATAACAGCATACTATTATCATGAACGATACGCACAATTGCTAATTATAATGCTACACCCAATGTAACTCCCCACGTTGTTGTGACCATTTAAGCAGTTGTTTTTGCCTTTTATGAGTTTTTTGAACACAATTTCTTAGGGCTTATCAACCATAGCTAATCCTTAAGTGATAAAAAAGTATATTTATTGGCTATGTAATATTGGAAAACCTAACGAGCATACCCAAGTCTTTAAGTGAAGAAACTAATATCAGACAAACTAGTTGCGAACCATCCAAAGCTACTACTCCCGTTGTTGTGACCATTTAAGTACTTGTTTTTGCCATTTAATGAGTTGTGTATCATAATTCTTGATAGTTTTAGCTAGAATTTAATCATAATTTATGATTAGACTTAAAAAAAAAATGAATACTTACTGTTAGATGGTACAAAATTCAGAGTTCCATTTCATAATTTGGTGTGGATGCCTCTAAAGAGGCTGAAAATTATCTTAACTTCACAATTACGTTGGGAATATTTCTATAAATGACATTATTACCAACATCCTCCATTAATTAATGATGGTTCTTCGGGAAAGGAAGAATTTACCCTTGTATTTCTCCATAATTTTTTTGAACGTAGGATGATTAGCAATGGATAAGGGTATATTACATGCAATAAGCATCTTTGTGAGATCAAAGTTAAAGTCTGACGGGATGTATTCATCGTTAACTTGATTTTATAGATGAATATCCATACTCTTGTTATGAGATGTGGATAATGAGTGGCGTGTAATTCTAGACAGGGGACTAAAGGCACATTTATATCGATAAATCCGGCAACCCATCTGTTTCTCATCCAGTAAGTATTTTCGAAATTCCTGGGCCTCCATTTTCAGAAATCCAGACCGAAGGTGACGTTATTTTAAGTATTTTATTCAGATCTCTATCGACTATCAGCATCCAATATTATATTAATATTGAATGATAAAGGCAGGCATGATAACGTTCTTAATAATCTTATGCATCAAATCGGTTGAATATGAATGCCAATGGCTTATGATCTGCTTTAACTCCAAAATTAGCACCTTTTATATAGTGCAAACATTTTTACATGCTCTAGGTAATAGTAATAATCCAAGTTTTATTTTCTGAATATTGTGTTTCTACTGGAGTTAATGTTCGAGAAACAAATTTAATTAAATATTTTATATCATTGTCGTCTTTTTTCTCCGTTGAATAAGATCAAAAATAAAACCATTAGGTTCTCATGTCAGTAACCAACTTCGTAATTTGGCAAACGTAGAAATGAGCTAAATCTTATGCTGAGCTTATTATCCTTTTTTACTCTTTAAACACGTTTTGATGTTCTTTTTGTCATTATTATTAGTTATTTTTTTAGCTCTTGTAATGGTGCTCTAACTCTTGTGTGGTATTGATAAAATTGGGCTAATTGATTTTCTAGGCCAATGATCTTAATGCTATAAGATTTTCTGGCTCTGGGAACTTCAGAATGTTATATTTTTTTTTTGATCTGGTTCGATACCTTCGCCGGATATGAGCCTACCGTACAAATTTCACTTTTGTTCCATGTTGAATTTTGTCTTTTGATATGATAATATTGTTTTTCTCAAAACATTCTAAAACTTCTTCCACCTCTTGTAAAAATTCATCTTCATTTTCACCATATATAACAATATCCTCCACAATCTTCTTTACTTTCTTAATTCTACATAAAATATAATCTGTCCTCCCCAAACATTCATTATTTTGACTACAAAGAGCTCATTGCAGCTTGACAATATCGCAATTTTTCTTGTGATGCTTTAAAATGTTTTCAAATTCGACTTTCTTCGTCCAAAGGTATCTGAAAATAACCCATTTTACAATCTAATGCACAAAACACATAATTTTAGTTAGTAACCGATTGAACAATATCTTTAAGAGATGGAAAATTATGTATCGTATACTCGACATATCGGTTTAAATGTATAAAATCAGTTACGAGTATCATGGCTCTGCCACTCGGTTTTGTAACCATAATTGAAGGGGAACGCCATTCCGTAAAACCTGGTTCTGGCTCATTAACACCAAGGTTTTATATTTAAGTTAATTCTTCCTTTGATTGATCTTCTTCATCGAGAGGAAATTGTTTTGCTGTAGTGATGTTCAACTTTCCGATTAATTTACATTTTCATCGGGCAACTAGTCATTTACTTTAATTTCGATGGTATTACAAGAAAATATCGAGAAATTCGAAGTTTTGACAAGTTCTCCAAATGAGGAGTAATTCATCTCTTTTCTCTAGAAATATAGAAATGAGGGTGATTGGTGATACAGTATTAGGTATTTCTTGTTCCAATCTGTTGATTATTCGGCTCTTCTCTCTAGTGTAACCCCACACATATTTGTATTTATTTGTGCGTCTTGTATATAGGTAAAATCATTGATATTATGTGAGAGATGCAACAAAGACATGTGTTGTTGATTATAATTATGTACAATAGTGCTTTAATTACTTTATTCCATATTGTTGGGTAGTGTTTCATGTGTAAACAACATATGGTCTTTCGAGCCGAATATTTGCGAATGAATGAATATCGTCGTGATTTCTTTGTATTTTTAGTATTGGATAGAGACCCGTAATCATTGAGGATTATCATCGTTAGAACAAGCAATTTTAATTTACAATGTAAACATCGGGTTGAATTGATAAATTAATTATTTTTTTATGTGTTTTGTTTAGTTCGACATTGTTTATTATTATTATCTATAATTCTATATTTGTATGTGTATCTGTGGGTTATACATCGGAGCATTTTGTTAGGAATATTTATAGTATTTTTGCTCCGAATAATAAGGAAGAGGCTTATCTTGCTGTTTTGAGAAAAAATTTAGAGGTGTGTGATAATCTAGAAAGTGAAATTAGACTAGGGAATGTCGATTCGCATTAAATTGGTCTATTAATTTTAGTTATTAAGTCTTGCTAAGGTTCCAATCATATAATGTAATGGAAAAATTAGAAAATATAGAGATTGTTCAGGACGTTGTAGATGAACACAATGGTCTCCAATACAAGTATATGAAGTTGCTTAAGGAAGTAAAAAGAGCTATAAAGTTGATTAAAGCAAAATCAATTGAAGATGGAATTAGAAGCATAGTTGAAACATACAAGTGAACTTGCATCTATTTATTCAAGAATTTTTCGTAATAAGAGCTCTGTACTTAATGATGATCAAAGATGAACAAACTGATTTAATTCAATTGTTTAATCGTCAAATTACCCACAATCATTTTACCTGAAAATGTTAATGAACGTAAAATGACCACACTATTATAAATTTTAAAAATTGCCGGTCATTTTGCACATTGCCCACTCTAACAGGCATTTTGTAAAATGCGATCGCCAAAGCGATGTAATTGGCAAATGAACCCCTTATGCGATACTCAATTTACTTTTTCCAGCAAAGCACGTAATGGGCTCATAATCCAACCCTAATTCACTGGTTTTTTGATATTACCTCAAGAGTTTAACTTATTTTTTTACTGATATGATCCTTGACTTCCTAATGAGTTTGTAAAGGCGTTCCGCATCAAGAATGGGGGCTCAGGCTTAGAAACTTTTAAGAGCTATAACTATAAATTGCATTTCTTATCTTTGGAAAGTAAAACATATAAAATCGGATAAATTTAAGTCCCTTGTGAATTATTCATTATTATGTTTGGGAAAATATTTTTTCTCTTTCAGACATTCTCATTCTTTGGTCCCTGTGTTCCCATTTCTTTGTATTCGTAGTCGTAATACTCAAATATTTACATATTAATTTCATTTGAATTTATTCATTGAAGGTCCCGGTGTTTTGCAATATTGTTATTATGACCTCATAAAATATGAATATGAAAAAAGAGTCACGATTATAAAAATAATTAATTAGAATGAAATTTTTTCGGTACGCATTTTTTTCAAATTAGACACCTCATGGATTCGAACTTGAAGATGGGGAACTAGGAATGTCAATTATTTGCAAGTTTTTGTATAACCTGCATATGAATTCATAATTAACAGGTGAAAAAATGAATATTTCTTATAAAGTTTTTCCAATCTCTGGTACCGATATTTTTATTGTCTGTACACTTTTTTTGTAAAATCATTACGTCTCAGAAGATCGTGTACTCAATTAAATAACACTATCCAACAAAAGCACAATTCTTTTTATGCACTAGAACAGCATATGCTCAACTTAGTTCAGTTGTTCCCTTAATTCCAAATATGTCCTTATTTTCTCTATCATAGCCTCACGGCCTTCAGAAAATGGCTATCTATATTGTGTTATTTCTTGCTATTTTTAAGGTTCAAAGCTGTTTTAAGCCCTTGGTGTGAAGCTAGGGATAGGTTATGTTAATATATTGTAAAACTGAATGTTAAAAAATTCTAAAACCATTTTTAAATGTCTGCATCATCCTTATAACTCCAGTTATCTTTGTTTAAAGTGGAAAATAGATGCTTTTTATTCAGAGTCTCTTAGCTTTAAGACGAATATATTCAAAAAGTTTATAAGTTTCTCATTGGATAGCTGAAAGTATGAACTTTAATTTAAAAAAAGAGCTTCCCAAAAACACTCCTTATTGTTGTCAATTTGAGATAAGGGCCAAGCAAGAAGAGATAGAAACAAAGAGAGAAAAGAAGAAACGAGATGGAAACAAAGGGAAAGAAAAAGGATTTACTCCCAGAACTCCCTTGAATGTACTTCTTTTGGAATTTCTCACTCACTGTGGGCAGTGCCGTATGTCAGGAAGATTTTTCGGTCCGCTTCATAAGGGTGAACGGTTGATTTTCAGTGGTGAACGTGGGATATTTAAACAGGGCAAATGCTACAGCATAGATTAATCTTGCAAGAATATCGTCCAATGGACTGTCTGACCATTATATTCTTCAGGCAAACATTGGGAAAAATAAAATGAAAAGGAAAAACTCTAGACGGAAAGTCAATGCCGACCTATTGATAAAGGAAGGAGTATAATGGAGTATAAAATGCACGGTGCAAGAATTAGAGAAAAAATTTTAACTATACAATTAAGTCAAACAATTTAAACCTCCTTAAATATTTTTAAAATAATAACGGATGAAGATAATGAACGAGATTATAATATACCATGAAACGGTTACATCGACAGAAAATAAATTATGTTCACAAGTCTTGATGTTCTTAACTCGCATGTATACGTGGTGATGTGTTTGAAAAAAATGAAAAAAAAATGCATGTGTTCTTTATCATGATTAGAAGAAGAAGTTTTTCCTCTCTTTCATTGACGCAAAGGTGTCAATCAAACTGTCCATGTCTTCATGGAGCACCTTGTCCACTATCACCCTGTCCATGTTCAAGAGGGTGAGGGAGGAGAGCCTCTCCTGGTCCATGGAGGTCCTCATGTGGTTATTGAACCTTCCGAGACAGGAGAATGACCGCTCCGCCTCACAGCTGCTGATGGGCATTTAGGCCAGGATAACGATCACCTTGTATAACTCCGGCATCAGGCGGAACACTCCCGAGCTTATTAACTCCGCAGCAATTTGTGACGAAACCATGTCTTCTGTGTCAATATCTGCCTAGAGAAACATAAATTTTAAACATATAATGCAAAATGAAACATTATAATATTAACCTTGAATTGCTGGTAGATTGCATAGTCTGACTGGAGCTGCTCGAGTTCAAGTCTGTAGTGCTTGGCGACACGCTCAACGACACAGGTGTCCACTTCACTGTCATTGACGATTGCAATGAGATCCATTGTGATGTTTGTATTGTCGGTGGCAAATCTCCTCTCAAGCTCTAATACAATATTATTGATTGCAAAATCGAAATGTGTTTCACGGAAGTAGGATTCAGCTGTTCCTTTCCACTTTATTCTCCTTGGAATCTTCGCCTCCTTGAATTCCAAATCAATTGAGTCCTCCTGGTCAAATACTGATTTCATCTCAGACGACTTCAACTCAGCAAGTTTCCTGATTGATTCAAAGATTTTCTCATTCTTAAGATATTCAAGAGTCCTAATCACTAGGTTGACGTGTTTCCGGGCCTTTGTTAGGTCAACCTTTCTGCCTTGAAGTTCATCTGACAAGCTAAATGTGTGTCTGAGGAGTGTCTTCAACAGTTCAATGCCGAAAACAAATTCGTGACTAAAGATGCTGTTGAGCAGAGAAGTTGCTGTTGAACTCGACAATGTATCTTTATTTTTTCTCATTATTATGAGGGTCTTCATGATTCTGACCATCCCTAGAGATACAACGTGTACAGCATCGTAGCGGAGACTCCAGCAGGTAGCAGACTGGTTCTTGGCATGCTCCTCATCTTTACTTGTTATCTTCACCGACTTGTAGATTGCTGACCTCTTTGGTGACCCTTCAATGAAGTTTTATAAAATTTGTACCGTCCACATTGTATTTCTCAACAGGGTTATATCTGAGAGAAGATCCTTGACTACAAGATTGAGGACATGGGTGTCGCAGTGAATGTAGACACACAGTGGGGCTGCTTCCTTCCACTTGGCGGTAAGACCCTTCTTGATGCCGGATATGTTGGAGGCACTGTCCGTGGCCAGGGAGACAGTGCGGGCGGGGTTAAGGCCGAGATCCTTGACAGCCTCGTGAAGCTTCTCAAACAAATATTTCCCGTCAGTCTGGGTAACTTTTACAAACTTGAGGAAGCTCTCTTTCTTGATGCCTTCACTCGTCAGATATCCCAGTGACAGACTTAACTGCTCCGTGTTTGACATATCTGATGTCTCATCAACAATCACAGAGAACCAGTAATCATCATCGCCGGCACAATCCTTGACATCTTCAATTATATTTTCCGTCACTTTGGATGCTATAATCTCTATCCGCTCATTTTTGGTGTCAGGTGAAGTCCATTTGGCAAAACCTGCCCCAGCTGAACCAAATTTTTTGACTTCGGCCTCCAGTTTATCTTTGAGAATATGATTGTCGTGTGAACGCAGGGACAAAAGCTCCAAGAAGTTTCCTCGATTGTTTTCATTAGATTCCGTCAACTTTTCTCTTGTTTCAGAATCGCCCCTAAAAGCCAATCCTTGCTTTGCGAGGAACCCAACAGTTTGGAAAAGATACCTCAAATAAGCTCGCCACTTTGCTACTTCCTCAGCATGTTGAGACTGAACATGGCCGAGAACCGAGGTATTCTTTCTCTTTGATGTGAGGAAATTGATCCACTTTTCCATCGACAGTTTGTGTTTTTTGTTGTTAGAATGAACTTTCAACGAGGAACTGTTTTTCCATGTTTTCCATGTAATTCATCTATATTTATATACCTATATGATTGGTGGACGGTTGAGTAAGGTTTTTTTTTTTTGGTCCGCTGAAGCAGACAAAGAGCAATACTGACGTACGGCCCTGACTGTGGGTATGCAACGAGTCATTTTGTGTCCAAGAAGTTTCAAATAGTTTATTCATACAGGTTGAGACATATGTTATAGGAAATTGCATAATATATCCTTTCTTTTTCTTGCTCTTTTCTTCTTCTCTCTCTTTGTATCTATCTCTTCTAGCTGGGCATACCAATAAATATGGACTTTTATTATGAGATCAATTCAAAAATAAAGTTTATCCTTGAAATATTGTCGTGGCTTACTCTAAAATTGACAACGACAGTGTTTTTGGGGAGGCTCTTTTTTAAATTAAAGTTCATTCTTTTAGCTATCCAATAAGATACTTTTAAACTTTTTGAATCTATTCGTCTTGAAGTTATGATAAATAAATTAATAATAAAAGACAAAAAATCCTTGTTTTGGGAAGGACTACAGACCCTAAGCCCACCCCTTACGGACACAACTACGACCGCCTTTGCAAACCCAGTAGGAAGTCAAATGGATCATATAATTAAAAAATTTGGTGATACTCTAGCAGTAAATTAGCGTGGGGTTATGAGCCCACTAAGTGACCCACTGGTTGATTGCGCAAGTTGTGGGCAGAAAAAGTAAATAAAGTCACAAATAAGGGTTTATTTTGCCAATTACAATGAGTTGGTTGTGGGTTATAAACCTACTGACGTATTTTTTTGTATTTTAAAATCCTGTTTTTCAAATGTTATATATTACTAAGAAAATATAAATCAAACTAGAAAAATTGTTTTTCATATTTAGAGGAAACTCGGACAAAGACAAAATTCCGATGGAGACGAAAATCTGACGAAAATCATGACGTAGACGGGACGAAGACAGAACTCTGTTGTAGACGAGACGAAGACAGAACTCTGTTGTAGACGAAACTGTGACGAAGACAAAATTCTGACGAAGTCGAAACTTTGAAGAAGATGAAACTCTGCCAAAGATGAGACAAAGACAAAATAAAAGGTAACTATGACGAAACAATGACGATGTCTGACGAAGACATATTATGACACGGAAAAAATTATGACGAAGACGAAACCTGAAGAAATTATGACGAAGACGAAACCTGAAGAAATTATGACGAAGACGAAACCTGAAGAAATTATGACGAAGACAAATGACTGATGAATACTTTTGGCTGACGAAAACGAGAAGCGACAAGACGAGACGAAACTGAAAATAGCTGACGAAGTTACCACTGTGGCAATGAAGCGGAAAAAAATATTATCGATTGTGTTGTTTTACTTTGCATATTAATATAGAGTAAAGATAAGAGTAGGAACAGTGGGGCAATGATCTACGCAAGTCCACAAACTAGGAGTCAGAGTCTATACTTATACATCGGTGTATTAAAGCAGCTAAATGTAATTTACAGGTCCTTTCCAAGTACAGTAAATACTGTGATAGTGAAAGGAAATAATGAATAATTAACTTACAGTTGTTTTTTTTGCAATAACTAAAATTATATTGTTATTTTAGAGGTTAATATCTTCAATTGATGTATGTTCCATGCTAATACTACATTTCTTGTATTTCTTGGTCACTAAAGGCCTTCCTGTTTTTGTAAATCATAAAACCGTTTTATTAGTTACTTTTTCCTTTTCGTTGTATTTTCCATTAGGGTATTAACAATAATTCTGACATATATATATATAAAACACTATTCTTTGCTGTTGTTGGATCCCAACAAGAAAGTTTTATAGTTTGGAGATGTTCTATAATGGTAAAAATGATCTAAAATTGATATATTATATAGATCTACTTTCAGACATAAGGGATCTAATTTAATGTATACGTGAATTATGTTAATAATTTTAACTAAGGATCTCAATCTTATGTTTTTTTTTCGGGTATGTATAGGTAGACTTGAAGAAGTAAATTGTGACACTCTAATCCTTATATTGGACAAATTGATTTTGAACTACCAATGTTTCATAAATCCTACACAGTAAACTCAGCAGTTTCTATGAACTCTGGTTTATCATCGGGTAGAACTTGAGTACACCAAATGGAGACTACTGGAAAATTGCATCTGCAAGTGGGATATTGGTGTTCTCGATAGATGTGGGATTGAGTGTCTTTAGAGAAAGCTTGTGAGCTTGTTTCACTTTAAAGGTGGATTCTAACATATGAATTTCTTTGCTGTCGTAAAAGTATAGGCGCAAAGATGGTGATCCAGCAAGGTAAATATTTGGACATATCAAGTTCTTCATTCTTTGAAAACAATTATAATGTATTTAAAAATGTAGACCGCATGGACGAGGAGATTAACTCGCTTTGAACTTTCTTGAGGGTGTGGAATTGAGGTCTGAAGATGATCTCTGCACATATTATGGATGTATAACATTTAATTTATGGTGTGATTGTCAACAGACAATGCCACAAAAATGCCACTATTTCTCAAAGAGTCCTCATGATTGGATTGTACTAGTTAAATAGAAACTCTGCTGTTAAGTTTAAACATTGAATACTCCTGAGCTTCTTGTCTTTCATTCTCCCAATTCAGTCTTTGGTTCTAGTTGATGCCATGTTGGTCTTGGAGGTGGTGATGGTGATGAGATGTTTCTGTTACTTTGATGGGATGGCATTATCTTTCAACCGTTTGTAGATTTATATCATTTATATGTAATATTGATTACTAAAATTACAAGGGAAGAAATTACAATATAAATTGAATATTTAAAGGGAGTGTACATAAACTATGTTATAATTTTGTTGTTGACAACTGATAAGGATTAGACAGTGCTTCTAAAAATATTTTATAAGAAATTAGACAAGAAAAACTGTCTCAGAGATTTCCGAGCAATACTCATAGTATTGTGGAGCATTGCTTACCTTTGTTGGAATGTTTTTCTTTTATTACAGGATTTATCTACAGATTCTGTAATAAAATCAGTCACTTTAAAATGCAGACTGCATAGTCTTGAATTCGCTGTTGGTGTCTAGTCAATCGTATCTCTTGTCATTACCCTTGTCTTGGTTAAGCTTTTGGAGTCTTTTATGAGGTATCGATGAAAGCTTACATCCCAGGAGCGGAATACTTTTACACCATGATTAATTAAGTAATAACATAAAAATTAATTAACTATCAGGAAAAACGTTTTCTTTGCTATGATTGATAAAATAAAGGAAGAATGACAACTTTTGTGTGTGGAAAAAAAGGGAGCACAATTTTAAGACACTCTTCCAGTTGTTTAAGTATTCCTTTGCCTCTACCTAAATCAAACTAGTCTACCTTGAATCTGTTTTGTACCTCAAACCCTCTTTGGTGTGAATTGTTTTAAAAATGCAAAATAAAATAAATCTATTTGAATTTGAATATAATTATAATATTTTCACTTCACTAATGCTATGTTAAATGTAGAAGGTTCTCCTATATATAGCAGTAATTCCTTTTATACCACCAAAATCATATTACAGGCATCTGATTGTAACAAAGGCCTTAATTAAGTTTTGACTTAAGTCTTGATCCTGCCTTCTCCTTTTGGAAACGGAGCATAAATAAAATATAACTTATTACTTCGTTTATCTATTAAAAGGAATAAACAATGTAAGAGTATTAGGGTGTTTTTTTTGTTAGCAAGGTAACGCCGTGATAGACGACACGAAAAGGAGAAGCTCAAACTTCGTTGTACCCATCAGTGAACCGACATTTAATGATAAATGTATAATTTTTTTCGACACTGTATATATACTTCCCCACCAACTCTAGATCATAAATGCAGAAAATAAGTAAAATTTGAAAGTTTGCTTACTCCAAATTTGTAAGCAGTATCTAATTATATTTTAAAGTTGAGGGCTAACTATTTTGTTAAATTTCTTAAGATAGGGGTAAAGTTTTCAAAATCAAAGTTTTTGAAATGCATAATCAAAATAACATACAGTAATTCAGCGTTTAATTACTGTCAGATTATTATAATATTATTTTTACATCTTTGCTTATTTCAATTTATAAAATTTTCTTCTAGAACTTAAAGAATAATTTAATCCTTTTGTATATAAGTATAGTCATAAATAAATAAAAAAGATTTTGAAACTGATTCTAATTTATTTTGGATAATTATCCATACCCTTCATTTTTTATAATACATATAAAACTCTCAAAATAATATGATAAACATAATTTTATATCTTATTTTAGGACTAACGGATAGTATGGTAACCGTGGACACGAATTTAAATTATATGCTTGGACAACTGTCATTAGTCGTGACTGAATTCAATCAAGTGAGTAGCATTTATTATAAGTTTGTGTAGATTGGGGTAATTCCTGCATATGTCTTTTCTAGATACGGAGTGAAATTTGCGTTTATTTCCTTCTTTTCATAGGTCATCTCAGCTAATCCAATGAAGTGTCACGACAGATATGCTGATATCTTCCAAATCATTCTTCAATTGTCATGATTACCATATTCATTTTCGGGTTCTTTCATTTTTTAGCATACAACCAGGTCATACTTTCTACAACTCTATGGATAAATATTTAAACAATTGACAAGGTTCATTCATATTTTCTGGCAACATAAAAGATAAAAATATAGTCATTATTTCAATCTACAAATATTGTTAGATTTGAGCATTACTGGAAAACCGATTAATGTAAAAGTCTTATAAGTAATATGGTAACTCAGAAATATACCATATCCACTGACACCACTTGAGTCTTTAAAATGGGAAGGAATAAAAAATAAAATCACAAATATTTTGCTGATTGACAAATTATTTGCTAATTAAAATACTTACACTAACTGGAATTCTGGCAATTGTCAAATCTTAATAGATTGATGTACGTGCTATTACAATGCAGTTTTCAAAAATAGATTTTTATATGGATCTTTGAATTAGTCAGATTTGAATGGGGTAATATGGGAAAGGAAGGACATTGCTAAATTGATATACAATTTTTTTATATATTTGATGTTGTAAGTAAACATATAACATTACGTCATTTATCTTGTAAGAACCAAAAAAACTCTAATAGCTTACATCCCATACAGTATGAACCTTATATCTAGAGTTGTATAAAGTATTAACTGACGCATATAAAAATTAAAAAAAACCGAAAAATTTAAAAATAATCCTGGCGATTCTAAGAATGTATTGGAGGAGAGCAGCTTAACTTGTATTACGTTTTATTGTATTAACTGCGAGCAGCTATACTATGAAAGAAATTAGCATAAACCTCACTCTGTAGCTAGCAAAGATATATGCAGGAATCAATCCGATATTAATCCTCAATTATACTCTGAGTTTAACAATAACTTACACTTATAACTCCCCCAACAAATTATCAGTGTTACTTTCACTATGTTGTCTTTCATGATCAAATGCACTAATTATTAATTTATAATATATAGAAGCTTTTCTCTTTAAGAATGAAAGAAGGATGATAGTTGGAAATTACGGCAAAATTGCTCAAATTGCCAAATAAAAGAAATCTTGCACGCATTTTAGATCATATTTTTTATAAATCTATCTATGATTATCCCTAATACTTTCAAGTCTTCCTCAACAAAAATGAACCAAAACTAACATATTTAATTTGTTAAAAAATAGATTCCCAGTGCAATAAATTACATTTGAATAATATGGTAACTATGAGATGCAGTATATCGATTGATGATATATAGATATTAAAAATATGAAACAAAAAAAACATAAACACACATAAATACATATATTATAGATTTAATGAAAAACTAAGTAAAATATTTTTATTCTAATTTTTAAAAAAGTAAAATATAACTATTCCATAACTGAATAAATAAATTCACTAATTAGCTATAACACAAGTAAAAAAAAATTACTATTTCAAAAATCTTTTAAGCTTACTTTAAGTATGAATAATTAAAGTTTAATTAATAAAAGAGTGCTGAGTTTTTAAAAGGTATATTTCACCATTAATGTGGATTTGAATTCCTTTTATTTGGAAGCAGAAATTTATCGAGGTTAAGTGTTGAAATTTTAAAAATTCCTTGATTCTGAATATATTGTATAAGGAAAATCTAATACATAAGGAAAAATGGTTCTAAAAGAATTGGCCGAAAACATTTTTTCCGAATTACATTTGGCGAATCTGCATTTTGCCAAGGGACAATTTGCCGAGCGGTAATTTCACGGAAGGGCCATTTGCTACAATTGGGCGAAAGTGATATTTAATACATTGACATATACTATACATATTTCAATTCAATTTAAAATGATATTAGAATAAATAGGTACTCTTTCTATGCTAGATATGTCATATAAGTAAATTGATTAGTTTTATTTTGGTGGAATTGGTTAATTATACTTTTTAATTATCATTATACAACAACACAGTAGTATTTGGTAGGAATGTAGTTCGAATCTTTACAGTTCTAGTACTTAAAAATAATGAAGAAACAAGATAACAACTCGAATGGAAGAAGTTGTTATGCTTGTTTGTAAATCCATGAGTATTTTCAAATATGAGTAATCCATCAATTCAAATGATAATTAATTGATGACGAAAAAGTGAGTATCTTCCCTTCGAGTGGCAGTAGTGTTTGTTTATTATTTAATTTACTTAAATGTATTATATAAGTATCAACCTGTGAATAGGAAGTATGTGTAAATATGTATTAATATATGAAATAAAGAATCAGTCTGTTCTAAGTATTTGAAGTGTACTTATTAGTATGTTCTAAACATAAAATGGTGCAATCGGTAGGATCGTGAAGATTGAGTTAACAGAAAGATTCCAGAAAGCCTACAAAGTGTGAATTAGAAGAAGAAAATCGAGGTTTGATAGAGAGGGTCAAAATGTTAAAAGGAAATCTAACATCGGTCGATGAAAATATGAAGGATGATCCGACGATGAGAATGATGAAATAAGCTCGTGAAGAGTCCATCAGAAGAGATGAACATCACCGTGAAATGGTGGAAAGAATGTTTAAATTATTTAATGGTAAATATACTCACGGAGTGGAGGAACGACCTTTGGAGGAAAAAAGTGTCACAAAAATAAATCACGAAATGAAAATACTTATAAATCTCCACCTCAGCTTGAAGAAAACATAGAATATAAAGAATTTGTAAATTGGAGGACCTTATGGGATAATTTTGTGTTAGTTCTTGGATATGGAGATCAGAAGGAAGTAAAAAAAAAGGCAGTTTTTAAGTCTTGTGTTGTTTGGAAATGCTGGATAAGATAGAGTATGCCATTTCAATCGAAATGGATGGAGAAAATTCTTCAAAAAATCATGGATCTTATTGAAAATTACATTGAGAAGCAATTTAGTGTAGCATTGGAACGAGTAAAGTTAGTGGGAAAGAAGCAGAGTAAAGATGAGTGCTTTGATTCATTTTACACGGCTTTATGTTACCAAGGAAAAAATAATGGATTAAGGGTAATTACATTTGAAAACTGGATATCGCACTAATTATAATTGGAATAAATAGTGGAAAAACGAAAAAAAACCTGTTGTCTAAATCACCTGAGTTGTCACTTTTAGAGGTCATATCCATTTGCTGGAGCGAAGAAAAGGGTAAATTCAGGAAGAATCTTTGGCAAGAAAATCAAGTTCGATATTAAGTTTAAAACTAATTATAAAAAGGAGCAGATGAGAGAAGGTCAAAGATGTTCTTATTGTGGAAGAAATTATCATAGAAATAGAGAAAAGTGTCCTGTATATAGGGAGAAATGTAATCAGTGTAAAAACAATAGGTTATTTTAAATTAATGTGTAAATTAAAGAATGTAATATTTCCCATAGAATACACTCATTCTTATGTATACTAATGATTTTTTTTTCCATTTCAAAAATTGGCTCAACCCTATGAAAAGAGTAAAAACACTTGAAAGACTTCATATTAAAATTGATTTGTCATTAAAAAATCAAAATGAGTTTCGTGAATAACATTTCAACTACTACTGGAATTTAATATATACTTCCAAGTGTAAATCTTTCTAAATATAAAATGCTTTTATTCTCAACATAAAAAGGGCAGGTAAAAAAATATCAATACTGTTTTTGGGATTATGTCATTAAGAAAATAACTAAGAACAACAAATTTCCTTTGTTGTTACGAATAAAATAACTAAGGAGAAAAACAATTTTTACTACCAAACATAAAAAATTATGTGCGAAATAAAATAAAGAAAAAATTGCAACGGTTCCATTTGAAGTAGCACAATGAACCTATAGACATAAGAGATTCACTTAACTTTTAAAAAAAATTATGTATTTAACTATTACTAAAGGTTGTTTGTATCATCCATTTTGAGATAAAAAGAAAAACATCTGCATTGCCACATTATATGCTTCCTTGTATTGACGTTGTAAAACGTAAGAACGGGATGTATCAATGAAGTTTAAATATATGTATTGCTTTCATAAATAAATAAATAAAAGTAAAACGTAGCTGATAGAAGAAATTAAGTGAAATATTTGGTTTGACCAACTTGTTGCATTTGCTGAAATGAACATTTTCCCTACACCCGTTTTAAGGTGTTTTTTCACTTTCTTCTTACCATAAAACGAATAAGTGGTGATAAAAACCGTGTGCATTTCGAGTATGTTAAAAAAAAGAAAGCGAAAATCGGCATTGAAGATTCTTTTGGAAGAGAGCGGCTACAATCAGCCGTGACAAGAATGGAAGGCGAGAAGGAGATATACAAGGATATTGGCAAGAATTACTCCAATGTCAAGTCCAAAAAAGACTTAAAATTTTAACTCTGCAACAAATCCTTAAGGGTTCTCTCCGTCTTTTGTAAACGCACACGAATTTTCATTTTTTAAATTGTCAATTCCAAAAAAACTGGGTAAGGTATAAAATACAAACATTTTACATCACTACCAAAAACATAATGAAATATTCGAATGTATCCTGAAGTATTCATGTTTCAAAAACTACTACAAAACAAGTAATCAAATTATTCAAGTACTTCGAATCATTAACTTGTCATTTTTGACTTTAAGTAAACACAGTAACTATTTTAAACAAATATTTATAATACAGTGTAGGTACTACACTTTTTTATAGCTTTAAAAAGTCAATTATCTCATATAGGCTTAATGTACAACTAAACAAAACTGATTGCTATCTTTCCTGTATTTTGATGATTTTTGATCAATTTAGTTTCTCATATTTATTAAGAAATTTAATAAAATAAGCTATTTAGGTTCGAAGTATATATTGAATTAATATTCCAGAGAAAAAAATTGTTTATATCTATCAATTAATCAATTACTTTAAATATGAAGCCTCTTTGAAGTTGTTTCAAGCTTGTTTCTAAATTGAATGTAAGGTCTATTCTATAACTTCAGCTAACATATCAAGGACATGAAGAGAAAATAAAAGTAAGCTTCTAGGTAAGGTCCTTCATTTACTCGATTTTTAGTTGTTATACAAATTTTTATATAAATATATAATTATTATATATATAATTTTAACACATTTATAAAAAAATATATAGCATGGATAAAATATCAAAATACACCCTGTAAATAAGGTTATGAATAAACTTGGTGACTTATTTATTTTTCTTCTTAATGAAAACGAGCTAATCATTCAACTAAATGTGATTTTTTTTATGTGGGTAGAGTTGGCTGGTGTTAAACACTTTACAAAGGAATTCATGGAATTGTTGATTTCAGAGTAGTTTATACAATGACATTTTATATATCTAACTTTAATATTAAAAGAAATAGGTATAAGGGGATTGAAAGATATAACTTGGGAGAAACAACAACACTATTTGGATGATCATTATATTAGTTTGTAGAACAATTATATGCTTCTTGACATATTTATTGTATGACCAAAATTTGCATTAAAATCTCAATATAATAGCTATATAGTGTTGTATTTTATGTTTCAAGAACCTTATGTACCATTAGATTGTCGTGAATATACCAGGGTATGAAATATGGAGTGTCATAATGATGAAAAAATACCAGCTGAAAT
Source organism: Lepeophtheirus salmonis (assembly GCF_016086655.4). Classification (NCBI taxonomy): domain Eukaryota; kingdom Metazoa; phylum Arthropoda; class Copepoda; order Siphonostomatoida; family Caligidae; genus Lepeophtheirus; species Lepeophtheirus salmonis. The sequence continues at coordinate 12,582,940 of NC_052142.2, forward strand.
AGTGTAGACAAGACAGGGACATAAATTTAAGTATAACACATATTGATGGAATATTTTTGGCGTCAAAGAGGTATTTATAATCCAGAAGGAAGAAGTTGGTTAGACTCAAGGAAAGTGATGAGTGATCGGATAAATATCGGTCATTTAGTTATTAGAAAAACCGATGATTAAGTTTAAGTATGATTACATTAGCCTCAAATTCATCAAGATGTTGTCTGATATTTTTGGTCGTATAATATTTGCTGAAGAACGATCCCTAAACGAGAAATTAGAAAAACTCCATTTATGAAGATGACAATCACGAATAATCCGTTCAAGAGAGTGACTATTGATCTAATAGGCTTATAAGTCCCCGTCTAATGAAGGACATCGATATATACAACGATAGGTCACTATGAAAGAAGATATCCCAAGATAATGGACATAAAAAATATAACAACAGAAGCGGTTGTAGAGCTTTTGTTGAGATACAAGGTCAACTTGGTATTCAGGAAAAAGTTATATAAGATCTTGGGACTCAATTTGTGTTAGATCTTGGCCCGCAATTTGTGCCAGAATCGTTTAGGGAGATTTATTTATTAATATTAATGAAGCAAATTATCATAACACCATATAATCCTATGTGTAATCGCTTAGTTGAAAGATTTAATAGTAACTTTAAAACTATAATGAAGAGGTTATGTTATGAAATAACAAAACTTTAAATTGATAAATTGGTAGGACAGTTCGAGGAGCAATTAGATACAAAATAAATTATTAACTTGGGAACATTGTTGTGACAATATAAAAAATAATTATTTGTATTTATTTGAATTAAGAGATAGATTAGATTTACTTTCGAAATTGCAAAGACATAATTGGAAAAATCACAAAATGGTTTTAATCATCATTATAGCGTTATTCGATACCCTGTACTATAGTGGTACCAGTAAACATATATATACACAAATGTATTTTTTTAATATGACACGAATGATCAATTATATTTTTATTTCTTAGATCAAGTATCTACTCTCAAAAATGATTTACCGATATCATAGATAGAGACAAACTTTGCTCTAATAATATAGATGGAAACATGAACAAAATGAGAATTTAGAATTCAACTGATTAGGGTCATTGATAATATTATTAATATTAATTTAAAAAGATTTTCATTTTTATGAACCTTGGTTGTTTAAGCCCTCAAAATGGCCGACAACAACAATGCTGACTTAATATCAAAACAATCTATATTGGGAGCTCATGGGAATAACATATTTTTAATCAGATCTGGTCAGATATCCTAATAAAACTATAGGTATATATTTTTCATAAACCGTAAATGTTAACAGATGAGTTACATTCAACTTATTTCTAAGAACTATGCATATTATAAACTTCAAACATCAACCATTTCCAAATATACAGGGCTGTGGGATTTTTAAATATGTCTTGTTTGTAATTTTCGTGATTCCAAAATTTAATTTAGCATGCAATTTTTACATCTACAAGGAAGAAACATTTTAAACCTTAATACTTCTTAACTTTTATACGAAGAGTTCTTGATGTTTGAATATTTTACTATGCAAAATGCTTAGAAATAAATTGGCTATACTCGTACACATGTAAACGCATAATATATGTAATAATCTCCTTTATACCTATTAAATAGTTAATATGAAGTAGAAGGTTTAATTTCTAACGTTATAATTTGGATGACAGCATAATATGTACATTTGGATGAGAGGAATAAATAAGTTAAAAAATTATAAAAATAATTAAATGCAGAAAAATTTGAAGTCACACAACTTTTATATTTTGAAAGGGAGAATTGTTGAGGTTTGAAGATTATAATTTGAATAGACCAAACAAGTAGTTAGCTTATTTTCATAAATATAAAAAAAAAAAAAAAAACCGCTATTCAATGTAAATTGAAGTGTATCTCTACAATTTATATGAGAGTTAAAGTGTGAGGCAAAGACTTCCCCCACAAGGATGAAATCCTTAACATCGAATTAAGACTAAGATCCGTGCTCCTATGATATTCAAATTAAAATATATAAATTCATTGGTACATCACGTAAATGCAAACTCATAAAACAAAATGTTCCGTAGAAAAGATCAATATTTATAAATAGGCAGATAGACCAGAACTACCGACCAAAAAATCAAACTCTTTTCTCTTATACTCATTATCTATTTTTAAGAAGTTACGTGACGATTCACCTTCCTGGTTACAAAAGAAAAAGTAAATATAAAAAAGGGATTGCAAGATTCTTACCGGGATACTTAATGAGAGAATTGTACGGGCTCTTTTATTTCTCATGGACTCAACATTGAAAGGATTTTATAAAGGATGTAGCAAAATCTGTCCAAGATGTATTTGAAATAGCCAGATCCAAGGGCTTAGAATTTGTGGCTTTGCTCGTCGATTTTGAGAAATCCTTCTATTCTCCCAGTCATTAGTTAATAATTAACGAATTATAAAGCTAGAGATGAAAAAGCACCTGAATCAGGCAATTATTATGTAGGTTTTTAAAAAAAAAGGTATGCCAATTTATAATTATGAGGACTATTAATTCAAATATATCGTTCCCACCTTCTTCTCACACTTTAATCCGGGCATTAAATGGCGTTAAATTGAATAGCCTTTAAATTTATGGGTAGAGTTTCTATTTTTTCCCTGATTTATTTCAAGGGTGGCAAACTTTTCAATGAAGTTAAGGATAATTTAATTCTTAAAGGGAAGAATTCAGAAGAAAAAAAAAATTGTATAAATTTAGATGTTTATTTTATTATTTGACTACTTAAGACAATACATTTCTCCCTAAATACAGAAATTATATATTATTTTATAAATTATATTTTGTATATAAATAATGGAATAAGGAATCGTGTTATTTTGGGGTTCTTTAAATAAATTTGTCTCTATAGATCTGTACAAGTTATTGGGTATGTTTCAATGCTGTATAGGTTAGTTGATGTAACATATAAAAATGAGGAATATTTCATGGAAAAAATTATCCTTAATTGAACATACAAAACAAAAATGAGTAGCTATATATTTTTTAAATCAAATAAATACACTTATAAAAGGTTTCAGATTAGATATGTCGTTTTCCATCAGCCCAGCTACTCAAACGATAAGTTTTCCATTCACATAGAACCTCTCCAGCATTCCATAGGATCTTTTGAGGAGCCTATTCAGACAAATTGGTATGCAAGAGTCCTCATTTCTCGCTGCATAAAAAATAAATAGGATGTTTTTTGATTATATACTCTATTGTAAAGTGCAATATCTATATGTAGGCGGAGACATTACAAGGCAATCTCCAATTTTATTGATGATTTGTAATATTTCCTCAGAAACGTAGTGGTCATGTGCAGTAAGTGAGCCCCTTTTAGGTAATTGTAGAACATATTTCTAGAATGATCTAGACTGAACTTTAAAAATGTGCAGTTTGTCTCTGTAACTTGAACTCTCTATTTATTAATAAAAAGGATTTCAGTAAACATTTTTCATCGGAACTACTTTTCTTTGAGTCCCTGATAGGGTTGCAAAATATTTTTTTTAAAGAAGTATTTACGTACCAAATCAGCCAGAGAATCCACAATTTCGCTTTCAATGGCTTTCTTGCAGATACTTGAAAGAGTTATGATTTCCAATGGCAAGTAGCAAGGGCTTGTAGGTTATAAAACTTAGTATCATGCGGCTTAATCAATTTTTTAATTCTATTAAAAGGTAAGAAGATCGTTAGTGTGGCTTTTGTGGTCTTTCTAAAATTGTCTTTCAATGATTTTTGTCCAGAAATACAAGCAACTTCTGAGGTAATTTCCGGTTTAACTTGTTTATATCTATGTATATAAAATAATCATTTGTTTACATTTTACATTATTAAATAATATCTAAGAAAGGCATAATAAGAAGCGTAAAGAAATCTCCTACATTCAAACTACTTCATAGTGTGATTGAAGAATAACTATAATAGTTTATTATTTTTTGCAAAAGCTTTAGTCAAAATAATGATATATAAATCAAATTAATTACTTTTAAAACAATAAGGATGATTTGGATGGATTTTTTTTTACGAAACATCCAAATATATGGATCTGAGTAATTGCATTGAATTCATATGTGTAAATGAAATTAGGATATCCATGACGTTTAGGGATATCATCCCTTTAGAAAAGGTTTTGTGCCTTACTCGATGGATTTCATCTCACTTAATGGAAGTATCATTCATTGTGTAGATGACCTTTTACACATAAATTGTTTACTTTATCATGCATTGGTTCAAATACACATCCGTGGCTCAATATTTTGTATGGAACTGTTGTATACCTATATAAGAACTTAGGATATATTTAATATAGATGAATACTACTGAAATGAAACGTACAGATAAGGATAAAGAGACTTGTCATTCTTCATCTGCAGCTTTTCTTATGAAGCTCCTTCCAAAGTCTACTCTATTTCGTCTCTTAATATTCTTAGAAAACTCTTTCATTGATCTGAGTTCTTCATTGTCATTCATGTATATATCAGAAAAACATCAACTCATATCTATCACACCTAATCTATTTATAAGGTTGTATTATTTCTGTAAAAATAGAAACTGTATTTCACTTCCGATTCCATTATTACTTCTGAGTCTCTTCTGTCATTGGAAAAAAAAGTAGAAGACGATCATGGGCCATGAAATTAAATGTGGCTCTCCTTCATAGATATCTTTTTTGTTATTACTTACATATATACATAAATAGTTTGTTGGAACTCTTACGTGATAAATATTTTAATTAATTATTAATGATCTTATAACTTTAGTAGTCTTATATTAGAAAATATGAATTTCGCTTTATATACTTTAAAAGTTAGTGTGTCGGAGGTCATATATGAATATCACTCTTGTGAGGATTTAGGATCATCACATCAATATCTAATTAATACATTATGTGAAAAAAAAATAATGTAAGAGCGGTTGTTTCAGTATTCATTATGAGTAAAGGATTGATTAAGTCCCTATAAAATTGTCGAGTAAATAATATAACATTAAAACATAAAATTATTTTCTTTTTTATCAATTTTAAATAATGATATAATGCACCTGCATAAATACTTATTTTTTGATGTGCTTCATTGGTTTAAGTTTATATTCTTATTTTTTCTAAATTGTTTAGACTTATAATATATTTGATAATTGATTAATTTATTACGAATTACAATTACTTCTAAACATGTAGATATTTAATAAAAACGTAAAATTTTAGTTGACTACTCTCATTGGTCTAAGGTTTATTCATCGATATGATGAATAATTGTTTCGTTCCAGAATTCTGTAGTAGTTAAAATACATGGAAGTCTTAAAAAAATCACTGTAGTGCTTACTTTTTCTTATTTTGAAGGTTTTGTTATTAAATATTTTCAGAAATTAAAAAAAGTATTTATATCTTCAACAAAAAAATCCAATAGAATATTGTCACCTATTATAATCTTTGAACACAAATATCAGTGCACCTACACTTCTTTTAAATTTTTGACGTTAAACGTCAAATGCGAAGATCTTTTTGAGCGTTTTAGTTCGGTCAAATTATAAAGTTTACTGGAAAAAAATTTGTTTTTGAAGTAAATGATAATATTCAAAGTAATAGAAATAAATATTTTATTAAAATGAAAACTAAAAAGTTAAAAAAGGTTTAAAAATGTAATGTTGGGGATTAAAATAATAATTTATTTCATAAGGAATATTAATGATGTTCTTAATCTATATATAAATTTCACTTGTCTCATTGTATTGTATGATATATTATTAATATTGAATAAAAGTCATCACTTCTTTTACGAGTAAGAAATTCTGGAAGCTTTATCGAAGAGAACATGTGTGGATGTCCTATTTTTTTAAAATTTATGTCATGTAATTTTGTAAAATATATGATTTCATGATTCACCTACGTCATAAGTCAGCTGTTCCTATCAACATCAAATCAATAATTGTTCTGAAGAACATACCTTGTATCTATATACCTTGGTATTATCCTCTTCCCTCAAACATTCTAATATGAATAGCACCTCCCCCCCCGCGAAAAAAAAAAAAATCTCTCTCTATATATATATATATTTATGGCAAGGGGAATCATTAATATGATATATGAAAACTCACTCCTGCTCATTTTTAGAAGCTTCAGTACCGCTTAATAGTGTTTTGCGTAATTGAGGTAAAAAGATTTAGAACTTTTAAAAAATAATGACGATCATATAAGACTTTATATTTATAAGTGGTAACTATAAAAAAGAATAATCTATCTTTAGAGTAAAATTGACGTGACTATTAGAAACATGAGATACTAAAAAAAAATTCCAACTTTTTCCTTAGTTATAGAATCTTTTGTGTCCAACGAATTTTAATTAATTGTTTTACCTATGTGTATGTTATTTTTAAAAACTATTGAATATGTTTAATTATATGCTTTTAAATCTAATCAACATAATTTACTTAGGTTAAATCAGGTCTTACCAATGCAATGTCAACTCTTGAAGATAACTTGGACGATATAGAATCATACGAAAACATCAAAGTAAATAGACCAATATTATAATCTGTTATAATACTACCTAAGTTTTAAGGACAATTAATATATATTTATGTATTGATTTAATTATATTTCTTTTGGATTTTTAAAGTTATTTTAGTTTACCAATAAAGAACATTTTAAATTACATGGACAACAAGCTTATGTACTGTTGTATATTAGAACGTTACTCTATTTGTAGTCTAATCAAAACTACATTTTGTCACACTTTCTTCATATTTTATTTGGACATGGTATACTTCTCAAATATTGCTTTTTTCATAAATACTAGAGTAGATTTGCGCGGCTTTGCCCATACATTAAGAAATTAAAATTTAATTCTGATCCCTTTTGCTTCAAATAAAAGAAAAATATAGAATTACTGTCGTTGTATGTTGTATGCATCTTTGCACAATTTTCAAAAAGGAGATTATAAGGTTTAGAGAAGAAAAATATTCAAGTTGAAATGCAGTTTACTCAACTTAAATGTTGTTGTCAAAAGGTTTATTCTCTTTTCTTTTTTTTTTCTATAAATATTATAATTTCTTTAACATTTTTTTTTTTGCAAAAATACATCTCAATATACAGCGAGAATAATTCTTAGAATTTGAAGGTCCTTATTTTTTTTAACGGATTTAGGCATTTTTTCGCAAAAATGTTTGTTTTTAGAGAAATAATATTTTAAAGTCGTCATGTCCTTGAAGGCCAAAAAACTTGTTATTAAACAAATTAAAAACACCCGAAGTAATCCAGAGGGGAAATCCATTTGTTTTCAAATTTCATCAATAGTTTTAACGACGTCAACCACTACTAATTGCAACTGATCATTAAATAAATGTTTGCATGGCACCTCTCTCTGTAATTCTTCCTCCACGGATATATGTATCCCTCCGTGTACTCCAGACATGACACTTTCAACATCAACATAGACTAAGCACCTTCACTGTATTCAGCCCAATGTCTCTCAACTGTACCAAAACCAGATGAGTCTGACATCACATTATTTGGTAATGGCCATTGTCACAAGTCACTCCCTTATAGTGTTGCTTGTGTCCACGTAGCGAAGCACTATGGATATATGATCACAACCAGTGGGATCGTTGGTGCCATCAACCTTTAATGTGTATCAAGGAAGGATGTATCAATGCGCTAGGAACGGAAAGGGATTTATCGTAAAGTATTTTTGCCAAAGAAGAAAGAAACACCTGTTTAAGGGCTGTACGGATACCTAGAAGTGTCCAGGGAAATTGTTCTACCCTTTGTGATGAAGTGAGGCGTGCTTTTTAGGAAGATTTGAGTTGTCAATGAAAACGTTCGACTAATCCGTTTGGCTGTGGATGATATGACGTGGTGTGGGTTATTTTATAGCTTAGAGAGATAATGGTTGCCAGAGTTGAAAATTGAACTAACTGTGGGCCTCTGTCAGAGGGTATTTCTACTGGAACGCCTAAACGTCATATCTAGTGTACACACACAATGTTTGTGCACATGTAGTGACGTCTGTGTTAGAGATTAGAATTGCTTCTTGCCACCGAGAAAAACGATCTCTCATTGTAAAAAGAAGAGTGAATCCGTAAGAGGTGGGAAGTGGGCCCACTAGATCGACATGAATATGAGGGAAACATGAAGTAGGAATTGAAATATGGATGGGCGTTGATCTAGTATATCGGTCAACTTTTGACATTTAATACATTGTCTAGTTTAATTTCTTTATTTATACCATCCAAATATAGTTTTTAACTATAAGCTTAACTGAAGAACGTGCTGATGGATGTGAAAGCATGTGAATATTATCAAATACTGGCCGGTTCAAAGATTGAAAGACCACTGGGCGTGGAGTGGAGCCAAAAATATCAGATAAAATCACAATTGGTTTCTCGGAAGAACCAAAATCTATCTCCGATAATTTAAGTTTGGATTTAGTTGAGCAGTAGGAGTACATTTCATTTTGACCTTAAGATTGTGCAATATTCAATGACTAAAGACCAATGGAAGATAATGAAACCGTATTAATCCTTGATAATGCTTCTGCAACGATATTATTTTTGCAGAGATGCGTTGAATATCCGTAGGGTATTCTAAAATAAATGAAAGGTTTCTTTGTTGACGTGCAGACTAGGGATCTGTAACTTAAGTGAAAGCATATGTCAAAGGTTTGTGATCTGTATAGACTGTGAATAGTCTACCTTCAACAATATTTCGAAAATGCCTTATAGACTAATGGATGGATAGTAATTCCGGAACAAAAGTACTATATTTCATTTTGAATGTATGTAATTGTCTTGGAAAGAAATATAAAGGTTTACAAGTATTGTTTTGAAGGTGTTCTATAAAACCCCCAGTCGCTCTGTCAGACGCATCAACAGAAAGAGCAAGAGATGCTTCAGGAATCAAATGTACAAGTAAGGTAGCATTACCTAATGCTGTATTTGATAAAGCTTTTTTCCGGGGAGCTCCTTTATGGAGTTGAAAGAAAGGTCATAGAAGTTCAGGCAAAGCAGGAACAAATCGATGATGAAATGTTAAAACCCTATGAATTCTTGGATTTTTGCGAGATTGAATGGGAATGGATAAGATTGAATTGTTTTGACCTTGTCGGCGACAGGTGTGATTCCTCATGACTTTACACTATGGTAAAGGAAGTCTACATTTGTTGCACCAAATTTAAATTTTGCAAGATTAATGGTGAATTTGGGATTTCAGTCTTTCAAAAAGTGTTGCCAAATGTTTTAGATGTTGGTCCTTAGACGAACTTGCAATTAAAACGTCGTCTAGATAAACGAAGACAAAATCTAGCCCATTTAAAACACGAGTCTTTGAAATGCCTGTGCCAAATTTTTTAGACCGAAAGGCATTCATAAGAATTCAAAAAGTCCAAATGGGTAATGATGGCTGTTTTTAGTATATAACCAGGGTCTACTGGAATTTAACAATAACCTTTGACTAGATCTACTTTAGAAAATATGGAACATCCCACTAAGTGGGTAGTAAAATCTTGTATGTTCGGAAGAGGATATCGATCTGGAACTATGAGGTTATTGAGTCGTCAAAAAATCGCAACAGTGTCTCCACTCGCCATTAGTTTTTGGCACCATGTGTAATGGGGATGACAAGTACTATGTGAACGTCGAATGATACCTAGTTTTTCCAATTAAATAAATTCTTCTTCTTTTTCTGGGGAAAGCCAACGAGCCTTAGTGTAAAGAGGTGGTCCAGAAAACATTGCCATGTTTTGCCCTCTTTGTTGTAAACTCCGGTTTAATCATGTCTATATACTGTAATAAAAGTTTTCCATAATTATTAAAAGGAATATATATTGATTGAAGATGAGTTGAATCTGATATAGTTGATGGTTTACAAGTAAACAATGTAAAATCCGAGGCATTAACGAGTCTACAACGGAGTATGTCAAAAGCATGAAGAAAGTCTACCCAAGGAGCGGTGGAAATACTTTTTCTATGATAAATTTCAAAGGAAAAACAGGGTTGTTTATGTAAAATTTTAGTTGAACAATTTCGTACGCTGGTGTGGATGAACCGTTAGCGGCTTTCAGAAAGATGAATGGTTTTTTATCAATTGACGTATTAGTAGGAATCATACTGATTTCTGCACCTGTGTTGACAATGAAGTTTTTCCAATAATTTTTATCTTAAATCGTTAGTAAGCGGGGAGGAGTGAATATTTAACAGCCAATTTATGCTACTTTAGACTTTCTTGGGGTTGCCATGTACAAATGGGCCAACATTCCCTGGGCTAGTTCAATATCGTTGATATTAATAGCAAATGGCTTTGTCAGTTTTATTTGTCTTACTTATAGAACTCACCGTGTAGCCATACGTCGTTTGATGTATTTTCCACTGTGCATACACACGATCAGCACCATGCCCTACTTTATATAGATCTGTGAAATCAGCCTGTCCTAAATGGAGTCGGATTGGAAACAGCAATGCTTTAAGGAAGAGACGCCTGGCTAAAAAAAAAACCCGTGTCCATACAGCAGATTTATTATTTGGTCTAATAATGCCTCCTGTGTACGCTCGCCCCATTTCGCAATATTCAGAAAATTCACAAACTTTTCTCTGTCTGAAGGTTAATATATATCTAGAAGACCACCTGTAATGGTAAAATATGGGTCTTTGGGTGGATTTCTTATGAGCGGTACCACTCGTGAAGCTGTTATATCGTCCAGTGACAAGCAGATGTAGTCATACTTCGTTTCCTTTTCGGCTATACCTTTGACCCGAAACTGGCGTTCAGCCTGGCCAAACAGTAACGATGGTTGCTTGGTATGAAATAAAGGAAGGATAACGAACAGTGGGTTGCTTCGTGGTCGATATCCAACCTTGATAATTGAACGTTCGGGTCACCAATTTAGGCATATCATTTTCTATTCGAATAGTATATTCTATTGTTATTTATTATCAACCTGTTTATCTAATATAAATATAATAAACATACGGATAATTATTCTTTATGTGTAAAAAGGGTACTACCCAGTATATATAGAGGTCGCTACAATAAAACCATTATTTTTATAATATACATTATCTTATGTTAATCAAATTATAAACATACAAAATATATATAACACAAAGAAAAATAAATGCTTTTTAAGGATAATTGTGTATCATTTAAAAAAAAATTATAGATACATAAGAATACTATAAACATACACTTTACAATTTGACATTATTTTCAATAAATAAATCTAATAATCACTCTTAAACTCTGATAATTAATGCAAATAAAAATAAGTCTTCAATTTTGGATGTATTCTAGGAAAAAGAAAAAAATGTCGTGTAACACGTTCTTTCTGTATTATTTTTCTCTTCAACCATTTTTCAATATAATACAAATTTAAAATATTTTATATCATCTGTCCTCTGATATGGAAGATGCACTTATTGAACTTTCATACCACCACACATATAAAACAGATTTTTATTCTAAAACCCTTGAAGAATTCTGGATTTATGTTCTCACTGCTGACTAAACAGCTTTAGATTTACTTATACAATTTGGCTTAACTTATTTATGTGAGAAGACATTTTTCATATTAACTTATATTAAAAGTAACTACAGATTGCAGCTACAAATTAAGGATGATTTTGGGGTTGTTGTGTCCAAAATTAAACCAATAATAGACCTGTTTTTCTCAATACAGAGTACACAACCGTCACACCTTAAATTTGATTATTCAGAGCCTGTAATGTAATTTGTTTGTGAATATCTGTTTTTTCAATATATATAAAATTAAAATATTAATTCTTGATCAATATAATCCAATAACAAATATTATTTGCCTCTGGGTTGAATTTTATAGGGTTGATATGGCCTTTAAGACATATGTTTCCATAAAAAGCAATCCAAATTTTATATTAATCTCTCAATGAGAGGTGTAGAGGTCACATATTGTCTAGTGATATATTTTAAGGGTCAAACTTAAAAAAAGTTTGGGAGCCCTTGTCATAAACGACCATTCCAAAGTCCATAATTTGTAAATGGTATAAGGTGAGGAATTTCATAAAAGTAATAAATATACACCGTAATTGATAATTGTAAACAAAAAAACAGATCCATAGTATTTCGATAAACATGAACTGTATTTTAGGCATCCCGAAGGATTAACTCATAATCAGGAATTTTTTTGTAGTAATCTATTGTTGATGAAAAGTCATGAAACGACAACTTAGAGACAATAAGAAATTGAACAAAAAGATGAACGCTATTCCTTTTCCCCCTTTAAATGTTCAACTTCCTCCGTTTATCATTCTTTCGTTCAAAAATGGACGGAAAGTTTGAATGCCATTCATTCTTGCATTCAATCTCAAACCCTATGGATATTACCTAAATGTTCATTGTACAGCCAAGTTGCTGTATCCAGGGAAGATAAAGATATATTAGGTTGTTTTTTTTGGCGAGAAAGAAGGGGAAATTCAATTTCTGAATACTGTCATACTTGACATGTATTTGGCACATCAAGTGCTGCACATTTGTAGATTATCAGATTTAAGGTGAAACGCTGAATAAGGGCAATAAATAATTAAACAATCGTCATTCAGGATATTTATTGAATGGAGTCGATAAAATGGAAGACGCTGTATTAGAGATTCAGGATGAAGCCAAACTTAATCGCGGAGGGTATTTCAGATTAAGGAAATGGCAAAAGAATATGTTTGAGTCCTTGATAATTTTGAAGAATTACTATTCCCCAGAGGTAACCGGAAAGCAGCTTTCAAGTCTATTGAAATAGTTAGATATGTTTGGAATTCAACAGATGATTATTTATCGATTTATTTTTGCGTCAAGTGAATGTTACAAAGCGGACAATTTTATTTAAGTCTGCTGTATTGATGCAAAGAAATTTTAGTAGCCTTTGTAATTTAGAGCCAAAGCTATTCTCTAAGAAATATTGAAGGTGGGTCTAAAAAGGGATTAAATAGTTCAGAGGGAGTTTAAAAAACTTAATATTATTCAAAGGAAGATCCATATTGTTTAAAAAAATGAAATATGCCTCTTTATGTTGGACAAAAAATTAATGATTATAATAGAGCAATTTTATATATTTTGAGACACTCTGGATAAGGGATATGCAATCGTAGGATATCTTAGTTTTTCAATTTGGCATGATGTAAATATTCATTTTATATTAACAAGCGGTACTAAACAAAGCCCATTAAAGCAAGATAGTACACAAAGAATAGCGTAAGAGGCTGAATTATTAGCAACTAACATTGCTGAGAATTTTGTACCTCTTATACCTTTTGATATTAAATAATATTTATGGACTGGATTGAGAATAGTTTAGTATTACTTACAGTCTGATCTATCAAAATGGAAGCTATATGTATCTATCTGAATGCAAAATAATTCTTTCAAAGCAATGGATGCTTGTTCGGTGTCCTCAAAACCTAGCTAGATGATTAACGTCAAAGAGATTTGACAATAAAAAATTGTGGAAACATGGGTCTGAGATGATACGATTGGCAGAATATTATTTTTTAAATATGTTCTCAAGTAATGAAGATGTAAATAAGTTTATACGTCTAAACATGAATCGATATTCATTTCAGTGTTTCCAGATAGAGTTGATAGTTTCTTGATAGAGATCAGAACATATTCTGATCCTTCCTTACATACCCTTAAAAAAAATTTCTTCCTACTGAATCCCTGTTCTTGTTAGAACCTTATTGGTTGGTTATTGTGGGAAAACATAAGATATGCTCTTGAGAAGAGGAATACCTATAACATTGCTTGAGTTAAAGATGGAGGTATGTGGGGAAAATGATCTTTATGTGAATAAAGGGAGGAATTATTAATGCAGACTATTTCAAATTTATAGAAATGTACTATTCGGCTCTCTCACAACAGAAGTTGGAACGTAAATAAAAGGAAAGACTATATATACGTGACACGTTACTTTTTTTTGTAACTTTTCTTAATGTTGATTGTCTTTAGTCATGATTGATAAGTAAAGTCATGATAGAAGAAAATATTACTAATCACGACTTGAATTCGCTTAGCTCGTACAGCTGCATGGTTCTGTAGATTTAAGAATGATTTAAATGCAAAAGGTATTTATTAACTAGTGTCAAAGGTTCAGAAGAGTTAAAATCAATTAAGATTAGTATAAAGAACGGGAGCAAATAAAATATTTTAAAAGAAACTTCTAATTGGAAAGTGCTAAGCATTTCACAAAGATTGGCTTCTTGAGTTAAATCTTGATATTTATATTCTTTATATCATTATTCGTATTAAAGGTGGTTTGAGTAATATACAAAAATGAAAATAATATTATATTTGAAAAGGGCTATGGTTTTTATATTTACTACATGAATATATGTTTTTTTATTTTTCAAACCCATTATCATAACTCATATATGTATATATACATACATAGTACAGTAGTCAAAAATCATAAGAGTTTGTAATCCAAAACGGAAAACAGGCTAAGTCTAAATAATAATTAAACAAACAAATATATAAACAAGTGAATGAAAGACTTTGAAATATTATATGTTTAATTAAAATAATGGTAACACCACTGAAGGAGGAAAAGAAAACCCGCTAGATAAGTAATCAGATCAAGAAGTGATTATTCTTATATACTTAAAGAGAGAACATATAAGTGTAAAGTAATTACTAGTGTGTGAAATATGAAAAATAACACTGAAAATTTGTTGAAGAGTAGGCAGTATATGTTGGACTCAGAGTAGAATTTATGATCGATATCGGAGTAGTCCAACCAATATCATTGATATGTAAGGAGTTGGATCCTATTTAGTTCCTTCCTCTCATATCTGCTTACACACGATCTAATAAAACTTCCAATGCCTTTTTGAAGTCTACAAAAATTGTAACGTACATAAGTTTATACCATTTTGTAGAGAGGACTGTATGTCTTCTGGCTAGCGAGATTCCATAATTTCTTTCTGATCCATTGATATAATCTATGGAAGAATTCTGGAAAGCCTATGAGTCAATATTTCGGTAAGTATTTTGTATGAGGTATTCAGGAGGGTCTGTAATTCTTAATGCCATTCTATGACTTGTTCTTCTTTATGACTAAAGTAAAGGATGCAATGCTCATGAAGTCAGGAACAAAACTCAACCTGAATATATTCCTGTAACACTTCTTCGAGGATTGGTCAAAGTAAATTTTCAAACCTTTGGGGAAATTCAAAAGGCAACTATGACAATCCAGGATTTTGTAACTTTTTGTCATAACCTTGGATGAACTTCATAATTTCTTCTTCATTGATGGGTGAGTCGACTCATATCTAAAAATATAACACGATTGAAATAATATTTATCATTTTTTTTAAGTTTCTCCATTTAAACAACAAGGGTTTCTATTTCGTTGGATCTTTCAAAATCATCCAGTCCAAATAGAAGTCACATAGTCTGATCGATTTGAAGATCGAACTACCATATAATTTGGAATAAAATCTGCAAATTTCTGTGGATATTATATCCGGATCCTCCAATATTTCCGATAAAGAAAACTTTATGGAAGTAAGATTCCCTATCTTAAACAATTTTTCAAGATATTTGAAGGACGACTTCCCTTACATTCAACTCTATCTTTTTATTCCTTATTCTTATAAGTGTTCCAATATTTTCATATTCTATAATCTCCTATAATTTCACATTCCTGGTATTATTATCATATTATTATTTTTGCATACAAACCTTTTTTCTTTTTTTCGGAAGCAGCCTCTTTTCCTTAATGCATGATTATTTTCTTTGCAGAATTTTAATATTTCTTAGCCAATCCCATGAAAAGTAATCACCTTTTCCTTTTTATGATTTCAGGTTTCCCATTACAAGTTTCTTCCACTTCTGAGATAGACACATTCATTTTCCAGAAAGATTTTAGAGGTTTTGATGGATTATTAGATTCTGCTAAAACTGGAGAATGGTAATAAATGAGTTAAGGGAAGAACATAAACTCTACCAAAAAATTTGCTAATCTAATTTAAGACAAAATATGATCAAGTCGACTTATTATTTTGTTACAAATTCTTGTAATCCTTATAAAAGTTAGTTTTGATGCAAGATCATCAAACCCAAGCCCTAAGTCCATTATATTCTTATTATTAATAACCTTTTCTAAATCTTAAGCGTTATTTTTGTTACATGAACCCCCATAGCCAGAAACATCATGTGACAGGTAGAGGGTAATTTTAAGATCACCCACTATTAGTCACTCATTCTAGACTTTTTGATAATGTTAGAGAACCAATGCTTGGATCGTAGGTTTGGACCCATATAGTGCTGTTTTTCCTCGATAATAGTTCATTTCAATCACTTAATGATTTCCTCTATGGTCTGACTCTCTCATTTGAAGACTAAGTGACTTTAATATAAAAACAATTATTCCTCCAAAGAATGGCCTGTCTTTCTTTTTGCCTCTTCGAAGAAGATAGAATGAGCTCTTCGAAAAAGGTAGACGATGTCAATTGTATCTTCACTTCTGGTATCACTTAGAGCAACTTCACTAGAAAACAAAATACCTCTGACGTATTTAAATATTTTTGAAGCTCTAATTAGAGAGGCTACAGATTTAACATTGTAAGTCATAAATGTTCCCATGTTCCCTTAATAATGTAGTTTTGTCTTTTTATTAATTTTTTTAAAATAAAAATTCGAGTTGTTTAAAGTCGCTTTTCATTTCAGAGGTCTTCCCTTCTTCCTGTCAAAGAGCCTCTTCTCGATTGGACCACTACCGTTTTTTGGCGTTTCTGGCATTTTAAGCACCACATTTATATTCTAGTCGCCTTCATTTTTTGCTCCTGATATTTTCTTATGGTAATTTGTACCAGAAGACACCTCATTTCAAATTATGGATTTGTTTTTTTATTGTTTACATTTATTAATTACGGTGTACATTGATTACTTCTATGAAATTTCTCATGGTACATCATTTACAAATTATAGACTATAGAATGGTCATGTATGACAAGGCTCCCAAACTTTTTTGAGTTCAACCCTTAAAATATATCACTAGACAATATGTGACTTCTACACCTCTCATTGAGAGATTAATATCAAATTTGGATTGATTTTTATGCAAATATATGTCTTAAGGTCATACCAACCCTATAAAGTCCAACCCAGAGGCAAATAATATAAGTTGTTATATATAAGAGTTAATATTTTAATTCTATATATATTGAAAAAATGGAGATTCACAAAACAAATTACATTGCAGGTACTTCATAGTCAAGGTCTTAGAGAGACGGTTGTACACTGTATATATTTAGAAAAACAGGTCTATTCTTGGTTTAATTTTGGACACAGCAACCCCAAAATCATCCTTAACATGTTGCTGCAATCTCTAGTTACTTTTGATATAAATTAATGTGGAAAAGGTATTCTCACATAAATAAGTTAACCCTAATTGTATAAGTAAATCTAAAACTGCTTTAGCCAGCAGTGAGTACTCATTTATCACAGAAATACAGAATTCTTCAAGGATTTTAGAATAAAAATCTGTTTTATATGTTTATTCATATGAAATTTCAATAAGGGCATCTTCTATGTCCAAGGACATTTGATTAACAGGGGTTATAAAAGGGGTGTATAAAGTTTTGTTGAATTGGAGCACTATCTTCTGAGAAATACTTTTTAAAATGATCCAGAAGAGGCTTATAAAAAATATGAATATTCATCATTATTTAAGCTTAGATGCCACAAAAGTAAAATCAATTTAAATTATATTCTTCTTTTTTTGGAAATCATATCGCCACACCTCTGTTGTATCCTGCGACCCCCACATTGAGAACTACTGGTGTATGAAATAGGTATTCTTTGTTAGATTAACGTGCAATTTTTTACGTACCAATAGATTTCTTATTTGTATTTTTAATATTTCGTTAAAATCTGTATTTTATTTAAGAGAAGATGACGTATATATTGTAGAATCAACTAAATTCAAGGAAATGCCTGTAAACATGTAAGGTATTTATTTCAATGATGTACACAATATACAAAAAAAACACAAATGGATTCGAGCCTTAGAAGAATCTTCATAGCAGGGTTGGCTGATTTAATACAAGTTTTTATATTTATTTATAGGTTTTCGTATCTTTAATAGCTTATATTAAAACAAAAAGAATTGGAGCATGAATCAGCTGAAAAGTGGAAGTTCTAACAAAGTTTCTTCTTAGTCATTATAATTATTTGTATTATAGTTTCATTTTGGACCGTCCTTATATTACATTATTTAATATGAGCTAGAGTAGGTTTGCCCGACGTTGCCCGGACATTAAGAAATTAAAAATAATTATCAACTATTCTATTTCATATAAAAGAAAAAATAAAGAATTTTTTTACCTCTGTTTTGTTATGTATCTTTGTACACTTTTTTAAAAGAAAATTATATGGTTTAGAGAAGAAAAAATGTTTAAGTATAACTGTTGTTCGCTCAACTTTCACATTATTGTCAAAAATCTTTTGTTTTATTTTCTCTTTATTTTTTCTTACTCCAAAACTTAACGCCTCATTTTTAAAAAAGTGTGCAAATATACATACCAATATACAACCAGAATAATTTTATAAATTTGACGGTCATTATTTTTTTTTTTATATGAAGTAGTCGTTTGTTATTCAAAAGATTGGTTTTTAGAAAAATGCTATTTTAAGGCCGCCATGGGCTTGAAGGACAAAAAATTGTTACCAGAGCCTCAGTTGAGACTTAAGAAACTACGCCAAAAAAATTCAGAAAATAAATTCATTGGCTAGGTCGTGATTCCCGGGCACACACACAAAGAGATATTTGCATTTAATAATATGAATTATTACAAAAGGTGTTAAACTGGTGTGGAATGGGCATGTTAAAAATAAAAAAAACCGGAAATCAACATGGTAACCCTAACAACTTGAAAAATGTTTTGGAGAATTATGCTCATGACGTTTCATTAGATCAGCTACAGTCAGTTGTACCAAGAAGGAAATAAAAAGAATATAACATAATATATTTGCTAGAATTACTCAGATTTTAATCCCCAATTCTACTCTAAGTCATACTAGGACTTACAATTATATCTCAGCGACAATTCCTCAGGGTTACGCTCCGTATTTTATGAGCACATACGAATGTTTAATCAGGGTTTGAATATTATTAATTATGCTTAGAAAAGGATATTCACTACTCAGGAATGAAAGAATAATGACAATTGTTAAGGAAAATAAAATTCATTCTTTATACTAAGAATTAAAAATTAACGGGCCAGCTACAAAACACAATGGATGTATGATGATTACTAATTTAAAAATTCGGTCAAAAGCTGACTTAGGGAAAATTATCATCATGTGTATCACTTGATATACCTATTATATTTTAGATTGATGTCATGTTATCATGTGTGTCTATTGCCTGAATGAATATCATTTAGGAGCAACAAGTTATCTTTCGTATGACCCAAATAATGCAAATACTCTTTAAATTGTCCATGTGAGCTTAATCTTCGAATTACTAAAAAATATTATAATATACAGTAGAAAACACAACTAGGGCAATCTTCCCGTTTTATTTTACTAAAATATGTAGACATACATCAACTCCTCTAACTACCTAATAAAAATTATGTAATTAGCTATTTCCTTTGTAATTTATATCCAAAGAAAGAATACTTATTAAATATTTATTCTATATTCCTTATTAAAAATACAAGTAATATTTATAGTAACTTTCTTCACGTTTGCACAAAAAGACACTACAAATTAGCACAATCGATAGGATTCTTTCTGTTTTGAGCAAATTTGTCCTGATGTTTGAAAAGTAGTCCAAAGTGAACGTTAACAACGTGAAATTAAGTATTAAGAGATACAAAATCGTACTCAAGTAAAGAAAACATGATACCCTCCACGACTGATGTTTTTTTCTAATAAACAATTATCAAAATATAGTGATTGAGCATGATCGAGAGAGGGCAGGCTTACAAGAGCCAAAGCTATGAGTCATCAAAAAATATTCCTTTTTTTCTATCGATGGAGTTTCTTTCATTTATATTACTATTATTATCAGGACATAACATGCTACCTCAAATCACTGAGTTAATACTACATTCAAAATTGTATAAGTATATTGCTACGATAGATATAACTAAAATGTTTTTATCTATACGATTAAAGAATAAATCAGACATGGATATCTTAAGATTTATCTGGAGTGAATTAGATAAATCTCCTCCTCAAATGTTTCGATTTACAAGAATCCCATTTGGATGAATATGCAGTCCATTTATCGCAAGCAATTGTCTTCAAGAAACAGCTAAGAAATGGATTAAAAAATGTCCAAAAGCTGTAAACGTAATATTAACAAAAACATACATGGATGACATCCTCATTGGGGCTGATTCGGAGCAAGAGGTAATTGACTTAATACAAGAAATCCTCTTAATTATTGATAGTGGAGGATTCAAAGGTCATAAAATTACAACCAATAGTATAAATATATTAAATGCTGTTGACAAAGAAAAAGTAAACTCATCAGAGGTCGTATCCATATTAGGTCTTAAACTCGATCAAAGAACAAATGAATATAAATTTGATCTAGATAACAAATTCAAACAATTTGATTGCAATACAACAAAGATTACTCGTAGAGCCATAGTATCTCTTTTTATATCTCTTATATTTATGCTTGTATACCAGCATACTATTATCATGAAGGATACGCACAATTGCTAATTATAATGCTACATCCAATACAACTACCCCCGTTGTTGTGACCATTTAAGCAGTTGTTTTTGCCTTTTATGAGTTTTCTGAACAACATTTCTCCATAGCTAATCCTTAATATGATAAAAAAGTAATATTTATTGACTATGTAATATTGGAAACCCGAATGAGCATACCCAAGTCTTTAAGTGAAGAAACTAGTGTCAGACATACTAGTTGCAACCCATCCAAAGCTACTACCCCCCTGTTGTTGTGAACATTTAAGCAGTTATTTTGCCATTTAATGAGTTGTGTATCATAATTCTTGATATTTTTAGCTAAAATAGAATAATATTTTATGGTTAGATTAAAAAAATATATGAATAGTTACTGTTAGATGGTACAAAATTTAGAGTTCCATTTCAAAATTAGTGAATATTCTATACTTTTTACTGATAACTTTGATCGTAATTTGGTGTGAATAACTCAAAACATGCAGAAAAGGGTGGTATTTCTATAAATGACATCATTACCAACATCCTCCATTAATTTAATGATGGCTCCATGGGAAGGGATAGGTTTACCCGTATATTTCTCCATATTTTTTTTGAATATAGGATGATGAGCAATGGATAAGGGTGTATTACATGTAATAAGCATCTTTGTGAGATCAGAGTTAAAGTCTTACATGATGTATTCATCCTTAACTTGATTTTATAGATAAATATTCATGCTCTTGATATGAGATGGGGATAATGAGTGGCGTTTAATTCTAGACAGAGGACTACAGACACATTTATATCGACAAATTCGACAATCCATATGTTTCTCGTCCGGTAAGTATTTCCAAATTCCTGTGCCTCCATTTCCAGAAATCGGGACAGAAGGAGACGATATTTTAGGCATTTTATTCAGTTCTCTATCAAATATCAGTATCTAACGTAATATTGAATAATAAAGGTGGGAATTGACAACGTTCATTATAGAGGAAGATGTTTATTATTTTAGTCAATGGACAACAATACCAGAAGTATTTCTTCCCTTCTCCTCGCACGCCTTTGGATCCATACCAAAATTATCAACCTTAATAATTACTACTTTACAACTACATTGGATAGGGTTTGATGCGTAACAACAGTGACGTCATTAAATTGTCTTCCTTCTCTTAGTAATAAAAGAAAACACAAACAAAGAATTCCTTTCTGTCTCACCTTTATCACGGCGTTACCTCTCTACAAATACCCTATGTATTTTTTCATCAGCTGTCAATTCCCTCCTCTTGCTTGATATGGCATAGCTATTTCATAATGCATTCTTTTTGATAAATAATCAAAGTATACTTTATTCTATACTTATACTCCGTTTCCAAAAGAACAGGAATACAATTTCTTGTTGATCCCTCGTCCTTTTTTAGGATATATATGGGCCATTGAATTATTTATAGGAAGAAATTATGGCTATGATATAGTAGTACAGTTAAATCTAGACTTTTAATAGATTATTATGATATTACTTAGTAATATTCTATTCAATAAAATACAATGTAGATTCAAATATTGCAAAACATATATAAATTATTCCTGTGATATTCTGGGAGTATATTAGAGATGTGTAGCAATTGGTGTGATTGAC
Organism: Lepeophtheirus salmonis; assembly: GCF_016086655.4. Classification (NCBI taxonomy): domain Eukaryota; kingdom Metazoa; phylum Arthropoda; class Copepoda; order Siphonostomatoida; family Caligidae; genus Lepeophtheirus; species Lepeophtheirus salmonis. The sequence continues at coordinate 12,605,287 of NC_052142.2, forward strand.
TTATTTAGCTAACTACCAGATGATTTTAAGCCTTTTGTATGTTTATTTTGGAGGAAAGCTTGGGTGATAAAATAAAGTTAACGATATGTCATATATAGTGACCTTGTTAAAAATAGACTGAGGGATAAAAGGGAGAACTAATGCGTGCTAATTGAGTGCGTAAACACCACAATGAATCATCTTAAGTCATTCGATTTGTTAATTCTGTAAGATTTCCTTTCTATAACTCTAGTTTTAACTCAGCAAATATCACCGTATCCTACACGATGATCAAACCTTACATTCATTATCTATAGATAATAACAGACTTCTAGCCCTTTTGATATTTAGTTAAAATATATTTTGTTATTCAGTTAAAACATATTTTGTTATTCAGTTTAAGCATAATTTGTTGTTCAGTTAAAACATAACATACAACAGGGGCGTTGCTGGTGTGTGATTTTTTTTTTTTTTTTTGGGGGTGTATCCCCCCCTCCCACCCCAAAGAAAGGAGAAATTTAAAAAATCACTTCTATAGAAAAAAAAAGAATTAACATTTTCCATTTGTTTTCTAAAAAAAAGAGTCATTCATGAAAAAACCAAGCCTTCCCCCAAAAAAAAATCCTGCGAACGCCCCGTGTGCAAGGCTGTACGAGAACATGTCTCCTGACATTTTTTTATGAGTTGGAAAGTGTGTAATTGAAAAATTAAATTAAGCTAACTCCATCCTTTATCCATTTATTTTGTTATTTGTGATAATTTCAAAATGACTTTAGACATTAACTCAACCAGTTACCCTGGTTCAATATTTCTGAAATGGCATAATCGATATATATTATATTAGAAACAGTAAGTTTTCATAAATTGCCCTTAATAAAGTGTTACAAAGTTATTATTTCATCATGGTAAATGCATTCGAAGCCTCAGAACTCAATGGAAAAGCTATTTACATCCATGACCATTTTCTTGGTTCCTTGAATTGTTTTAAGTCTGATATCTTTTGGTACATGGAGTTTTTTCTCTAAGTGAAATTTTGATGAGTTCCTTTAATTGTTTTTGTTTCAAACCAATACACTGTTGTAAATTAAAGTTTCCTCAAATCTGAATTATTCACAGTCTAGGCACTTATTTAAACTATTATCTGGCACTTCCTTTCAGTCGTATACAGGTATAACCTTGTATTACTATTAACCTTGATAATTAAGGAGAATATAGATATCAAAGTTCATAACTTATATTGCTTATGTAACTTTGCTAAAATTTATCTATGGGATAAAAACTTTGTAGAACATGTTTTTATAACTAGGAACAACTTTTGATAAAAAGTAGGCGCTGACAAATTAAATATATTATCAAATTTCAAACCATTCTACTGTATAGCAAATATTAATCAAGTAGTATTTACTCTTTCTTGATGAATATTTTGTATGTACTCGGCCCCTGAAATACATTGTCATCTCAGTGACTATTTTGAATCGCGTTGTTTACATCTCACCCCACATTCATTTTGCTTAAAAATAAAAAAATAAACAATCTAAAGGTTATTCTTTTTTAAACAAACCTCTTAAAAAGGTGGTTTTTTATATCTGAACTACATTTTCTCATAATTTAATTATTTCATATGAAATATATACCCATATTTAAAAGTAATATTATTTTTTTGGCTGAGTCTTATTTTTTTTTACAAAAGAGATGGCAAATCTATAAAAAGAGCTAAAAAAATATTAAAATTGAAATTTATTGATAACGCAAAAGGATAGGTGTAGAATTTAAAATATTTTTGGGAAAGTAAAATTTTGTTTGCTTGTCTAATCAATAAATAAACACTTACAATACATTATATAAAGTTGTAATTTCAATATTGTGAAATTAATAAAATTATTAAGGAAGGATGGATTTGATCAAATTAAATGAATATTGTAATTAAAAATTTGTATATTTTTTAATCACATACTAAATAACCACGTTTAGATAGCTATTTCAAGATAAACTCATCAAAGATAGATTGATTTGGCGTAAAATGCATTTTCTATTGTACAATTCGTTTAACTAATTTCAAGAAATATACAAGTTCTAGTGAATTAAGAACAGTTTTTGAATAAAGTAAATTCTACTATACGTTATGAATGATGATACAAATAACTAGAATAAAGAATGCAACACTTCTTTCAAAAAAAAAAAACTTGGCGAAGACTAAGTTCTATTTTTAGTAGAGAGTATACTAAAAAAGCTATCTCAAATTAAAAAAAAAAATTAACTTTACTTGATATAAAATAAGGCTCGGATTGAATTTATTCTACTTATAGATTAAAAAAATGGTTGAAAATTATACTAATCCAACTAAGCATACTATGGTTGGTGGGAACTGGAGAAAACCACGCATGAAAATTTATGATTATAACCAGGTAAGAAAAATGTAAATACCCTATTTAATAATGAATAAGATCAACTATTGAGTAAAGACGAATGATATTTATGACACGGTTTGAGATTCAACCCCGGGTTTACTGCCAAAATTGGGAAAATGTTAAGTATCGAATTTTTACAAGTAATTCATATTTTATAAACCAAAATTTTATTAAGACTTCAAATCTGAAGTTATAAATCCAAAACATGCAATGGTTTTTTTTTAGATATACTCATTTTTGTTAAAGTATGTCAAATCTGACAAGAATAAAAAATATATCTTAAGCATTTTCAAATTCTACAAATGAATTAATTAGTCAAATACTTGTAATTTTGAGAGCTTGTTGTTGTTTTGTGACAAATTGTACCTTGATTTAGTCCATATCAAGTAGCTACTGTTCAAATGATTGCGCAATATCACGCGTTCCGAAATATAGATATTTTGTCAAAAATCGAGTTTCTGTTGCTTCGTAAAAAAACCAAAAAAAAAAAACCCAGTAGTATTAAGTAGTTTCACTTCAATTGGGTATTATTTTTATAAAGAAGTATATACTGGGCATAATCGATTACGTGTACACGAATATTGCACATTTTGGTTGAGGTCTCATGTAATGCATAATTTTAAATAAAATTTTAAATGCATAAATCTTTGAAAAAAAAAATCGGAAATAATACAGCTGACAGGAGAAAAATAAACACATCAGCCTAAAATACACTATTTGAAGTACAAACTATCAAGTATCTAGTATTTTCAAGTATCTAGCTGCAAATGGTTTTGCGTAAAATCCATTTTTATGACCTAAGGTATTTTTTTAATACGTCAATAAAATTAGGGAGTTTTATTTTTTTTTTAAATGTTTCTGTACAAGAAATAGTATAAATTAAGTATCAATTTAAAACTTATCAAATTTCCAAATAATAAATATGTAAGTCAAGTCTGTAGTCCTTTCAAATCAGTAGATATAGCAACCTAAATCCAGGAATTTATCTACAGGTGTTAATTTTCGATTCCGTTTGTCACTCGAGATATCTTTTTTTAACGGCCATTGCACAAAAGTTATGCAAGAAACAACTGAAAAAAACAGTTTTATTTTAAAGTCCTGGCCATTTTTATCATTTAAACATAACTAATAGTTTTTTTAATGTACATTGTAGATTCTATAGGTCTACAAAATTGGGATTTCAAAATTTTTGTCACACAAAAACTGTCATTTTTGGGGAAAATTGGTCACAAATTTAAATTTCTTGGCTAAACAACAAAAAATACAGGAGTGAAACTTAGAAAATCTTAATGAACATACATTTTTACCCTAGAGCTAGACCCTAAGAAGCTACTTAGGAAATCAAAATATTAAAAAAATAGTTTCAACGAATTTATTCTATATTTGCAATCTATTGGTAACCAATAAAACATCCCTTGTTAAATTGTTAATATAATTACGAACTTTATTGCCAACCTTAGAAACAGTACCTTAGAAAACAACCTTCAATCGTGGTACTTTGTGTTTACTTCCATTCAAAGTGGGAGACAATCCCATTTAAAATTTGAAGACAACACTATGTGATGAAAATGTAAAAATAGTGGAAGTATGCGAATCTGGACATTCATATGAATTCATAATGGAATCCAATTCAATTATAACAAGAATTTAAAAATTTCCTGATAAATCTTTAATAGAGAAGTCAATGTGCCTGGGTTAACTAATAATGACAATCAATCAAATTGCACACCCTATAATATAGCACAAATACATCCAAAATAATAAATAATCCGTATTATTTGTAATAAGAATACAATACAATACGTATAGTTTTGCATTGTACATGTATGTGTATAGGATTATATTTTCTCGAATGTTTTTTGTTTCATTATTTATTAATTTGTATATTGTAAATTATTCGACAATTTACATAATCATGTGGATACTTGTGTGGTATAAAGGTTTACATGTATATATTTAATTTTTTAATTATTTTTTTATATTTTCGTAATCAACCCACATTCAATTAAAAAAAAACTATTTGAAATAGGTAAACTTCATATCTAAATATTTTTGAAGCAAAAATTTATCAGTGGGGTAGTCGAATTTTTAAAGTCCATGATAATTAAATAAGAGGTGGTTCATTAAAATATGAACACTTTGAATAGTAAAATTTGATCAGATATAATTAATTAATAATACAATTTCAACAAAATTATTACTACAAATAGGTGTGTCTGAGCTCTCTGATTCTTCTATTAGTTTAAAGTATCATTGAACCAATAAAAAAGCGTAAAAATACAAAACAAATAAGATAAGAAATTCTGGTAAACTAGATTTGATACAAAAGAACTAATTACGCATTCGTAATCAGTGCGGCCTGTAATAATATAATTTAAAATATTTTTTTTAAAGTAAAATTTTGCTGATACTTAATGATATATATATCAGAGTAACAAAGTCTTGTAATAAGTTTTTTATAAATTATTAAAAGCTTGAGGTATAATGCTTTGTTTTTTGGTAATACTTAAGTATTTATTCATTTCCAAATAACAAATACTAGAAAGTTACAAGCTATACAGTTAAACTATTATTTGTACTAAAAGTATGTTGGGCTATATATAGATATCTAAATCTCAAGCATTTATTCGTGTTAGAAATTTTTAACAGTTTTCAATATGAACTGAGTTTTTATTTTGTAAAGTTGTTATCATTGTTATTTGATTCTTGAAGGGATAAAAACTATGTATAAAGTAACGGAGTATGTCCGAGCTGATGAAAGACAAGGAGTTACACTGATGATTTGTTGTGCCTTTAAAAGTGTAATACCTTGATTGTCTCTCAGTAAAATAGTTTTATCAAAATAAGCATGGATGAAAGTATGAAATGATTTGAATTCTAAACGAAGCCCCTTGATGTAATGTCTTTTTTGAGTTGATGTAATGTCTTTTTTGAGTTTGAATTGATGCGATTTTAGCAACTTCAAGCAATCGGTATTTATCTGTGGTCGATCTTAAGACGAGGTAAAAATGCTTCCACTTTAATTCGAAAAAATCAATTTGTCTGATACGTCTCTCATAAGTCTTTATTTCAAATTTTTATCTGTTATAAACTTTATTTTAAAAACAAATTATAATTTGATTAATTATAATAGGGTCACGTTTATACGATTAAGATTAAATTGATTCATTTTATAAGGTATTTTTCTTTATATTCTACTAATTCTTTGAAATTATTGTTAAAAGAAGTACGCATTATTTTGTGAGGCAATATTTAACAATTGGTTTTGCAAATACAACTATATTAATTATAAGTTAAACTTTATTTAAAATTCATTAGAGAAGATAATATATATTACCGTTAAAATGAATCACAAAGTCATCACTAATATTGTTTAATTATTATTAAGGAATTTGGTGGTAATTACTATCAGCCTATGCTTCAATATATTAATAAAAAGGATATAATGGGCCCGTTCAACAAAAAACAAATAATAGATCTTCCACGTTCAGCAGAAGTGACCTCTGACAAATATACCAACATGTAAGATTTATATCATATTCATATATGTAATCCAACTAATATTTTTATTTAGGCGTCATTATGATAAAAATCTTTCAACATTGGAGTTAGAGGCATTCCTAATTAAGGCCTATGCCAAACAAATTAAAGAACTCAACTCTTCTACAGGTAATTATACAAAATAATGCAAATTTTATATTTAAATTATTTTAAAAGTTAATAAAACCTTAAAGTGAATACATATTTGTAAAATACATTCTAATTTAAATATATTAATTATTAGATCTTAATTTAAAATCGGCTTTTTCATTTTCCTTATTTTATCAAGATAAAAAATAATAACAATTTAAAAGTATGTAAATATTTTTATTTGAATACGAAATAAATTTATTGATATCGACTTGATATTTTTATTTGCAGCTAGTAATAACCATTTCAGCTAATGCCATAAGAAATAGTAATAATTGCCAACTTGTATTTAAAATTCCAACAATGATGAAATATAACTTTTAAGAAACCATAGAATTATGTTTAAATAAACCAAATATCCTACGAGATAAATCTTTAAGATATAAAATCTTCCGTAAGAGTTGAATCAGTCCTGGGACTGATTACATAATCAGTGTTTCTTTTCCCTTTCAGTCTTTTTTTCTATAAGTCCGATCTTTTTTACTTTTCAACGGTCCTAAAGAACGATACCTCGGGCTTTTAGTATTACGGTACTAGCTATCTTTCTATTTTCTTCGCTGCTATCTAAGATTATAATATACGAACTAAATATATATATAAATTATAGCTAGAACGTATAATAATACGTTCTAGTCACACACCTCATACTTTACATTCAGTTATCTTGTCTCTTGGAAAGAAGTTATGAATTATGATGAAACTTCAGCGACTCAAATGACTTATTTATTAGTATCTACGTAATTATAGCTGTTTTAGTTTCCATAAAAGACTGATAAGGACCTTTTCTAGAACTAAAAATTTTAGTTAGGACCGGACTGATATGAATGCAGTCTTTTTAGTTTTTTTAGACCGATCAAACACTACTTATCTTACATTTACATTTAAACAACGTGTTGGGAAATGGATATCTTATTTTTAATAATTCTGCATATAATAATTTTTGAGCCTCAATACCTTCCCTATTAAAAATAAACGTTTCTTGTTTGGATCAAGGTTAATAGAAATACAAAGTTATACCATAACACTTTTCCAAATAATGTTTGACTTCTACCACGCTTCTTAATAGTGACATCAAAGAGTACAAACTTTTACACTTAATCCTATAATTTCTATTATTACATGCTGTTACTTCTGTTATTATACTCTTTGACGACAATGTCTGTCTGTTTTGCCCAGCAGACGGTACGGTACATCATTTTGAAAATTCTGGCTAGCCAAATTACATGATTGTCTAACCTAGCTTTTCTATTAACCTTGGTTTGGAGGAGAGATAATAACACGAAGAGATAACTTTTTAAATACGTTTGTTATTGTCTTCCTTCCAAATTTAGCTTATTTCGGCATTTTTTTTTTTTTTTTTTTTTTATATCACACATTTCATTGGGCCTCATTAGAGGTAATTTTAAGAGCAATAGAAATGATTGATGTCTCAAACTTGAAAATTTTTCATAGATGTATTCAAAAAATTAATAAAGTCTAGTTATATTCAACTTTTTATCATTATTTCTTAGCAAATAGTCATATTCAAAGTTTTCCTTCCTGCAAAAAATACATTTTTAAAAACTAAAAAGAGGCAGAACAAAAAAATATTTTTTAACTTGATCAATTTACTTTACCGAAAAATATTTTACTTGCCGGTAATTTTGCTACCTACATTTTCGCCCCTGGTAATTTTGACCCAAGGAGATTTTACCACATGACATATTCGCCGCCTTTTTATATAATTGGTTAGAACTTTAATGTCGATCAGATCAATTATATAACTAGGAGAAGGAAAAAATGGAAAAAATATCAACATGATTGACGTACCATTAATCAACAATAGATTAATTTATTTTATGGCAAGCTATCTTCTTTGATTTTGAATTGTATAGATTCAGTCGATCCATCTTTATGAATTTCAAACGTTATCCAAAATATAAGAGTTGCTTCAAATACCACTTGATGTTGATATAAAGATACAACTACGACAAATATTATACCTTTATAATTGTATAAAGTTCATATCAGTTGGCCGACAGGAATTTCTAATCAAAAATGATAATAATTTTTATCATCATTGTCCTTTTTTCTTCTTCACTTAGATACATAATTACTATGATCGAAATACAACTGTAAAGTTCGAACCAATTATATAAAAAGGTGGTGAATATGTCTTGTTGCAAAATATCTTCAAGGCAAAATTAACAGTGGCAAAAATGTAGGTGGCAAAGTTAACGACTGTGAAAATATTCGAGGCAAATTTACCGGTCATGAAACAAAGATACAGTGCATTTTCCTTTCAGATGTTTCCATTACTTTTCATTATTTATTAAATGTTCAGTAGGGTAAAGTGATGTATAATGGTGTGTGTGTGTTTTTTTTCGTTTGGAGGTTTTTTATAAGAAATTAGGTAAATTTTTTTAATGTTTTTTATATCCATGGTAGCATGAAATGCCTTAGCTATCAATTTAATAATCTAGAAAATTTCAATTAATGTAAAAGGGAAGGTACATGCAAGGTTAATAGTAATACAAGATTATACTATAACACTTTTTTGACTCATGTTTGACTTCCACTACGCTTTTTAATAGTAACTAAAAAAAGAGTATTATTGTTACCAAAAGTAGCTATATATCGCCTTCCTTGAATGTTACTTTTAAAGTACTGTTGTTATACTCTTTGACGTCTGATTTGTCTGTCTTGCACGGCAGTCGGTACGGTAGATCAAACTGAAATTTCTGGCTAGCCCAATTACTTGATAACATAACTTTGTATTTCTATTAACCTTGGGAACACCGATTGGGCTCAAGGGTTGGGGGTAAAATTCAATCTTTTTGGTAAAATTGTATTTTAAGAAGTGGATTTGAATGTATTAACCTATGAAAATTTAAAAAAAACATAAAGTTGTAGCACAACTTAAAACATAGCCAACTAAAGAAAAGATTAAAATCTGTAAAGTAATTAGAAATAGAGGAAGTGCATACATTCAATTATTTTAGAAAAAACAAGAAATATATAATTTATGTTTGTAACCTATTGCAAAGTAAATTCAAATTTCAACTGATGAATAAACTTTTTATTATTCTCTACACCTTAGCAGCTGAAACCGCCTGAATTGTTTTCCTTCCTTTTTTAGGATAGTAAAATAAAAAAACAAAAAACTGAAAATGAAAATGAAAGAAAAATATTGTGATCACACACAGAGGCCAGATCTTTCTTTTGTTGTTGGTACAAAATGAGGAATGAATTCAGATCATTATTATGCTCAAGAAATCTGGGGAGCGCTCCCACCCAGTTACTAGTTTTGTGAGGGCGCTCCCTCTCAGCTTCTGATTTTGTGAGTGCGGTCCGGCTGTATTAAAAATAAGTGGCACTCCTTTTTTCGCTCGTGTAGATTTATTTGAATTTGACAAGTCTATGATTGCAATTAAATTCAATATATTGGAAGTTCAAGTGTGCCGTACGATTTGTGACAACTATACATTATTTGCAATAGCTTATAATAATCCAAATGATTGATTTAATCCAAATAAGTGTGTGCAGAAATTTTTATTTGTCTTTAGTGCCTTGGGCACAAACAGTTTGGAAACCACTGTCTTAGAGATATGCATATACCAAGTTTGTGCATTATCGTCCTGTTACGCAAGACAATTAGATTGAGCATGAACAAAGGTTTCTCAAGTTTGCAAATTTATGCTTGATTGAGATTTTGAGATCATATTTCAATTTACTAAATAAATATATTTTTTCAGTTCAGAAAATTTGTTAACAAAAATAAAGATTTATCTTCCAACGATATCTCCACACATTTAGCAAATATTTAGCATGGGGAAAAAATATCTTGAGACATAACTTCAACCGCCTATTACAGATTGCAGGAATAGACGGTTGAGACATAACTTCAACTGTCTATTCCTGCAATCTGTTATTATTCCAAAATAAAAAATTATGTTGATCAGTAGTTCTGGTTTATCGGTTTATTTTATTTAGAAAGATATTTTCGACGGAACATTTGTATATATAGATTTGCATCCTCCTATTGTTCCAATAAATTCATATATTTTCATAAGGATATTATAGCAGCTCGCCTCTTACTTTTAACTTGATGTACAGGGATCTTGACTTTCTGATGAAGATCATTGGCTCTCATCTTCATTACTGGAAGGATAATTCATTGTGGAGATAAAGTTTAACATATAGGTTTATGATAATCTCGTAGATCATCAACTCAAGAATGAATCAGCCACTCCAGATCTTTAATGAAATCGTTGTAAACTCCTATAAGAACTCAATACTGAAGTTTGATGAATTCCATACAAAGCAACAATACTCATATAAAATCCCAGTGAGAAATACAGCGAGTTCTCATCCTCGAACTACTTCATTGAAACTCTTGAATCTATTCTTTCTAAATTCACCTATACTTTGTATTTTACTCTAAGAAAACTCTTTCATCGATTTGAGTAATTGAGTGTCTTTTGATATACATGAAAAACAAATTGTTCATCTCGAACTTATTGATAAGTGGTATCAATTCTATTTTTAAGCTGAATTCATGCTATATAGACCTTACGGACAATGGCACACCAAGAACACTTCAATTCTCACTTTCAATTCCCTAATAGTAATTACTTCGATTCATGAGTATCTTCTGACATTGAAAAAATCAAAGACAATATTAAACTCTCAAAGTCATTGTCAAACAAATGAATAGAAAGTATGACACTTTTTTTTATCCAAGAAGGGGATAATTGCATTTTCATGATTAGTCTATTAAAACTTTCTGAAATAGTCGTCAGATGAATTAAGAGCATTATTATAGTCAAATTGGATTTATTTTTATTCAAAAGACACTCATACGAATAACAAGGCTATGAATGATCTAAATCATATATAAATCATGTAAAAAAGTTCTAGTTTAAGACTCTTACCACTAAGATTGAAGATGGCAATACGAATTTTTATATAATTTTTGTAAAAATAGTGCGGAGATAATCATCCGATAGTACTCGAAAAGTGATATTTGTATTAGTCTTTAAATAAATAAGTTTTAAATTTCAAACTATATCTTTTAAAATTTGTCAATTTTATATTTGGCCTTAGGAGGCTGAAGCTTAAATAAAATAAAACTTATATGAAAATGTATTTTTGAGTTCGACAGCTTTTAAGTTAATTTTAATATTAAAATTAAATTAAATTACACTTAAATTACTTTGCAAGGAGTAAATGATAATCAATAAACGTGTGATAATTCTTCTACTATAATTAATTTATTCTCATATTCATTATGAGATTATAAACAAGTTATATTCACACAACCATAGAAAAAGTAAGTTAAATTGCTCTGTATTAATTTGGTCGTAAAGTTAAGTCTTGGGAGGATTTTCTTTTAACTAATAGATGATGAACTTTTTTTAAGCTACGAGCTGGTCATATCAGAAGTTGCATTTCAGTCTATTTTATTTTAATGTTCCTTCAATTCGTCAGATGGAGTTGCACAGATTCAGTATATGTAAATATTATAGTATTACATTTATTCCAGCTAACCTAGGAATATTCTTTGAAGTTCTTATACATATTGTATATTTTCTTATCTAGGAACATTCGTGGCGCAAACCTAAGTACATTGAGATCAAGAAAATAATTTATTCCGAGTCCATATCCATTGAGCTACATTGTTCCATATTTCGGTATTTCATTGCAACTCTTTCTCTTTCATGATGGATATAAATATATTAGCACTGATAATTTCTTCGGTTTGTTTTTTTCTGTTGCATTGTCTACAATAAGGCTAGATAATAAAAAAATGGTATGAAGCACAGAAATTGAAATCAAACAACATTTTTTTTGGGACAGAATTAACGTTAAATAAATACATTTTTTATGGTTGGCATGATTTGAAGACAACCCCAAAAAAAAGTGAAGTGACTTGATATGCATGAAGAGTATGGTTCTAGAACAAGGATATGACATTAAAAAAACAACAACAAAGAGTGTAATATATTTTTGAATACTGAAAAATGGTGTTATTTTTCTCTTAAGTCTAACTAAGAGAATCTTACACCAAAATGAATCTTTTGTGTATATTAATTCATTTAGTAATTCCAATTATTTACTCGGTCTTGTTTCGGATATATGGATTATATTTTTCTTTTACTTTTTTTCATTTTTTCAATTTTTTTCCTACTTTTAGAACGGTAGGATTTTTTATCCCATAGGTTGTCTTCAATGTCTTTATTAAAAAATTTAATGACCTCGCAATTGAATTCTATTAAGTGTCTAGAAACTTTCTTTAAACATACTTCATCTCTTGAACATACTTTTTGCTGAAAATATTTTTCCCTAAGGGCACTTCAACGAAGTACAGTTTTCCGAATGTACATATTGCCGAAATACAATTTACCGAACATACATTTCGCCGAATTACCATTTGGCCGAAAAAAGACGGATAATTTGTTGATAATTACAATTGTATATCTAATTCAATTTAAAATGATATTATGATAAAAAGGATTTGTTCATATGTTATATATAAAAATAATGAGTGTTCTTTTGTAGAAAATTATTTTTTATTAATTTCAGTCTATCTCATTACAAGCCCATAGTCATAATATAGGTCCATATTCTTAAGGTTTTTCTTGAGTTTACTATATACTAGCTTTAGAGTCCAAGTCAAGTCGTGTGGCTTAGCTATCCAGTCCAAGTCAAGCATCAAGTCTTCGACTTTGATAATATGGAGTCAAGTCCAAGTCGATTCTCAAGCCTAGAGTCCAAGTTCCTATCTCTGGGATAATTGTAATTTAAACCATACATTTTATCGTTATTATATTAATTATTATTATAACAGTTAATCAATCCTAAATCTATAATTAAAAGCTCCTGTTCTCTTCTACCTATATGAAATAAACACAGATGTAGTATATTTCATTTTAGCTGTTTTAATTCATTTTAATAAGTTGATTTAAAGCAGCTACGTTTTTATAAATTCAAAAAAGGTATATAAATTTATACCAATCAAGAGCCTTCATTTAGAATTCGTGTTATTTCATAACCAATCATTGATAAGATTGTTAACTCAATGTACATAATAATAAAAAGTATTCCTGAAATGAGCATTAACATTTGGCAAGAAGGAAAAAAACAGCAGGCTATCTACCATTTTTTTTTTTATTACGATTCATTCTTTCCCTTTTGACAATTGAGGTTGAGATAGTATATACATATAGGCGAACAAACTTTAAAAAAACTTTTGCTGTTGACAGATTTATAAATCTTCCGAAATCTCTCTCCACTCAGACATTAAAAGTCAAAGATTCACAATCAAAGCAAATACGCGTACTAGAATATTGAGGGGTAATTAAGCCATCATTCAAGCATAGCAAGCTTTCATTAATAAGGAATGTATTTGATTTGAAAGACTTCTGCAGAAATTGTCAAAAAACGCTTTCAAGTAACGTTAATTTCAAAATATAACTGAAGACTTTCTTCTATTGTTTTACTTGTTACATTTTTTCGAGTACTCATTGAAATCTAGGTAACTGTTAATGTTAAGAAAGGTACGTTTTTCGTTCGGTATGATAAGAATTTCAAAGTATACGCAAAACTTATTGTGGGAGAAAAAGAATTATTTTAATGTTTGATTTTTGTTTTTCGGATATCACAAAGAAACACGACTATCTTTTTACCCACTATTAAACCTCAACTATCAAAAGTGAAAGGAAGAATTTCAAAAAAAGAAAAAGAAAAAAAATATATGGTAGATAGCCTCCTGTTTTTTTCTTGTTGCATTGGACTCGAATTAGCTGTAATTAAGCGTTGAGCAATCCACTACTATTATATAAAGAACAGTACCACAAGTTGGGATAACTTTTTTCTATTACTTTTTTGGAGAAAAGGTTGAGATATCCAATAAAAACTGATATAATCTTTTATTTGATTTATATTTAAAACAATTTAAATTTAAAAACTTCATCTGAGTCATATCTATAACGCCACATGGAAGTATATTCCTGTCTATGGAATCTGTAAAATGCAGCTTGTACTCTTTTATAAACATTTGCTCTTTATCGGTGAAAGAGAAAGGTGCAATATTCTGATTTTCTAATATTAAACTAAATTATAATATTTAGTAAATGTAACTTTGTGGCCCTTCAGTAAATCCTGAGATATGTTTATGAATAAATAATAATGACTAAAAGTAATAGTTAAAGTTTTAGAATACTTGTATTATAATTCATTTTATTGAATATAAACTTATTCAATATATTTTTTACAGCTATGGCTCGTGTGAAACTTATGCATGCTGCAGTAAGCAAGAAATCAACACCACATTCATCTTTAGATAATGTCAATACCCCATACAATTCAATGAAACTTCTTAAAGGAACATCATCACTTAGTTCTGAACGAGTTTCACATTATGCTTCTGAATTACACATTTCCAAAGACAACAGGCTTCGAAGTGCGGCTATAGAGAAAAAACATTGTTTAGATATTGAGGCATTTGGAGACTTTGAATATCATCATAAATTATTTGATGGCCCTATTGACCGGAACCAACAGTTTTGGCGGCCTGAAAAGCTCTCGGGTTAGATTTGTGATACTCGCTATAATGTAAAAAAGATGGAGATGAGTTTTATGTATTTGTTCTTTGTTTTAATTATTATAAAGAATTAATTATTATTAATATTCGATTATTAAAGCTTATAATGTAGTTATACCTAATTCATTTATTGTAAAATACTATGTTTGATTACTTTTTTTCACTTGACCCAAGCATGATATAATTTGAGACATCTTATCATAATAGTTCTTTTTAATGTTTTGGTCTAACAGTAATTTTAGGGTATGTTTCATTTTCATACATGGATGCATAGAACAACTTTTTATATTATATTCTAATATTTTGTTATTACCTGTTGGATGGACTATTTTGTATCGAATGCTACAGTGTTGGTCAAGGACCTTTTAGTACAATTTCTCATTTTACACTACTATTAATTTTCACTTCCCTTCAATGCCATGAGAAAGATGAGAGATGAGAGAAACATTTGCATGTTTGGAATAATCATTCTGATATATGTAATGTAATGTAAAATGATCTTAAAAAGTTATAATATGTTTGATGAGCATTCACGGAGAAAAATAGGGAGGAAGTACAAAAGAGATAGAGAATACACTCTATTTCAAAGCCATTTTATTCTAAAAAAAACTTGCCCCGTGTAGACTTTTTAGCATTTTTATTCAACTTATGTCAGATATTCATCGCAATAAAATTAAGCTGTAAATTTATTCAAATAAGGAATATGTATACTAAATATATTCAACGAGAGTAAGCGTATATAATACATTTTAAAATGTACAGGTCATTTTCTTAATTTAAAATGCCTTAATCAAATCATTGTATCATAATCAATTTCGATAAACATCCAATGATACGTGCTATTTTCAAAAACTGAATAATTAATCTATAAATAAAGGTAGAAATAAATGTACAGTTTCGTTATGCCGAGTAGTCCATTAAAATCTAATAACTTTGAATTTTTAACTTTAACAAGATACTTTTTATTAATTAATGATATAGTTTCAAGAAAATTAATACCATAAATAGATATGTGTGTCTGAGGTTACTTAATAATTAATATAGCTGTCCTTGGGGGTAATGATGGCTTCAGGTGGCGGCCGCAGGCATAGCACCCACTTCATATGTAGATCTCCATCAAGGTGTAGTCGTTGGGGTTGGCATCATTGCCATAGGAGGACTAAAAGTGTTACAAAAGATTTTCAAAAAATAACACAAGCATTATATTTTTGGAGTATCAAATAGTAGAACTTCTTCTGAAAATATTAAGGCATTGGATTTTGCTTTATCTAATGCCAAGGCCCTTATTCAAAAATCAAGCTATGCCCATATCAACCGCTGGAGGCTGAAGAATTGAGAACAATATCTCTGCAGTGCATTACTTGGCCTTTTCGTTCAAGATTCTATATGTGTCAGGTTATTGATGTAATAAGGAGCAAATTTGGTAGGTTACTGCCCAAAGATATCAGGAAATTATTTGACTACTTTAAAAATAATTATAAATTTATATGAAACTTTTAGAAACTAAATATTTTGAGAGTGAATTTTAGACTCTTGACTGTGTCTTGTTTTTAAATGTTTTATTATTTATGATCGTTCACTTGTCTTAATTGATTTTTTATTTTCTTTAATACATCTGATCATGTTTTATTAATTACCCAAATTTTATATTGCTGTTTGTCAGTACGTACTGAAAAGTTCTTCGGGAGAGGAAACTATACTAAACTAAAAGGTTTATTAATGGTTCTTAAAACTCAATTCTACTACCTACATATTTTATATAATATAATATAGGTGTTATGAGATTTAATACAAAAAAATAAAATAGTAATAACTCAAACGACTCATTCAAAAAAAGCCTTGCAACAGGAGAAATGATTTTCTACCATGGATAGTGTCAACAATGGACTCACAATCCTCTCAAGGCTCTTTCCGCCCACTTTTTTGATATCTCTCTTGACATTCTAGTGTGAATCCCCAAGATCTCTTGCATGGACCCTCATTCACTTAAGGAAATTGGTCCAGGCTTATTTTTTTAACTCCTTCGGTTCCAATTTGGCCTTTTTAGACAGAAACTTTCTTCCTCTCTGTAGTGTTCTACGAACACCACCAACAGACAGAAGACGGAACTAAAATATATTATTTAAGGGATTACACTTAAAAAGGATGTACATAGACATAACTATTAAAATATATTAACACGTAAAACAAAAGGTACACTACTATCTATTTAAAACAAATCCCTACGTCATGATCTAAAAGTATATAAAAGAAAATACATAACACTCTCCAACATTTGGACTTGCTGATGGTGTAAGCGGTAGCTCTAGATACGTTCAACTGCTTGGAGTGAGCTAATGGAAATTGGTCATTTTCTCAACTTGTACTTAAGCTAAAAAGCTCAATTTTCTTTTATTTTGAACTAATGGCTTATGCTATAATATATCGAAATATGAATTAATTTCAATAACTCAACCTTAATTAATCATTGAATTAGTAAGTGTTCAGATTTTAATGCCACCCGGTAATTGTTAAATTAATTGTACAGAGAAGAAATTGCTCTTGTTGGAATTTTAGTTGTTTACTAAATAGAATAGAGTGTCGCTCTCTCTACCACTAGGTACTGGCCAAGGGACTATTATTAGTATGGGATTTACCATGACGTTGTATATTTAATGTATTGATTATTAGTTAATGATATTATACAATATATTTGAGTAAATAAGATAATAATCAGTCGTCATCATCGTTCTAAACATAAAATGGTACAGTCGAAAGGATTTTGAAGATCAAGTTAATGGAAAGATTCAAGAATGTCTACGGAGGGTGAATTAGAAGAAGAAAGTCAAGGTTTGATAGAGAAGGTCGAAATATCAGATGAAAATCTAACATCGGTTGATGAAAATAGGAAGGATGCTCCGACAATGAGAGTTATGATGATCTTGATCCAAGAGCAAAAGTGAGCTCGTGAAGAGTCCATTAGAAGAGATAAACAACGGTGCGAAATGGTGGAAAGAATGTTCAAAGCATTTAATTTAAAAATTATGATCAAATAGAATAATGACTTTTGGAGGAAGAAAATGTCTCAAAAATAAATCAATAAACGGAAATACTTATAAAATCTTCACCTTAGCCTTTGTAAATTGGAAGACTTTATGGGATAATTATGTGTTAGCTCTTTGATTTGAAGATCAGTATGAAACAAAAAAAAAGGCAGTTTGTAAGTCATTGTGCTGTCTGGAAAGGCTGGATCCGATAAAGCATGCCATGTCAATCCAAAGAGATATAGAAAATTCTTTAAAAGAAATCATGGATCATATTGAATATTACCATAAGAAGCAAACTACCGTGGCTTTGGAATGGGTAAAGTTAGATTGAACATAAGTGCTTTGATTCATTTACACTGCTTTATAAAGATACTAGGATAAGAGAGATGCCATTTGAAGGCTGGATATCAACACTAATTATAATTGGAATAGATAGTGAAGAAACAAAAAAATACCTGTTATCCAAATCACTTTTAGATATATATCCATTTGCCGAGGCGAAGAAAGAAGTAAAATTCAGGAGGAGGCATTGGCAAGAAAATCAAACTCGATATCAAGTATAAAAACAAATTTAAAAAATGAGCATATAACAGAAACTCAAAGATATGCTTATTGTGGAAGAAATTATCATAGAAATGGAGAAAAATATCCTGCATATGGGAAGAAATGTAATCAGTCTAAAAAAAATGGGTCATTTAAAATAAATGTGTAAATCTGATCGAGTATTATTCTAATCTAATGCAGTAAAAGTGAGTTGTATAAAGAAGAACTTAGATGATAGAAATGAAAATCCAGATACTATTCCTGTTCACAATGAAAGGGATTCAATATCTCCATAAAATGCAATACCTTTAATAGTGAGGGAACTATGCGTTCTCACAATTAGTGGGGGGTGAGGATGGGTTTTTTAACAGACACAGATCTTAAGACTATGAAAGCACTGCATTCTATGTTGATTACAAACTGTTGAAAAACTAAAGGACCGAGGAATATGACACAGTAAAACCCTAGAAAGAGTTAGCTCATCCTTGGAACCATTGAATCCCGAGATGACAAAAGAAGTGTTTACTGGTACAAAATACATGATGAAAATATCAGGAGAAATAAATAATTAAGGAAATATGACTACAGATAAGGTCCTGAAAGCTCCACAAACGTCAAAAACGGCTTTGTTGTATTCAAGAAGAGACTCTCTTAGGGGAAAGAAAAGAAAACCTCCCAAATAAATGCCACTTTAGATCTTAAAGTGAAAATGTCTTCGACAATAAAATATAATACCAAATCAATTTCGACGACGTCAAGGGCCAAAAAAGTATCTTATTAATAATTTTATTTATTATTATTCTTTCCCGGATCTCATAATCCTTGTACACACTAGATTAAAAGACATCAATTATCTAAAAAAAAAAATATCTTTAATGTGTGTAGAAATATTATTTCATCTTGGGACACTGTAAGGAATTCAGGTATTCTATGTAATAAAGATTGTATTAAAGAAATATATTTTTACAAAGAAAGAAAGAAGTTTCAAAGGTAAGAAAAAATCAAATGTGTCAATTTGATAAAATCAATGACAAAAACCTAGAGGCAATTATATACCTGGAGAAATTTTTTGGATATGAAAATAAGGGAGTTTGATAAGTATGAGAAGGGAACTGGTCAAACTAAAACTATAAAGGAAGATATCTTTTTAACATTTAGGGTACACTTTTCGGGATTAAAAAACTTTCATCCCTTAAATTACCTTCAGGTAAATTTACTGAAGAAACAACATTAATATCTGAGGAAGCTTGCAACATTTATACAAAACTATATGAATGACCCGACTGTTTACCAAAAAATTAGACAGTTTTTTACTAAACTGGACATGACTTAAAGTTACGTAAGCGTGGATACCACTTTTGTCCTATACCACAATTTCTAAAAATGAAATACAACCCTATATCAACTCTAAAAATGAAAAGATATTAGAAAATTTAGACTCACCTATTAATAGTGTAGTGTCCTTTTCTATTCAAGCGAATTGCAATCGTGGAAAGGGCTACAACAAAGTTACTTATATTTTTTAATAGGATATCTAGTAACAAATGTCTAAGAAGTAATCTATCTTTGGATATAAATTACGTTGGAGACTACTAACAATAGGATGTGTATTAGGTGCTTAGGAGCTTACCTTAGATTTAGATGTTTATATAGATCATTGTGAATAAAGCAAGGGGTTTCCTGTAGTTGTACAATGCACTGTATATTATATTACTTCGGAGGTAATTTGGTGATTACCTTAACATGGATATGGACTCACTTATTTTAGAGTTCGGGTTTTAGTGCTGCCTTATTTATTACATTCTAGATAATTCCACATCATATTCCTCATGTGATACGAGCACATGATAATATGGCCTCGATTTTACATATGATTCATCAATATGATGATACAAAACCTCTCACTCAGCGATTAAACTGGTCCCCTTTACTGTAGTTATACATATACATACAATAATTAATAATATACAATTATAGACATCCAGTCCTGTATTATTGAAATAATTTGAGAATATATTTATACAAATAAAAATTAATACAAGAAAGATACAAACAACAATATAATATCGATGCTCCTGATTGCGAGAATCCTGAATGACACTGCAGATGCTCCTCCATTGAGGAAAAGACGACCTCGTCTTTTCTTCCTTTCTTCACGGTGCATCAGAATTCAGCCTCACTCCTCAACGGCCTTACTGGCTTGTATCTTACAGAGCAATATACCAATGAATCCTGAAATTATTATAATTAGTAAAGTCTCGAAACCAACTATACCGTAAATTCTGAAGCCTTTTTTTCCAACAGATCGGAGCAAATTTTTTCATAATTTTAAAACTTATTCATTTGAAACTTGCTTGTAGATTTCCACTAATAATTTAATTTGATCTTGATGCTTGATTGTCCATATTTATAGATCCAACTCATGTACATCCAAATTTACAATCACATTTTTCACTTCTTCCAAAATCTTTGCTTCCATAGTTCTCACCTTGATCTTGCTCCAAACAAATACTTCCATTCTAACATGGTATTTATTTTATTAATGTTCGATCCATTATCCATTTCCAAGTACTTCTTTACGCTTTGTTGTAACATTTAAGTACTTACACACAACACTTTGATTGATAATACTTTTCCATAATCGATTTAAGACACAAATATGTTGTCCGAATTATGCAACATAGTCCCTTGGCTAATTTAAATTTTTATTAATCAATTCTGGCAAACATCCTTTTGTCCAATTTTAAGCAACCTTAGCTGTGGAATCAGACAAATATCTTCAGGATGATTACAATTTACCGATTCATTTGTCTCGATTTCGTTTTATATATCTTTGATATCACCAATCACCAAATTTTAACCAACTGGTGATCAATATGAAATTTGAACCCCTTATTCTACTGTTATCGAGCGTTACATACACCGATATAACTGATAATATTTATTTTAAAAAGGTAAACTAATTGCCACGTCACTCCATTTGCCGTCCCCTTAAGTTGAACAGGTAAAGAGTAAGGTTAGAACAGGTAAGTTTCTAACCCTCTAACTTTCAGCTTGACTAATTTATCCATAATGATTTATCATTTTCCCCATGTCCAATATCTTCTTCACATTCTGAATTGACAACAAATCCGGCTTTAATTTTTCCAATCTTTCTATTCTGAACACCTCTTATCCATTTTTTCACCTGTTCAGAAATACTTATTAACACCCTTATAATTATTTCAATTCTTTCAACTTCCAATAGTTGATTGTGAACACCATTGTGACATTCTTCATGATATACTTTATAGCCGATTTATTACCTGCATTTCGGATTTGTTTAAGTTTTCCTTGTTGTTGTATTAAGGTATTTAGTAATTCGGACCTAAAAAATTCATCACCAGAGAACTTAGTAAACAATCCTTTAGCATCCAGCCTCCCAATATTCTAGGCCCACCATTAATTGTCTCGTCTTCTTGTTGTTCTTGCCATATCCACATAACAATATTAGTTCGTTTAATTCTATGTAGATATATTTGAATTTTTTTATTGTAGAGCGCTACTCTAAGATTTCGGGCAAATTCACCCACACAACAACAACAATGAAACAGCTCCAACAATTTCATAAATTGTCAACTAACGAGCTTAAGAAACTCTTAGCTAAACATGTTTCTTCAAAAATAATCAAAGAGTTCTTCCTTGTCATTAAAATCTCTTCTGAATTGATTTACAAAACTATACTACGACAAATAACTTTATTTTATTTTAATTTAATTTCTATTTAACTTATTTCTACCAAAACTATTTTCCTTACTGTCGTCTTTATTTACTTGTGAAAATTCGTTAAGAGAAGTATCATTAATATCTGTTTCAATTCTTCGTCACATTCTTTTCCCAGCTGCGTTCCTTTGGTCTGAGCCTACTTGGACTTTTTTTTTTGTGTGTGCATACAGACTGTTTGATTTTGTTTCACTTTTTTAGGGGTTGTTTTGATGTCAAGTAATGCTGCTATTTTGTCAAAGGTGGCATATGATTAATTTTCTTTGACTTCTTTTTAACAGATATTTGTTTGTTTAGTTTATTACATTTTGTACGATAGAGAGCTGTATTAGGGTCTTTTCTATTTATAAATATTTATTCTCGTTGTAACCCCTTTTCTACCCTTAGTTATTATCTTTGAAACTTTTTTTGCTTTAAATTTGACATTTTATGTCCTTAATTACCCTTAAAACCTTAAAGGTCATTATAATAAATAACCAATTTCGATTATTGTCAGTTCGTCGTGCCCACAAAAGACATTATTTCCCACACTAATATTTTGTTGCCTGGCCTTCTTATTACAAGTCTCTTCATTTCTTGAGATGACTCTCTTAATGTTTATCTAACGCTTCAGTAATCATATTAGCCAATTCAAGAATTGATATGGATGCATTTTTGAATTTTGTAATATAATTTTTATTATGGCAGATACTACTGAATATGTTCCAGTTAATTAGAAATAAGAGAATAACCTAACTTCTGTATTACTAGCAACTTTACTTGAGGTCAGGCCTCCCCCAGGCATTTACGCCACTTATTTCTAAGGGTATTTTCTTAGACCATTACTGTTCAAATAGCTCGACTTCTATTCCCTATTTAATCTTTCCGCCAGGTTAGTATAAGATTGGTTTCATTTTGTTGAAACATACCAAAAAGAGCCACTGCTTTCAGAAACTATTTTTATGGCTATAATAAACTCTGATTTTCAAACTTCAAAATATTCAACTCTACTTAAAACTTTTTTGCGTCGCAGAATAATATATTTGTAACTGATTAAGGGGCTTTTACCGCACGCAATCAAATGTTCTTTACTCTAATCCTTTACTCGTATTAGCACGGTTCCAATGTTAAACTTTGAAGCTTCTGTTTCTTATAATTCATTATTTTAAAAAGTTCGAAGTGTCTAATGAAGATTACACTTGACTTTACCTTTAATTATTTAAACACTTCTTTTAATCCATTGTCATTTAATATCTTTGCAGAAAAATTTGTAATTGGTTAAGATTATCTTGCATAATATACCATACATTTACTATTACATACATTTAAGGTCTTGCCCAAGAAGATTTGGAGACCCCTCTTGCAGCAGGAATGGTTTTCATTGTTGAACATCCTCTAATAGTCTATAAGGCGAAGCAACATGTCCCCCTGTTGGAATCTGGATCCCTCACATATCCAATCATGCATAGGATCAAGAATATGAATGATTCATGCACATAGTTTTCCAACCAGCAAAACAGCGGGGTTTTTCTATTGTTCTTCTTACAGGTGGATTTTTCCCTCCTCGCTTCGCGTGGAGGTTTTTTCCTTTTGTTTCCCCTATCTCATGTAGGAGGGGTTTTTACATGCATGCTTTTGAAGGTAAACTGCGTTTCCCCTTATTATTATGTTGAGCACTTGAAATATACATCTTCAACTATACACTCGTCCGTTGTTATTATTCCGCGTTATATATTACATTAGTAAGTTATTACAGTCCACTTATTATCGATCCTTGAGGTATTTGAGAGAGGCCTAAAATCCTCCCCCCCGCCCTATAATGTCCTAACCGATTTCCCAAAAGGCGTCATTCAATCTGTTTTTCTCGCCTTTTCCCTGAGATAAGTCTTCTCAGTCCTTTGAGCATAAATGTTGCAAATCTACTTCGTATTTCCATGAATATACACTCTAAGATGAGATTGTCATGAAAGAATAAGCACCGGTTTACTTATTGACCATATATTTTACGAATTAAGAGTGAATAAGTTCCACACTCATTTAGGGTCCAAAGGTCTCTGGAGGAATTCATAAGTGCCAATATGGGAAACAATTGTTTATATATTTTCTTCCGAAGTACTTTGCTTCACCAATTGTGGATCTATTAACAATTTTATTGAATGTGCCCTACATGAGATCTACCATATTATTTATATCTCAAACATCTGTAGTCACTTTAAGGTTCCTTTTTCCTTTTTTACAGGAATCAACTTTGATCTCCATTTACTTATACTCGGTTCTATAATTCCTTCCTCAATCCATTGTTTATAGTTAATTGTTGAAATTTCCATTCACAACTGGATTCATAGGTTTAATTATCACCTTTCCCGGTTTATAATAACTAGTACCGCCGTAAATTCGATTCCAGTACGGTCTATATTGGAAAAGTCTTTTAATACAATAACAATATTCAAATAATATTCTTTCACTAGTTTACATTCAATACCACTCAAATAATCATTCTTTTCGAACTCTACCCTCACACATATACATATATTTATTCAATTTCTATCTTAATTTTCTCCGTCTCACTAGCTACTCTATCAAGGACTACCTATATACATAAATAATTTGTCTCTAGCTAGTTCATTATTAAGATTAGGGTATAAATTTTTGAGTTCTCCAGATGTAGTGCAAATTTTCTTCTATCTCAATTGAAGGTAACCATGTTCATGAGTTTGCATTTACTTCTTTAATTTCCGAATAGTTCCTAATTTGCCCCCAATGAACTATCCACTGATGTTCTCTAACAGTATAAATAACTAAGGATACCCGACTGTCTCCTCGCCTTGTCCTCCTCACTTCAGTTAATTGTGACTCAAATTAAACTTTACAATCTTCTGTTGTTGCTGAAAACCATACAATATCTGATGTGCCGATATCAGAAACCTTGTTTTGCTTTAGCGTCAATTTCTACAATTTTCTCAGTGATAATTACATCAGCAACCTTTTCACAATAAATTAACATAAAAGTGGAGATAAGTTCGATTGCCTCGTCAGAACCAAGATATTCTGTTAACCGAACTTTTCCCCTGTCAGATTCAACCTTAGCAATGATGTCATCACCTAATTCCAATGATATGGACAGTTATTTCATTGCTCTTCTGTGATTAATTGAATAATACCCCTAGCCCATGAACTACTAGGGGCTTAATTCCCCATGGTTTATTTATATTTTAGACCATGTTATTAACCAGTTCAGTAAGAGTTTCCATCACATTTAACTTATTATCTCCTACCGAACTCACGACAATGTCCGCCTTTTTTAGGTCATTCAATTACTTTACCTCCTCCATAAATCTACATCAATATGATAGAGCGCCCGATTCTAAGGATCTTCTATTCCTTCGAACTGCATCCTACCCAATTCGATCCAAATTGGTTGTTTTACCTAGCAGATACAAGCATACGAATCTTAAATCAGTAATTTCGCTCACGCTAGTGTTCTTTTCCCCAAAGTATAATTAGTTACGTAAAATCTTCTTTGGTAACTTTGCTGTCCACGATGGCACTTTGGGAAACGTTACTTGAGGGAGTTCGTTCCCTTAGGAAATTCCCAGTTTCTTTTTTTGCTATGAGGTAATCTTGTCTGATATGCCATATTTCCCGACAATTTTAACACTAAGATCTATGTTATACCAAAAATATCATATTTTACCTCTTCGATTCTTCTTTCTTCTTAAGTTCTTCAAAAAAAAAAAAAAAAAGTAATCTTTTAACTTATGTCAGCATTGTGGATGTATCATACCGTCTTCTTCCTTTATAGACGGAACCATTGTATCCACTTCTTTATCTTAATCATCCTTACAGTGCAATCCAGCAACTGGTTGATGCTTTAAATAGTATAACAATAATATCCCATCGTCCTGCCTTTTTTACTATTTTTTTACAGCAACCTCTAATCTAGTTATTAAGTGGACTAGATTACACCCTTCACTTCCTTCGCAGGAAACTCATAGCACTATGACCTCCTATCTATGGTAAAGTATGTGAATTACATAAAGGCGTACGGCGCCACTCATTACTCCAGCTACGAGCTTTACATATCTCCCTTTCCTTCCAACGTTCAATATTGTTAATAGCCACAGAGTCTCAGCTCTACAGAAATGGAAGTCTTTAGATCCATCAAATAGTATAAGAGTGTTTATCTCTTTAGCGAGATGTTCTTGTTGGAGTTTTAGGTTCTCGATTGTGTTCATTCTCCTTGAAATCATTAAAACAATTAGGTCAGTAAAAATTAATTCTGCAAGACAGTGCTTTACTATTTATCCTGACCTTGAAGCGTCTTAAAACTTAATTCAGAATTAATACTCGAATCAAATGGGCGTTCACTATTCGTCTCACCCAGATTATCCCTAAATACATATAATAGTACTGAGTTCTTATTTCTATTTTTACCTCCCCTCCCATATACACATAATTTTTTATTTATTCCGTGAATTATTAAGACTTATATCAAAGATTTACACTTGACTCCCTATCTTATCATATTACTTCTTAACTGATTAAACAGCTAACATACCATGCCTGTGTGCCCTACACGAAGTGAAACTCACAGACATATTATGTTCCATGCAATCAAAAACCCTTAAATACATATGAATATTTACAATAAAATTAAATATGTAAATACAATTATTAAATACATTAAATAATTGAATTTAGTTAACACCTCTGCAGTCGTTCTTTATTGATATTCTCTCCCATTTTTACTCTAATTTGACACCTCTCCGCCTACTTTTTCTTTTTCCAACAGGATCAAACTAATCCTACTTATCCTTGAAGTTCTCATTTGGGAATAATTCGTTGAAGAAATATAACTTGCCTGAAATAGATAAACAGATAGAACGACTACTTTGGCCACGGTTACACGAAATAATTTAAATATAATATATATATTATATGCTTTACTCATCTCATTCTCTTATGTCACATGACAGTTCAATTTACCGACAAAATTCTAATAACTATCCTCATATGAACACGGAGCTATACTGAAGGGTGGACAGTGATTTTACTGGGTGATTCTACTCCAACGGAATACAAAGAAATTTTTCATTCCTAGTCCTATACCTTATTAAAATTACATTAATAATGTTCTCCTCAGAATCCTTTTTTAACATAAAGTCGTATACCGTACTTACAACATGAAGGTGTTACACAAAATCTACTTTTAAATTACGGTAGTTTTTGGCTTATAACAAAACAAAAATAAAATAAGAGCAAAAGTTGACCATGCAGACGGTATGCTACCAAGTTAGCCTATTTGTAGTGTCCTTTTCTATTCAAGCGAATTGTAGTCGTGGAAAGTTACTTATATTTTTAAGAGGATATCTAGTAACAAATGTCAAAGAAGTATTCTATCTTTGGATATAAATTACGTTCGAGACTTCCAACAATAGGATGTGTATTAGGTCCTTAGGAGACTGCCTTAGATTGAGATATTTACAAAGATCATTCTGAACAAAGCGAGGGGGTTCCTGTAGTTGTGCAATGCACTGTATATTATATTACTTCGGAGGTAATTTGGTGATTACCTTAACATGGATATGGACTCATTTATTTATAGAGTTTGGGTTTTAGCGTTGCCTTACTTATTACATTCTAGATAATTCCAGATCATATTCCTCATGTGATACGTGCACATGATAATATGGCCTCAATTCTAGATATGATTCATCCACATGATGATACAAAAACCTCTCACTCAGCGATTAAACTGGCCCTCTTTACAGTAGTTATCATACATATGCATAAAATAATTCATTAATAATAGACATTCATTCCGGTATTACTAAAATAATTTGAGAATATTTTTACAAATAAAAATTAATACAAGAAAGATATAAACAACAATATAATAACAATGATCCTGATTGCGACGATCCTGAATGACACTACAATAGGAAACGAAATTTTAGTGTCAATTTGGCCTATAACAGGAATTTCAATTCTCCAGAAAATTAAATATACTGATGTATGTAGGATATTAAATTTTAAATAATATAACTTTTATAATTGAGTTGATACAGTATGGTGCCGTATCAATCTAAGTATTTAACAAGTTAATTATCCATACATATAAAAGATTTGGATTCTAAACATCTCTTCATTTTAAAATATTTTATGATCCCATACAGGATCACCTGGAGAGATTGGGTTAACACATCCTATAAGAATATTACGAGTATATTTAACCAAATATTAGTTTGGAGCATCCCTCATATTATATCTTCAGCATAAAAAGGTTTCATCAAGTCTTGGCTTCAGTAAAAAAATCACTTCTGGTCGATTTCAAGAAAGTATTTGACACATTATCTCATAAGTTCATAATAGATCAACTTTTTTAGGCATAGCATTGCTAAGGGTTACAAGCTTTATCTTCTAAAATTACAAAGTCTGGATCTTTTCTTTGTTCAACGTTGCCTAATTTTCTAGAAAAGGGTAATATATTGGTACCAGAATTTCATCAGAATTAAGGAAGGGCCCCATTATATAAAACATACTTGGATACAGAGTATAACTTTTACGTTTATTCGTCAATCCAACTAACAACTGCGAAAATTAGGGCCAGTGGTTTTGATGAATAGAAATACGATAACTCCTCAGATATGTTCCCCAAGAGATAGGACCAAAGGTAGATCAAAATTATAGATGAAGATACTTCTAGCTTTATCATCAATTTCAAGAGCTATTCGATTTCAGATTCTGTAATTAACTAAAGACCACGAAATGAAAATTCATCTGAGGAAAACTACCAGACCTCGAGAGGGCATAGAGTGGAGTTTTTCCTTATGAAGGAGATGCCAGGATGGAAACAAGGAAAATGTCCGTCCAGGATAAGTAGACAATCTTAATATTTCAAATATAACAAATAACTATTAATATTTTATTTTAGTTTATATGAAGCAAACTATTATATTATGATATTAATTATTGTTATTTAGAACGAGATATGTCGTGATGAAATTGACATTGAAATTGTAAACAATATTAAAATAATGTTGATTTTTTGTTAGTAAACACCATGAAGAAATTATATGACTATAGCTTATACAGAATCAATAAAAACATTTTTATTATCATAAAAAAATATTTTACATCAGTATTATTCACTATACTTCAATTTGGTTTTTGTCTTAATAGTAAAAAATGGCTCTGAACGATAATTGTACGAATTAATATCATCTCAGATATTTTAGAAATTGAGAAAACTAAGAGAAATACTGAGATCAGTTTTATATTTTACGTTTAAAGATTAATTCCATTATTGGAGTTAATTCATTTGAACGAAATTTCTGTTTCCTTGTGTTATTTAACGTCAAAAGGAAAATATAATCATAAACTCAAAAGAATAAAGTTAAAACAATAGGAATAATAAATAAATAATACTAAATAACTATTACACGATAATTTATTTCTTTATTTTATATGTGTGCTTACATTTAAGAAATCAGACTAATATCTTAGAAAAAAATTAAAATTTTGATTTTGCTCTAAAGTATATGTATGCATTAACTATATCCAATCTGTACGAGTAGTGTTCTTTCTTAATCCAGTGGTTTTTCTCTTTAACAAAAATGGAGGTCTACTTGGAATTTGTGGAAGAGATCTTCCGTTTGATGATGAACGGAGAATTAATGGAGAAAAATTGGAAGGTAAAATGCTATAAGAAAGTAGATAATAAAAATCCATATTTGAATGGTACTTTTTATAAGATATATACTTGGTTGATTCAACTGGAAATGAATCGTCATTTTGTGATGTAAAAGATGATGGTGAATCATTGAGACGAGGAAAGTTATGATGTGTATAACTATGGGGAAAACAACTTTGTTATTAACATAAAACATATTATTTTTAATAAAAGAAGAAATACGTATTTTAAAGTACTATAGAATAATTTAATTTAAAATAAAAAGTTGACTATTGAAACAGTCCTTCTTCTTTAAACATCAAAAAGCTACATTTATTTAAAATACATCGCGATTGTATGGATTGTAGTGAAAAAATTTAACTATTTTTTTCAACTTTTCTTAGATATATTAGATAAAACGGTTTTTTTTAAGGTTGTAAAAAGTAATTTTTTTTGAGGATCGTTATTATTATTATTATTTGTTTAACTACATTTTAGATCAACCATATTTTTTTTAGTTAGATCAGTACCTGAGTAGTAACAATATTTATGCTCTATGAGGTAGTATTTCATTCTTCCAAAACTTTAACAGCTAACGATATCCTCCAGTCCTGCTTTGTAGGTACTTGAAATAGTTTTACCTATTTTTCTATGAGTGTAAGTTTGACTATTCTGTCCTTGTCTCGCATAACTTGTACCTGACTTTAATTAAATATTACAGTAGAACCAAAAAGTACGTATAATTATTTTTATTTCTTTATTTTTTATGGGTTAGAGGTTAAATTGTATATATTCATACATGTAAATCAGTTGTGTTTTTAAGCTGACCCGTAGCAGTATAAAGAATGAATTTTATTATCCTTAGTATTATTATTTAACTCCTGAGTATTGAACATCCTTTCCTAAATATATTCATAACATGTTTAAACGTTCGTGTGTGCTCATAAAAGACGGAACATAACCCTGAGGATTTGTTGCAGAGATGTAATTGTAAGTCATTGTTGGACTCAGAGTAGAATTGGGGATTTGCCTTGGATTAATACCGGCAGATGTCATTGTTTAAATCCTTTTTCCCTTCCTCTCTTGTCACAACTGATTGTAGCTGATGTAATGAAACGTCATGAGCATTATTCTTTCCCTCGTCCAAAAAATTCTTCAAATTGTTAGGGTTACCATATTGATTTTCGTTTTTTTTTTTTAACATTCCATTCCACACTGTATTTTCTCATTTGTATATAACCTTATATTTAAGGGTGATAATTTTGGTAAGAATACAAAAGCGTGCGAGGAGAAAAGAAGAATTACTTATGGCATCATTGATTAAATAATATACATCTTCTTCTATCAATCATGAACGTTATCATTCCCGCCTTTATTATTCAATATTAATATAATATGAGATGGTGATAGTCGATAGAGAACTGAATAAAATCCCCAAAATGACGTCGCCTTCTGTCTGGATTTATGAAAATGGAGGCCCAGGAATTTGGAAAATACTTACCGGATGAGAAACAGATGGTTTGTCGGATTTGTCGATATAAATGTGCCTTTAGTCCCCTGTCTAGAATTACACGCCACTCATTATCCTCATATCATAACAAGAGTATGGATATTCATCTATAAAATCAATTCATCAAGTCAGACTTTAACTTTGATCTCACAACGATGCTTATTGCATGTAATATAACCTTTTCCATTACTAATCATCTACGTTCAAAAAATTTATGGAGAAATACAAGGGTAAACATATCCCTTCCCGAGGAACCATCATTAAATTAATGGAGGATGTTGGTACTGATGTCATATATAGAAATACATATAAAAATGTTTTGAGTCATCCACACCAAATGATGATCATGTTATCAGTAAAAAGTATTTACGAATATCGAAATGGAACTCTGAATTTTGTACTATCTCACAGTAAGTATTCAATTTTTTTTTAAATCTAACCATAAAATATGATTTTATTTTAGCGAAGCATATCAAGAATTATGATACACAACTCAGTAAAGGGCAAAAACAACTGCTTAAATGGTCACAACAACGGGGGTAGTAGCTTTGGATGGTTTGCAACTAGTTTGTCTGAGACTACTTACTTCGCTTAAAGACTTTGGTATGATCATTAGGTTTTCCAATATTACATAGTCTATAAATATTACTTTTTTGTCACTTAAGGATTAGCTATGGTTCATAAGCTCCAAGAAATGATGTTCAAAAAACTCATAAAAGGCAAAAACAACGGCTTAAATGGTCACAACAACGGAGGTAGTTAGATTGGGTGTAGCATTATAATTAGTAATTGTGTGTATCCTTCATTATAATAGTATGTAGTTATACAAGCATAAATCACCAGGGGTCTTTTTTTGATGCTCTTAATAAGGAGTAATATCGCCGGATATTACTACATAATTTTTATATCTAAGATAAGTAATTAAGGTTTAAAATTTTACTGCATGGATTAACTTTTCTTTTCTTAGATAAACATGAAATAAATGAAAGTGGGATTCTAGAAGCTGTTCGTACTAAGATTGGAAGAAGATATGGATTTAAATCTAACATTATTTTATGATTTTGACATTTACTTTATTATTAATAATTAAGATCTTATCGGTAGAGATTTTTCTATCCTGTGCACAATTGTATATGCAACTTGCACATGAGGAAAAAAGGGTGATGATATTTTTTATTAAACCCCACGCCTGGCTTGTGTTTTGCAACCTAAAGTTATGACATATTGAACTGAATTCCGATGTTAGAACAAGAAAATATTATTTGGATCAATCTATTATTTCAATATTCTGTGTTTATAATTTATTGTTATTATTAGTTATATGATTCTAATTGTTTAATTTTGTATATTTAACTTAAATGTATGATGGTTTATTTTTAGTATGTAGATTATATTTAATTTAAGCCTTCTATTTTAAACTTGGAACTTCAAATATATTTCGAAATACTCTTACTTTGTCCTTTTATTAGTTATTATTCTGAGAATATGGTTCATAATGAATTACAATTTCATAGAATGTGACGTTTTCAAATCCACTGTAACGGATAAAAACCGTCTAAGTCAATTATACGTAGTATATTTTTATTAAACATTTTGCTAATAAATTCTTTCGTTATACCCTCAAAAATCATATAATAAAATATTATATATAAATAATCATAATACAGCGGGCAGATGATAATCTCATCAGTATTTAAACAATAATACCATATGTCTTTCTCCCCCCCCCCTTCTACTCGCACGCGTTATTCTCTACAATATTATTAACTATACTTATATTAGAGGTTTTTTTTTTTGGGGGAGTCTGAGGTATTCAATTTTACAATTTTAGTTTTTACACTCATAATATAAATATTACTATTTAGATATATTGTTTCACCAGTAAAAAAAATCATATATCTCATGATTTTTTTTTTCCAAAATGATAGAACTCCGCAAGAATTTATTCCAAAAACTGAAAATTGCTATGTATTTTTTGTTTTAAAATTTCTTGAACCATTATAACTGAGTTACTTCTAGGTGTTCTTGTTTCATTTACATCCGCAAAGAAAATATTGTTGCACAATCCTTAATTAATAATTTTTGAAAAGAAACCTTGTCATTCGAATATATATTGTTCAAATTTGTACAATTAGTTCCTCATAGTTTAAATCAGCAGAGAGAAATTATACGGCGAATTTGACTGAAAAAAGAATGGGTATTATATATCTTTTTATCATATAAATTACACTTTTATAAGGATTTGATGAATGCATCCGTCTATGGATGTGATGGAGGAATCAGATGATAAATTTTAGATAAAACCAAGATGAGAGTCCACAGAGGCTCTTCCTGCAGAGGCAATAGAGATAAAGTTATAACCTAGAACTGATAACAATTTAATATTCATGAATTAAACATTGAAGAGCCCAAAATCTTTGGCATTCCTCAACGTCATTATTACTATCTGAAGTCTGGACTACCTAATTTGCTTTCAACTTAGATTTAAAGTGACAATTGCTTCCTGAATTTTTCCTCAGGTACAAGATTTTTCAAGTCCTTTTCTCCTTCGTACAATTGTTTCTCGCATGACTCATTTTCAAACATGAAAAACGTGTTATACAAATTAGGTACTTGTTTTTTTCTCCATCCTATGGTTTTTAGGATTACAGCACATTATCAATACTTCCACATAGCTGTTGATATTTAACCATAATTTCTATGAACATAAAGGGATTGATTTCTGAAACATTTTTTTATTATGACATACACTGGATTTTGCATAGATCAAATCTTTTTCACTCGTATAACTAAAAATTAAGAAAAAAACAAACAACTTATCATTATTCCTACATCCATGCCATCACCATCCTACAGTTTTAAAAAATGGGTAATAAGTATTCTATCCTCAAATGGTTAAAATTTAACATATTAGACATAAATAGAATGTATACATAATTCGTCACTTTTTACTTAAAAATAGGTTGATCTTCTTTTTTTTTTTTTATAAAATATATATAAATAAACATTTTAGTTAAAATTAATTTCCTAAGCCAAAGTCAAACATGTTGAAAAATATAAACACACAAAACAATGCCACTAAATAGTTAAAAATTTCATAAAAAAGAAGGAACAGGAGTTACATAGTATTTAAATAAAAGGATAAAACAATATGAAGATCAGGAATATCTTTTTAATTTCTTGTAATATGCATAAAACTGGGCATAAATTTTAAGCTTTTATCTGACAATGAGTGGTAGTACTGTAATGTTTCCCTAGCATAGTTCCATGACGACTGATACGCCTTTGGAATCATAACGAAGAAGGCAGAATATCGGGCTGCGGCTTCGATCAGAATAGCTCTGATTTCTTCATTTCTGATAGGCTCCACTACTACCAACTTCTCTGTTTAGTGTGATAAAATCTTTCAAAATTTGTAGTGACAGGCAACTTGCAAACACATGCATAGCTGGTTGAACATTCAGTCCTATTAAAAAATAAACAACGCGAGAATATCTTAAATTGAGTAGTAAATCGCTTTCCATCCATGATTTTAAATATTTTTTAGTACGCAAGTATAAAAAATATTTTATATTTTTGTCTTTTATTTATATCCATTGAGGTAAACAATAACATTATATCATGTTTATGTTAAAAAAATAAAATAAAATAATAATTGCTCTGTGGACCACAAAAACAAATATTTTGGCTTACATTGAATTGAGGTCATTTTCTTATTTTTTAAAAGGGTAAAAGGAATAACAGACACACCATCTCAATCATAGGACAAAAGTTTGTCCACTGGTGTAATCCCTACTGTGCCAAATTTCCAAATCAATTGGCAAAGTTGATTGAAAACATTGAAAGTTATCTCTTACTTTCAACTTTAAAAAAACATCACTTCTATGTGAAGTAGCTGATAATAAAACAAATAAGCAAAAATTTACCAACTTGCATCTCCCTAATCTAAAGAAATCTTTTACAAGAGGGCATGAACGCTAAAAACGAGCGTGTGTATTTTACAAGAACAAGTGCTATTCATTTTCTTATTGGTTATTAGTAGTTACTAATATAATTTATATGTATATTACTTCATGATAAATGTATATCTATTCTATTGATTAATAATAGTCATTATATATTCACTCTTCATAAAACACAACTTTGTTTGGATTAATTGAATATTAATTTTATTGGAGTAAAATTGTTAATTAGTATTTTTTAAATATGCTGATATATTTTCTTAGAATCAAGCAAACAATGTTATGTTAACAAACTTTCTAACAATGGTTTGTATGGATAAGTTTTCGTGGACCAATAATGATTAATAAATAGAAAAAAACAATTCCAAGTTATTAGGCACCAGGTATTATACTTCCCGTGTCAGTTATATTGAAACTTATTAATTAAATTAGTATATCTATGAGTATTACTTTATAACAATATTTATTGTATCTATCCAGAGTTGCACATAATAAATCTATTAGTATAATATAATAGCATGTGTTAGTTATTTTCTCTAACGACTAATATCTTCATCTAGGACAATTTTAAATTTTTATTTTTGCAGCTTAGATATCTGTTGTTCTTGGAAAAACCTTCGTTTATTTTGTGATTATTTCTTTATTGTTAAACCGTCATTTGGTCATTTTCTAATCTTTGATAATGTAGTATTGCTTTAACAAATATCCTTATAAATTTGTACAAATAGTGAATCAAGTACTGCCCGATACTGACATCACAGACACTGTTAAAGATGTCAAGATGGAAGAGATCCTTCTTCTATGTATCTGAATATACTGGGTACGGTTTTATAATTAAGATTTTTCTTAACCCGGGTTTTCAGCCTAAAATACTAGTTTATCAGATTCAACAGCCAATTTTGTATAATTTATGTTTACAAAGCGTAGAAAATATCCACAAAGTACGAACGTTGTGCAGCAATCATTGTCGTCTTCTGTGCAGACGTAACCAAAGAGATAATCGACTTACTTAAGTTGTCCTCTGCCAACCGTGTACAAAGTCGCAAAGGAGTTTTGCAGTATGTAGCCGGAAGACCATATCTATACCAGCAAGACAGCCACTCGCTCATACCAACCATCTGGTACAAAATTGGCTTTTGGACAATTTGGAGATGTTCTGGTCTAAGAAAATGTCGCCCACTAGCTCCCTGCACGAATGAAAATTCTCCGATCACGTTCAAGTGTCATTTTTTCGACTTGTTTATAAACTAAGGGGCTCAGGTTTGGTTTGTTCTTTTAACTAATTTT
The DNA here is from genome assembly GCF_016086655.4 of Lepeophtheirus salmonis. NCBI lineage: Eukaryota > Metazoa > Arthropoda > Copepoda > Siphonostomatoida > Caligidae > Lepeophtheirus > Lepeophtheirus salmonis. The sequence continues at coordinate 12,641,689 of NC_052142.2, forward strand.
ATGCTTTAATGTATCGAAATTAATGTAATGAAATTTTAGTTAATAAACAAGTCGAAAAAATTACACTTGAACGTGATCGGAGAGTTTTCATTCGTGCACCCTAAGCAGTTGGGCGTCTCCAGAACAAGAACTACTCCAACAACAAGTCAGAAACATTGGAGAGGAAGAATGCTCTATCAAAAAGTTCAAGCTGGACCTGTAGGAATTAAAGAAAACATCCCAATCTCTCTCAATTCCATGAATGCTAATGCAAGAGATCTATTTAGTTTTACACCAGACTGTTTGCAAAGCTATCAAAAAAGTGGTTGGAAAGAACCTTGTGAGGGTGGAAATACCACTTTTGGCACCAGCAATGAAAAATCCTATCTCCTCCGTTATAAGACTCTTTTGAACCTTTCTTAACACTTTTGTCTCTTCCTATAGCCCTTATGCCAACCCCGACAACAAAACTTGTGGGTGCATTTGGGGGGGGGGGCTGCAGCGTCTGCCATCCAAGCACTGATCCCTCAAAGCAACTGTCATCCAGAACTGGGACGCCATGCCAATCATTATACCCCTCACAAACAAACTAAATATATAGTATAGATTCAATCAATAAATATATGTTCTTTTTTGTATGTAGTAACATAAAAGAAATAAAAAATAAAACTAGCATACCATAGGTTGCCCGCGAAATTGGAAAAGTAACCTCGCTTTTTTAACATACCATGATTATTTCCAAAAGTAACTCATATTTTACACATATGCAAGCTTGACTATGAAGTATGCTCAGAGATAGATTAAACATTGATAAAGGTCCTACACTTTCAATGCAAACGAATTATTTCGATAAAAATAACAAACTCCCAAAAACTTAGGTGGTATTGGAGCAATAGAACTCAGGAGCTATTGGATGCATCTTTTGGCGCAATGGATTCTAAAATATTGTAGAAGAAATGACTTTTGATACTTTATCGTGTCTTTTAAAGAAAAAAATGTGTTTTAATCTCCAATATTCCTACTACAGGATAATTTCAATAACAAATTATATATGTAAACTTTAGATATTGGAACTCACTACAGAGGTGATACCTTAACACTCTATAACTGCCCATAGGAGAATATACTCTATTGAGAGGTTCCCTTGTAGAAAGTACCACTTCTTTCCAGAAAATGAAAGTTTTATTATCGGATGATCTTTTTCGGTACAGATATAATCTTGTAGCTATGATGACATATAAAAATATTATAAAATGTAAAATATACGATATTGACATACTTATGCTTTCATATCGGAAAGTGGGTTAAAAGAACAGCTCATTGCGGTTCAAGTCGTATCTATTAGAGAAATGTGGTATGAAGAGTCATTTACCAAGATGAAAAATGTTTGATAGAGGAGAATCAAACGATCAATTGAAGGGCAGACATATAACATTTTTCCAAATTCATTATTAACTCCTTCTGAAAAAAAATTCTTATTGTGTGATTACAGGTTCACTAGCAGTGACAACTTGTTTGAGTAATGATAAACTTTGCTACTTTTGCACAGAAGAAAAAGCAACAACATCATACCAGTTAAAGGTATCTATAATATTACGGCTAATATATCAACCACTGGCAAATCAATTAGGGATATGTTACTTTAATTGGTTAGATGGAGTAATACTAAGTAAATATAAGTAAACATTAGTAATATTACATTTACTCCATCTAACCTAGGAATCTTTTGATAAAATCCATATATATAACTAAGGTTGATAATTTTGCTAAGGATACAAAGCGTGCATGGAGAAGGGAATACATACTTATGGCATCATTGTCCATTAATTAAACAGTAAACATCTTCCTCCATCAAGAACGTTATCAACTCCCGCCTTATTATTCAAAATTAAATCATTATACAGAAGTCAGCTGATCATCACATTATTTTAATCAATGATACCATAAGTCTTTCCCCCCCCCCCTTATCCTTGCACACATTTTTCTCTACTGGATTATCAACTTTGTATATAACGTATATTTCTTTCTCTAGGAATCACCCGTGCGCGAACGTACACACATTGAATTCAAGAGAATAACTTCTCCCATGCACGTTATCAATGAGCAACGGCAATTCCATATGAATGAATAATTTTTGTAAGGCCATTGAAGAGGATTTATTTGTTCTCACATAAAAAAGTAAACTAAACCATAATGAAGTGGTCGTATAACTACAATATTGCATGTGTGCAATCAAGGGGAAAAATGGAAATTGGTGCATTGATTTTCAACATAGCAATAATGATATATATATATATATTCAATGAAGTAGGGTTTTGGTTTGTTTTAAAATTCATTTTATTGTTCGTTAATAATATAACTGATTAATAAAATCTTATTTATATATAACTCATTGTTACTATTTCATTTTCGACTTTTTGAAGAAAATATGCTTGTCCGACTGTGGGTATTTAAAAAGCTTGGTGAAATATAGAAGGACTATAAAATGCAAATTCTAATATTACCAATGGTATGGTTTTGTTCGGGATTTTCACATCGAAAAGAGGACTCTAATAAGAAACCAAGGAATTAGATTTTGCTTTATTCAAATCTAAAGCCTCAATAGCAAGCATATTAATAAAAAATATGTTTCATCCTCAAGAGCTGATAGCACTTGTTATTAGTGTTTTGTTGGTCCTTATTTATTCTGTCCAGTCTTAGGACCGTTGGTCTTCGGGCCGGTGCTGAACTGTTGGTCCTTGAAATTTTTCATACAAAATCGATGGTCCATTATCCCAAATAAGATATATAAAATATTTATTAAGATTATTGCACATATCTTACAAAAATATAATATATTCCATTTTACTACAATATAATATGAACATATTTGTTTGATATTTAGTTAAATAATTTATTATATTATGTATCAGAATAATTTGAAAAAAAGGAGAAACATCCTCATTGAGGTCGGGAAGGATCCATTTTACCTTCTTTAAGGTCAAACCAGTGGGACTGGCCTGGTCTAGATCACGGTCCTAAATAAGGAACGACACAACACTATATGTTATTGCTGCAGTACTCATGCATAAAGTTCCTTATTTATTGAAAAAAAATTTGAGTTTTGTTAGAGAAGAAATTAAGTACCGTGTGTCAAATTCAAGACACCATTTAAAGGCTATGAAAAGTTTGACATTAAAAATGAACGAGAGGGCGCTCACAAAAATTAAGTATTGAGGGGGAGTGGAATGGGCTCGGTATTTTTTGAGTGGCACTAATGGTTAGGAATATAAACAGAGATTCAAATAAATGAAACATCACTATGTTAAAAAAAACAACAGAAGAGTATCATACCCACCCTGGAAATTTAAAGAATTTTTGGAAGAAGAGAAGCTTAACTATCACGATGTTTTATTAAATTAACTGCAAGCAGCTATGGAGTCGAAGGAATTAAACACAAACACACATCCTTATCTTTCAACGATATAGGCAAGAATGACAGCAATTTCTATCCTCAATTCTCCTTTGAGTGCAACATGGGTACACACTTATAATTCCACAACAAATCTTCATAGTTATTCTTGGTCTTTCATGCACTATTGATTATTCAAGAATAAATTAATAGTGGTGACAGCTTTGGTAAATAAAAAATTCCTTTCATGTAGCAATTAAAAATAAATGCCAGTCATAAAATTTCATATTTTTAACCACTGCCGGTTTGTTAAAAAAAATAATCAAGAAATTCACGTAATCACATAGACATATAAACGAATATTTGGGAGGATTTTATAATGAGAGTTTATAGTAGAGAGTACAAATAAATAATAAAATAGTTGTTCTCTTCAGTCTTTAAAAAGAAGAACTAATCCACTTAAGCGTAGTAAATCGTCTATAGCTATGAGTCCTTTATATAAAAATGATCAAATCAGGTTGAATTTGAGAGAATAGTCATGTCATTCCTTTATAATTCACAGTTAAACATCGGTGTAGACCGACTGCACCATGGTATGATCGTAAGTGTGAATGAATAAAGACCGAAGTATTAAAATATAAACTACTATAATATGTATTAGTATTACTATCTTGTATAACTAATAGAATAATACTGAAAAAAGGAGAACTCTAGGATGTATTACGATTTAACCAGCATATTAACTCGATGATTCCAATATCAATAATAAATTTGGATTTCAGGCCATGGTAAAAATGCTACTACATAGTGTAATTGTATCAAAAGTAGTATATACAACAAAATTATGGGATTCAATATAATTTAATATATATTCATTAATGTATAGAATTTATAGCTCAATATCGAAAAGATTATAAATTTTAATGTATTTAAGTTTACCCGATGTTAAATGATGATGGCTTAAAAAAAAGTTTTTTGGTCATTCAGAATCATGGATTGATTATTTACTAGCACATTGTTCAGTTTTGATGGAGTTGCTGGTAATTTACGATGCCTTCTTTGAAAACTACCAGAGCGATAATGATAGCTAATTCGAAAAAAAAAAACAATAAATAACTAAATATTAGCCATACAACAAAAGTAATAGTATATAATATATAAAAAGAAAAATAATGGATTACTTTCTCATCAATATAATTTGTTTTTTCAGTGATACTTTTTTGAAGTACAAATGGTTGAATCTAAAGAATTTGTACATATTTTTCCATGCCAAAATAGCTCCAAGTTTAAAAAAAAATTAAGAATATATTTCAAAATCGACCAACTTTTGCAATTAAATCTATTACATTAAACTCTGGGTAACAAAATAATAAGATAATTTATTTTCTCCTACATTATTAAAAGTATTGTTGTGTCAGTACTTATTTAGGACTGAAGACTGTAGTCCCGTCCAGTTCAGTATCGGTTAGTTCATACCTGCATTTTAGACCTAAAACTTATGACATCACTCAACTTTATTTATTTCTTTTTTTTAAGTCAATCCAGTTCAGGGACGAAAGTTAATTTACACTCACTCTTCTTTTTTTTTATAGTTGGATATAATTGCTAGAGAGGAATCTTGAATTGAAATTAAGAGTGATTTGGCATCACAGCGGGCAGATTCTTGCTCGAGAAAAAATATTTTAGCTTATTCGAAAGAGTTAGGTTTTTGGACATTATATTTGCTTTATCGTCCTTAATGAAGAACTCCACATATTAATATATCAAAGGAATTGTTTCTCAAATCAGTAAATTTACGAAATTATTTACACAGACTTGTATAATCTTGTTTTTGTGCTTGTTTTATTGAGAAAAATTCCATCAAGTCAAGAAAGGTGTTTCATAAGCTCCTTAAATGAACTTTAATTTCCTTAAAAACATCTTCTAAACACTTATCCGTTTCTAAAGGGATTCCCAATGAGTATTTTTATAATTTGTAAAAATTATGGAGAACAACAAGCCCAAAATGCTGATAGTTCGAATATATTCTCTTTTTCACTAGAGAGGCTATCTTGAAGTAATTTCCACTTGGCAGTTTCCATATTATACACGACTGATGAGTTTTATCTTCTACAATAATAAGAGGTCGTGGTAGAGCGATTTTTGATATATCATCCAATTTTTGTGAGGTAATCTTAGATGTAAGATTTTTTATCTCATTATAAAAATCAGTACGGAGTTGTATGCACTTCGCCTATTTTTTTTTTTAGTGAACTCTAGTTGACAATGCATGAGGTCTTCATCTTCTTTACCATCTACGAGAAGAACTAATGATATGTTAAGATGTAGATTGTAATACAGTCGGGAATGTAGATCGTCTCCGACTTCGCTACGCCGTCAAAGGTTTGAATATACTCGATAAATAAATACCAGGTTCCTATTAAATAGACACGTCTATGCTCTAATAGATCTATTCTACAACTCAGTAGCTTATATTTATACAACAGATTAGATATCAGGATGTTATTGTATGTACACATTTATATAATATATCACAATGACAAAAACAAGCTTTGTATTATCAAATAAAATTACAACAGAGGGCGCCCTGCAATCATATTTAAGTATTCTGGACTTGTTAGACGTCTGAATGATAAAATCAGGGATGATTTTTCACTGCACAAAGTGTTATCATTCCAATATATCATACATTGCGATATATCATACATTAGATCTTCATGGAAAAACAAGCAGGTTATAGATCCAATGATTCATAAAGTGAATTCAATAAGAGTGCAAGGACTGAAACACCGGTATTTCGAAGGTCCTTGGAGATATGAATGCGAATTTTACCGAAGTGTTTTTACTATAATTGTTATGTATTTCAATATGGCAAATATTTATTGTGACTTTTATATGGAAATGGAAAGTGAGAATGGGTATGTAAATTGATGTTCCATAGAATTGTATTTGCTATTGATATACTACAAAAGGTAAATGAGCTAAACACAAAATTACATTTTGAGAGTGTATTTGCTCATGAAATGTACCAGCAAGTGATAGCTTTCCATATGAAGAAGAAATTTTTTTGCCAAGCATTTAAAAATAAATTTTTTTTTCTCAAATATAAGTATTACATAAGGAGTTTATCATACAATTTTTTGATTTCAATGCAATGGGAGATAAGTTCAATTTACTTATATTAACTTTTGACTGAGATATTAAAACAACGTGAAATACTGCAATTAAAACTGGTTGTTTCTCATGTTTATTACTCTTTGAAGAGAACCTGTGAAAGCTAATTACTTAAAGAAGTTAATGCGTCTCTTAACTAAGATAAATTCAAAGATCTCACAAGCTTTTCAAAAAAAAAAATGGTTGTTATATTTGTATTTTTTTTTTTTTTTAAATTATCAAAATTAACAAATCACACAACAAGTCACTGATCACATACTCAAATCGTCACTCAGTTTAAGAATCAGCACAGCCAACTTAATCCTAATTTTGATTAGTTGGTTAATGATTGTTAACAAATGCACCAATCTCTTAAGTACTCGTACTTCTTTTACATATGAGCTACAATTTCTTTCAATAAATACTTGATTTATATAGTTTCAAATATTATTTTATGTAAAATATATCTTCATTGGGGTCCTCAGATAAAATCTACTTCTGGATGCAGCCAGCGAGCTCAAAAGCTTGCACAACCCTGTTTTTAACTCTTTCAATGTGACTTCCAAAATATTCCTAATTGGTAAAGACTATTTTGCTTACATTTGATATTCCTTCATGGGCCTGATAACGATTTTTATGAGTATTTCCAGTGGAGATAAATATAATTCTTGAACTCTTGAAAAAAAGGTTCTAGAGGATTACCCTTAAACTTTTTTCCTAGAACGTGTCCGCCTTAAAACGTTTTTGCCTTTAGACGATTTCGCTTTATAACGCTCTTGTCTTGTGAAATTTTTGCCTTCTCCCATTTTTACCCTTAAGACGTTTTCTGCCTTAGCACTTTTTCGCCTTAAAACTTTTTTGCCTTGGGTAACAATAAAGAATATACAATTTCTTCTTAGTTATGTAGGTTTTTAGTTTAATTTTTACCATTGTGTCCCAGCTTTGAGTAATTAGAAACAAAAAGTTAAACAAGCTAGACAAAGACAATTATTCAAGGCTTAATTATTAATACGTAATAAGGATCAGCATTACTTAATGAGTCATAGAATATATATAATTGATCATCTACACCATAAATACGTGGGTATATTTAAAAAAACAACAACACACAGACAAAGAAATTATAGTAAAATTTGATATTAACATCCCTCTCGACTACTATTATTCTGATGCACATGTTAAGTTTAAAGATTATATTATAATAACAATTTTTATTTGATCGTATTTTATCAAAATATCTAAATATATTGGTCCATGACCAGAGTTTGAACTAGAAATATGCATAGTCCTGTAGAAATATCAAACGACCCCATTGGCTTTTCAAAATGAAACGATAATTTTATGTGTAGTAGATACATTTTTTTAAATAAATTATGTATAACGTTAGCTTTGATAAGTAAGATATAAAATTATATTCACGAAAGGGGGGGGGGGGCACTAATTCGTGCATCCCGGTCGAAAGTGTAGTACATGTTCCTTTTTCAAGTGTTAATGACCATAACAATTATAAATTAGATAAGTTAAGGTTTACTTAAACTAATTTATTTAAAAAAAAATTGAATAAAGCTTTTTATAAACCTTTGCAGAAAGTATTTATGTCTATCAAATAATTAAATAAAAATATTTAAGCCATTGTTCCAAGTAATGTTCATTACCCTACATGATCTAAAAGAGCTTACATCAAAATTAAAAAGATCACCATAGACCTGATTTCATATTTAAGTTATGACACCGAAAGGTTAGATTCAAATAATGTGATATGAAACTTTATGTCTTCACCTATGAACACTTTTGGTAATAACCTAAAGATAATCAGAAGTAAAATAAATTAAATTACAAAATATCTACAAAAATAGATTTTTATATCTAATAAAATCTTAAGTTTATGAACGTTTTAATAACTTAACATAGACAACTTATTGCAATTGATGTAATAAAATAACAAATACAGAAGGGAAATATAATTATTTGACTAATGATCTTTATGCATAAGAATACTTGATTCCAGTACTTTAATACCAAAAAAACATCCAACTAAATTCGTCAATCATTAAATTTTATCAAGTTTTCTGTGATATATCTGCATTCTCCCTTTAGAAAAAATCAAAAACTTAAGACCAAATGAGAGATCTAATAGTGAAATAACAATAAATATACTTGTTATTTCACTACAGATGTCACATTTCGTCTTTAGTTTAGTCCGACACCAATCTTTCTATTTCAATGAATTTAGTGAGTCGGTTGGAAATATTAAGGTGTCAGATGATAATGTCCAACACAAATTTATAAACACTTTCCCATCTGGGACATCTCCAGTTGTAGCATCTTCAAAAACTTCTTTTGAAGTCTTTATGGGTTAACTAGTCTTTTGACATGTTAGTTTAATTAAGTTAAGTCTATTATTAATCTTATTTTGTCATTTAACTGAGGAACTATTATAATTCGATGACATTTTTCTGTGATTTTGTCTTTAATTTTAACGATAACATTTTGTTAAGCAAATATCCAACATTTTTTAACTTGTTCACGATAGAAAAGCTTAAGTGGGCTGCATCCAGTGTAGTATAATTGAAAATTTGAGGGAAGACAAAATAGACATTAACTTAAAGAATATGTAGTAATTTAGTGTCATTTGACTTGACTGATTATGATTATTTTTTAACATTGATATTGTTCTATGTGGAGATATATGTTTATATTGATAGAAAGTGGAAGTGTGTTAATTTCCTCTAGTGTGTTTCTTCTCTGTTCTGACGATTTAGAGTACATGATGAGGGAAATCGTACATCAACAGAAACCTTTAATACAATAAATTTGAACTTGATCTCGAGACCGTTCTCCAAAGACAACCAAGGACTAGATCTATGGCCTTCGAAAAGTTAGAACATTTGAAAGGATTTTGCTTAAAGGATATTATTTCTTCCTGTTTTGCTCACACCGAGTCTTTATTCTTCTTTTTTAAATGTTTGTTGTTGAAATAATTAATCATTTTCGCTTTTATTGTAAATCCTTGCTTCATCGCTTTAAAAAAATTAAGAAAACTTGCAAATTTACATTCCGCGTTCAAGTCTCACAGTTTTTCTTCTACTGAGATACAAACGTCTGAAAGTAAGGATAAAAAATAAGCAAAAAACTTATCTTGAAGACCCTCCAGCACTGTTGAAAGATTTATACACATTAGTGGTCTTTTCTTGTGACTTTGACATGACTCCAACCATCTAGGCCTTTTCTTATAGTAGATAGAAGTTTGCTTTAGGATATTCATTATAACATTCATAGCATCAAGATAACCTCCAACAACATAGCAGACCACTCCAACAACCTAAATTGGATCCAGATCCAAACAACAAAGAAAGCAATGACATTCATATTAAATGGGAGAAAATTACCTACAACAGGTAGTTTAAGATAGTAGGAGACAATTAAAGGTCCAGAAGCAAGTCCTCCAAATAACTCGGGGCACAAAAAATACTCATGGACACAAAACCCCTGTCTTTGGTGAGAAGAATGGAAAGCAAACAATAAAACTTATGGCACAGGCAATACAAAAAAACTCCTGATAATACTCAACAAGAGACCCAAGACATGAAGCGAGGGAGGGGGACTCTTATTACTGAACCCTCTCCCTTAAATGGACCTTATAATACAAATCTGTCTCATGAGCTCACTAAAGAATGAAAGGTCAAAAATAAAATTTTATGTATTTTGATATTGCCAAAGAGGCCACTGATCCATTGTACGGAAAAAAACCCATATTACTCTCGTTAAGTGGAAGAAGGTTTTTGAAATTCTTGACACCGATTTGATACGTCTATCTTCGCTCCAGTAAAGAACCTAATCTCTAATTACGAAAGACGTCGATATACATAAAAGAGAGCAGCAATCTGCCATAATGATGAGATTTTGTCTCAACATGTGGGGAAAATCATTGCGGAAGATACTCTTCTATTTCCAACCTCACGGGAATAGGTAAAACAAATGAAGAAGGAAAGAAACTAAAAGAAGCTCACTGGATTCATCCGTGAAGTGAATGGAAACATAAGTGAAGAAATACTCTCACGAATAGTTCCAAACCAATGTAATACTCTTTGCATCAGCAGTAATGAGGAAATCGTAAGATTAGAAATTAGGAAGGTAGGTAAGGTTTTGCATATCCGTGTAAACAAGCAAGCTTTGAAGAAATACAATCTATCTCTCAAAATTGCCTCCACTGGAAAAGAACGTTTTCAAGTTCCTCAGAATGCACCTATTATCAATCAAGGAGAAGAAAAAAAGAAAGAAGAAGAAGCTGAAAAAGACCCCAACTAAAAACCAAAGGATGATAATGGTGATCAACATCAAGAAAAGAGTTACCTAAATTATCCTAATGATGACTATAATACTGATACCAATGCGGAAGAAAATGATAAGGTCGATGTTGATAAAAATGACACCAGGAATGGTGATAATAGTTAAGATTCTGGTATGTCAATAAAGACAATGGATCTCCAGAACAGCAAGAATTAATTCAATATGAACTTGAAAGGGCTAAAATGGTCAAAAAAGCTATGAAAATACCCTCAACAAGGATGACTCAATTGGAAAAAGCTTTAACTTAAAAAAAAAAAACCGACAAACCCCAAAAACCCGACGAAAATGGACAAGTTCTATAATAACGTTGAGAATGTCGTCTTCAATCAACCAAAGCGATAAAAAAATTCATAATTATCATCTTTTGTACATATGTCTTGCACTGTTGTATGAAAAATATCAAAAAATATAAGTAGAAAATGAAACCACTAGAGAAATATTGTACATTGTTGCCCTAGGGTGGTCCCCTTCTGTAAGGCAACATAAGACTTATTTTTCAGTGATTTTGGAGTGATGATTTCGGAGAGTGACTGGCTCATAATCATGAACTCGGTATTGCAAGAAAATATGAAGCTGGAGTACATCAAAACATACTATAAATTAATGAACACAATCAGAGAAGTAGCTGTCCCACACTACTCATTGTAAACACATTAAGAAATTATATTAACATGATGACCCTTCCATGATGTACATTGCTTGTTATATCATCTGATTAATTCAATAATATTTATTTTACACACACGCGTTAGCCTTCTCGTGACCTACTATCTGTTGTTTTTTGCTGGTGTCTTTTTTTTTAATTATTATTATTATCTCACTTAGGTGGCTTTGAAGTTTTTTTTAAGGTAATGATGTATAAAATTAGTATTGTTTTTCCTTTTTGAATGTAATTAGAATTGTTCCATCCGTACTTTATACTTGTTAATTTATTATAACTATTTTATTTCAATTTAAAGAGGTACCTCAATAAATCGTAGTTATATAAAAGAAAGAAAAGAAGAAAATAAAGAAGTTTGTTTTCTTAAATTTATGAAATGTTAAAAAATGAAGAGAATTGCTTATAAAATTTCAATGCCTAACTGGTAATCAGGATCTGCTGTAATAACATGATCATGCTCTTATTTCAATCTTTTCAACACATTTTTAGTTGCATGACGAGACATTGGTATTCGACATAATTTTTTATTGGAATTAAGAAGGAGGAGTATTAGTTTACAACACTATTGGTCTGAGATAATAGGAACATTTGTTATGTCATAGAGAACTTTTGTAAGGATGGTGCAATTAGATTTTCAATTGCGTTGCTTAATTGGTATTCCTTTACCAACCTCTTTCTGTATGTGCCACAAAATATATCTCAGAGCCTGACAGCAGGATGGAAGGCAGATTCCTGACAATGTTCGATCTTCAACCGTAACAGCATTTCGTAAGCCAAAGATAGCACATGCAGTCTTTGTCGTTTTGATAGTAACTATTGAAAATATACTAAACCCATATTACAGATTTTAGGTTATATTGTAAAATCCTACGCAGTGAATTGAAATACAATTAAACAGTGAAATAATGAATAGCTTAGTGCATCAAATTGAATATGTAGTTTTGTTTGTTTTTTATAGCTTCAGCAGGACTTTACAAACTACTCCCAAATCTAAACTTATATGATGTTAGTTTTGAGATTTTTCAAAAAGGTACAGATTTTGTTTCTCCTTTTTAAGTATATTTTTACATTATTCGCATCAAGAGCTTTCATTTGAAACCAAACATTTTGGGTAAAAAACAAAAACAATTGAGATTTTAGATGTATTAAATGGCTGAATAAAATATCTACGTAAGTATTTGGTGGTCCTTATAACCACTTTGAAATGGACTCATTTTTCGCACAAACACTCCCGTGTAAAAAAGTTGGTAACAGAATTAAAGAAAATTTAAAAATCAACGGGTGTTTGATGCATCCTAATTAGGATATAAGTATCTGTGGTTTCTCTGCTACCAATAATATTGAAAACAATTCTTGCCTTATAAATAGCTTGAACTCTTGTTGTTTGACTAAAAATACTTGTTGATAAAAAATATAGTTTCTTTGATGGTATGAATGAACAAGAGATGGACTCAGGGTTCTACATACAAGTACTGCGAAGCCTTTCAAAGGATGAATGGATTTAACAACTGCCATGAAAATGAACAACAAATGAGATTTCGATTCCAGAATTTTAATCACATCTTCACTGGTAATTCTAGTATCTAGCAGTCAACAACCTCAGGGAGACAGATTGTTTTTAATCATTGAAATATTTTGTGAGCTCTTTTATATGTTGCAATAAAATTTACTTTACAGGAAATGATGTAGACTATATAATTTGTATTGTGGTAAGTTAAATATTCTTAAGTTTGTAATTAGGTATGATGTGGGATATATAAAAAAAGCTTATGATTTTTTTTTACGTTTCTTCACTAGTCCTCTTAGTTGAACCGGGAATGTCATTTTAGAGAAGGTCATTAGGGTGTCCAGTGCATATTCGGGTCAGGTACTTAGAGGGTTATGAACGTAAAAACTTTTTGGGTATGTGGTATTAATTATGTAAATTATTTAGTAGTTATTTATTGCAATTGTTGGTGTTTGATATGTTTTATATATTGTAGTAATGTACTTCAATTGTTATCTTGCTGATATATGCTTACGAGAGTATTAAATGTACATTCTTTTTTGGAGTCAGTTGTATTTTACTTGTACTTAAGTTTAGTCAAATAAAGCCTTATACTAGGTTAATACAATTTGGTAGACTACCTTTTTAAAATTATCCAAGTTGAAACAGAAATAGAAGAGTTACTTCGTCAAGACCGATTTTACCTGGACCCGAACTCTCCAGATAAGGAAAAGCACAGGAATTACTAGAAGTTTACTTTTTAGAATTTTCTTGAGTTCTTACCTGAGGTGCAAAAAGATAACAAATTAAGATTTATGAAATTCTATGTGAATCCGTAGAATTATGAATTTATTGAAGGAGTTGGATATAACGAGGCTTTTACAATTATGAATAATATAGATATTAAGAAAAATGATGAAATATTCACTAGTCATTTGTATGCTTTAGGCAAATAAAGAGAAAACGAGTTGTTTGATCAATTTCTTCAACCTTTGAAGATATTGGTGAAGGATTGTCAATTCCAAGCTGTAAGAGTTCTTGATAATACAAATTAGAATATACGAGAGGTGTTCATTTGTGGCTTTTAATCTTTTCAAATTAGACAAATAATCTTGGAGAGTGTTAAAATAACTTTAAATGAGTCGGTTGAGTTATACAAATCTTTAGGAATAAAACGACAACAATCAGTGTTCTATGATTCTGTACGTGTGGCTACCTTCGTAAGAGATGAGAGGAAGGCACCGACAAGCAGTAATATAGTTAAAGCTGCAAAGGATCGTTTTTTTTTTCAGGGGAATGGAAGGCATGATAGGTGTAACTACCATATTAGGAATGCAACAAGTAGGAAGTGTACTAAACTAGGAAATTTTGCTCGTATTTATAACTGACTATTTAACAGCAAGAATTTCCATCGAAATTTTGCAAATATGGGATTTCACAGAATTATTTCTCTTAACACTACTCGTGGTATAGATAAGAGATTATTTATTATTTATTCGTTGAATATCTTACCACTGTATTTACATGGCCTGGAGAAAAATATAGAATTAGCTGAAATTTGCAATTGAACTGTAAATGTTTTTAACATTATTTATTTCTCTAAACGATGACCTGATTCTACTCATCCAGTTTTTAGGGGGACTCCATCGTCTTCTCTGTAGATTGTATAGTCAATCAGTTTCAAAATTAAGCAATGCAATTTTCAAATTCAAATGGCGTAATATAGAGGCCTGAAGTCCTCCCATGAGGAAACTTGAATCTACAATCATTAAAAAGATCTGAGGAAAGATATATCGTGCCTAGTTAAAATGATGCTGTTAATAGCTTGTTCTTTCAAAACAGATGGTATATTCTATGCTTAACATAACAGCCTTCTTTTTTTATTGCAGCTCCCAACTTTGATATCTCTAGTAGGATTCCATGAGCTGATTGATAAAATAGCTATTCATATTCATGCTTATCTCCCCCAAACAATACTCCAAAATGCCCTACTTTATTAAAATCTCTGCTACACGCCCTTCAATTGTATTAATAAAAGGAAATGGAGCGGAAGGTCATCATTGCCTATAGCTTTTATTAAAAATTGTTGTGTATCCATTCAATTTATAGAAATTGTTGATGTCCATTATCAACACAGCCCAAACGTGATTAATAGCCCACCTTGGAAGAAAAAGCTTTACAGGACTATGAATTTTCCCATGAGAAATCAAATGAAAATATTTATAAAAATCAACATCTAATATCGCACACCATTTCCCTCTTTTTCTTACAAAATCAAAAGCAGACCAAATATTACAAAAAACATAATATATGTTTCCTTCTTTTAAAAAACATTTTGGTTCAATTCAAATATTTTTTTTCAAAATTAATTCAAATTTATCTGTTGGTACTCCGTGGATAATTCTATAAGATTAATTGAGAAACTGTAATATTTAGTGATGAAAATTAACTGTTTTAAGGTAGGACGGAAATAAACAAGTATAGGCAGGAATTACTCCAATGTCGATCCTCAATTCTACTATGAGTACAACAGGGACTTACAATTATAAATCTGCAACAATTCCTCACAAACAAATTTTCTATTATCTTTTTAATTTTATTGAATGTAGTAGAAAAGGAAGCTAACTACTCCGGACTTAAATAATAATGAAAACAGCTAAGACAAAGAAAATTCATTCTTCATATTACCAATTCCAAAAAACAGGCCCACTAAACAATACGGTATACACAAGTTATCTGCCTCGAGTGATTAAAGATCGTTTCCTCTAATTTTTTTCAATGAGAGCAATCCTTCCCTTTCTCTTCATTTTTGGCATTTTCCCTAATATCTCAATGGAGTAACCAATTTCTTGTACATAAAGTGTAACCTCATCTGGAAGGAGATAAAGTAATTTACCCAAAATACCATAAGGACTTGATGCTTAACTATCCTTCATATAAAATTTAATGTAATACACTATATTTTCACATGTGAATAAAATAATTTTAGGATTGCTTGAGATAGATATCCTATTAGGAAACACTTCCTTTCTGTACCTACTATTTCCTGGAATTCAGCAAGAAAATATTTCAAAATATCCTCCGTATTTGTGAAAACCTTCCACATATGCTTTATTTTTCATATTGTTTGCGCAGAATAATTATCATTTACTCACAACTAATTTAGTTAAAAATTTGCATACTGTCCAAACTACGTTTTTCCTCAGCCAATTTAGCAACCCAAAAATAATTGACAAAGTCTCCCATTGCAGTGCAAGAGAAAATTGAGTCCTTGTCAAGAATATTTTCAAATAGTTTTGGATTCCTTTCTCTTCCTCTTTTTTTTTTTTCCAGAAATGAGCCTGCAATAAAATTCATAATTCTCCATTGCAACTGTTCTGCACAATGATAAAAACTTCTCGCCTAACGTGACTTTAGTTTCATCTTAAATTTATCTTAATCCAGAATCCATTTTGACATTTCAAAATAGTTATTTTTTCCGTGACGTTTGATAATAATTAACTTATCATCTGAATGGAGTTCAGATTTTTTTGAAGCTCTTTTTCATAAATAAACTAGTGGAGGAGATACTAAAGCCATAACAATTCTTGACATCAGACTTCCCCTTCCCTAAGAAAAGATACCAAATGGGCTCGACCATAAGAAAATTCAGTCCTGTAGATATAATTTCTTGAAGGAAAGGAAATCAGTCTTTAGAGATTGACTTGGCTTTGATTTCTTCAACATTGGCTCATATAATAAAAAAATACCATTTTACAAACTTGAACCTTCATCTGACCATAAACTAATTTGATTAAAATTTCAAAGATGTTATTCACCTACTCAATTAAGAATAACAAAATACAAAACCATAAAAAATTATTTTAAAAGAGGTTTTAAATACTCTTTTTCATCAACCAAGCTGTTCATAGTTACATAAAGGTTATTCATGATTCATTCAACGACTTCAAAGTTTCTTTCGGAAAATAAGAAGGAAATAACGTGATACAACAATCAAGCATTTAACGTTATCAATAGTCATGGTTATAGATGTGAAAAATATGATCTTAGACGAGTTCGAGTAGTAAACTGAATAGGATTATTTTATTTTCCAAAGCTGTTAACATTATACTTTCATTCTTGAAGAGATCTAAGTATGAAATTCGTCAGTTCATTCATAATGGAGAGTAGCACGGAAGATTCGCAGGAGAGTTATTTGTGTAAGCTCTTGTAGGAACTCAGAGTAGAACTGAGGATTGACAGAGAGTAATTCCTGCCTATGCCTTGCTAGATACAGGGTAGGATTTGTTTTCCTTGTTCTCATAGTTTGTTACAGGTTATTTAATAGAAAATAATAATAGCTGGTTTTCATCAAAACATTCCTCAAATTATCAGAGTTATAATCGCATTTTTCGGTTTCTTATTTTTGCTTGCCTGGAGGATATATTTTAGACATCTGTGATGATATTAATTAAAAGTTTGTTTATTGAAAGAACTCCTTGTGATTAGTTGCTTCAAATATATCAATTACGAATAATATATTATATTCGTCATATTTGACATCAATAAAACAACAATAACCATTGCCATTGGAAAAAATAATAGTCACACAGGAGTAAAAATTAATGGATTACGTAGAATGTGTGGATTATACCTTTTAAATAGAAACATAGAGTATCATAGTTCGTCTCCCTGATGGATGTATAAAATGATGAGAGGCCAAAAACAGTCCAAATAATCGGTTCCGTAGATATATCAGATTGTTTCGATACAGACATATTCTAAACTGTCTTTAATACGATATTAATGTGGTTTGTTTGTAAACAAAATTGATAATAAAAATTATTTTTTTTCTTTAACAGAATAAAAATAAAAATAATAACTTATTGCTGCACTTGTATTATTTGCAAAAAACTTTTTCTTTCAAAATTAGCATGAAAATTTACTTACATATTTTTTGAACTTTTCAAATAAGCATAAGATATTTTTGGAAGCTGTCTTTTCTCCCTAAAAGTTGATTCATTATATTTATTTAAAAATAAATCATTGAATTGATGGTCTTGTCTTTCGAAATTTTTCAAGCAAAAGAAATCGCCTTCTTCATAAAAGGAATCCGGTCTAACATGTCCTTCCATTTCTTTCTGTTGAAAGTTATAATCCAATAAATTTACACTGAAAAATAAATTAAATAAATTATAATAAATATGTGCTGATTAAGACTTTATATTTGTAATCTAATAATTAGTTAAATTATTGCAAATCATCAGTCAATTTATAGAGGTATACACTAAAAGAACAAAAAATTTTTGTAGAATGGTATTTTCAGGTACTTCTGCCATATTTGATATAGTATTAACAATGAAAAAATTGGCTTAGTGTCAAAATTAGCCTTTTTATTACTGTTGATTTGGGTTAAATATTGGGATCTTATTATTTTTTGTAAGCAGGAACAACTTTATTAAATTAGTACATATAACTAGTGATGCACATTTTGTGTCTTTTTAGCTCGGCCGTTTTTTGGAATTTGGTTAACTGAAGAATGAAGTTTCTTTTCTATTGTCATTATTATTTACCTCTTGAGTAGTGAAATTAATTTTCAAATATGTTATAATTGAACATTCAAGTGTGCTCATAAAAGATGGAGAGTCACTTGGAGGATTTGTTGTGGAACTATAATTGTATGTCATTGTTAGACTCAGAGTAGAATGGAGGATTGCCATTGGAGTATTTCTTGCCAATGTGCTTGTTTATGTCCTTCTCGTACTCCTTTTTCGTAAAAAACTTATTGCTCCTGATCTAAAGAAACGTCATAAAAACCAAGCTGCAATTTCTATTTTTTTGAGCATGCCTACAATACACACAATTTTCAATCACTACATATAGGGTAATTCCATATTAAATCAAAGAAGACATGTCCCCCAACCCTCTCAAATTTGGATGAGTTTTGGCATATTAAGATGTCAAAATTATTATTGCTTGGATTTGAGGCCTTTTAAATGAGAAATTTCAAAGAAAGTGTAGTTATGACCTTTTTGTAATGAGGCAGTAGTATAAATGACCATTCGTCCTTTCCTTCGTCCTATGTAATAATTAACTGTGATTATTTCAAGTATATTATTTTAATTTGAGGTATTTTCAGGGTCCCCATCAGTCTAATTCTGTATACTTCCAGATGGATTAATAAATAGGCACCCACGACAACAAGGTAGACTTATGACTCACATGCACTCAATTTTTTCAAATACTTCACCGTGTATTTTAATTTTGGGAGTGTGCCAAAATATCGTAACGCTATATCTGCAAAATTTTAAATTCCCATAAAATATGATATTTCGTATGGCTTAAATATTTATTAATTTCTAAGCAAATCACTTGTTACCGTGAAATGTAAATAAGAAATGACCAATGTAAATGAAAAGTAGTTGTATTTACTTGAATAACGGTAATGCTGAATACAGGCTTGCCAACCAAATATTATTATTCAAAAAGTTAACCAAATAAATAATAGTGAGTGGGATGAGACAAAGTTATGACTGGAATCTGACGTCACAATCAGGCAACCTTTGTATTTTTAATAGTAAATCAGTGCATTTTTTGAAACAGAAAAAGCGTAAATTGTATGAAAATATAATTATGTATTTGTAGTTAATTTAACAGTTAAATAGAATTAATTATATACTCTTCAAGACTTTCGTGTTTTAAGTTAAAGCATAGCTGGAATCAAGTTGATTCACAATCTTTGCCCAAAAACAAAAATATTGACAAGAATTACCGTTTTCTAACGGAACCGGAATGCTGCACACACATATGAGATGTAGCTACAAGTCAGATGATGGAGTCTAGGGGGTTGAGGTACGAGCTTTGGAGTGGCTAGAAATGGATTTGTAAGTAATTGAAAAGACTCATACGGAATTTTTGAGGTTTTTGAATAGAGAATGGCCCTTCTTCAAACCTCTTTTACTTCTCCCAGCAGCTTTGATTACTTTGAGATAGTAGGCGGGTCTAAGGACGTCTTTTCAATGAATTCGTCCATGAACATGACCTGTTTGGCCTCAATTAGTCTTTGGAAGCTTTGGGGGATAGCTTCAACCGAGAATACCTAGAAAGATCGTGCAGACATGAACCATTTTCCAAGCACTGGCAAACATAGTAAATGTGTGACATTTGACCTCGACCTGCGAATACAATTTTGATTTGATGAAAAAATTTCTAAGATTGAATTGTCGAGTATTTATTGCAACTCAAACTTTTTCTTCTGGAGCCAATAAAAAATTGAAAATACCACATAAAATATGCAATTTCTCAAAAAAAAAAAAAAAAATTAAATCCTCAAAATTGATGAATGAAGACATCATTGAGTACTCAATAACCTTCATAAGTTTTGGGAACGATTCTTACACAAAAAAATCATTTATTTACAAGCATTAGCACTTACATTTATGTTGTTATGTCGACATCAAATAAGATTGTTTCCATGGTTGCCTTATTATTTTTGATGTTATTAAGAAGAGGAGTTAATTTTTACAGAGCAAATGCGCTTATTATCCCTTCTGTAAACATATATCATTTATGCATATGTTGAGCAAAATAGTTTATTCAGTGGTGTAAATCCTGTGAACTTTTTCGCTGGTCCATTTTTTTAGAATGGGTAATCTGAAGAAAGAATTTTCTCTCCCATAGTAGTTGTAATTATTACTTAATAGGTTTTGAAATCTTTGAACTTATAAACTTTATCGCTTGATGCCACTAGTAAAAAAAAACCTTAATCAAAGTAAACCCATTGTTTTTAATAAAATACTAATTCTAAATGAACTATTAGTCTGACTGTAACTATATAATATATTGTATTAATTATTCTATACATCTAAAAATGAATATTCAATATTTTAAATCCATCTTTTGGATATGCTATCCTATTGTGTTGTTCCTGGTTGCTCAAGGGGGGGAGGTTCAAATTACAATGATTGTTCTTTGAAATGGCGGATTGCCGTGAAAAAAATAGACCCTTGCAGGAGGATAAACTTTGGAAACCATTACCTTCATCAGTCATATGCAGGATCCACTTCCAGCCGGAGGATTTACAGGAACAAAAGCAAAGCTATGAAGGTTTTGTAGGAAGATCAAACTTACACTTGAGACCTGATGCATGATAGAGCAGAAAAATGAAGCAAAATGAAGATAAACAACAATTCTTGTAATCATGAAGCAAAAGAAAGTCAATCTGAAGTAAGATTCATAACTTTATGTTGTTTCTATTTATTGTCTTTTCTATTATGCAAATGTCCATGATATTCAAATTGCTGATATTTACATGAATGTAGAGACAGTAGATGTTATCAACAAGAATATAGATCAATAAAGTTCTGACAATACTCGAGGAAAAGAATATCGAAGGAATACCACTTCCACTTTTCTTGACCTCTATGAAGCTTCGTATAACAAAGATGATTTTGAGATATCTATTTTGTCCCAAATACATCAAACTTCTGCTGGGAATGTTTTCAAGACGTGTCTCAATTTCTTATATTATCAATTTAAAAAAAGTGATCTTGTTCTACCCAAAGATATCACCGACTGTTAAATGCCTAAAGAATTTAAGATGAAATTTCCTGATACTAGTATGACCCTTCATGCAACTGAGGTCAGAATAAATAATCCATCTAATGTTAAAGATCAAAGGTTTACATGGAACTACTATAAAAACGTTAATACACTTAAAATAATTGTTGAAATAAGCGTAAGAGGTGTACCTGCGTATAGAGGTGCATGTGGTAACTGTCAAATAATTGAAGGATATGAATAACTCAAAGATGTTCGACTTTCAAAAGGAAATTTGAACATGCCCGATAGAGGCATTATGATGCAAGACCTTTTTGCTGATCAAAACGTAAAAGCAAATGCGAGGCATCAATCAACTTCCAGGGCCCACTGTTGTAAATGACAGAAAAGTTCATGTTGAGCGAGTCATAGGACTCGTTAAGACATATTAAATTATGGGGGGAGAATTGGATTGCGATAAAACTAGAAAAGGAGGACGCATATTATATTTTGCTTCGTTAAATGTAACGTTCGTAAGAATAAAGTAAATAAAAATTCCTACACAAACTAAAAGAAAATCCGAGGTTACCTTTGGAGTTGCAATACGTACTATACTGTTCTGTCCATGTATTTGGTAAAAGAAGTTTTTACTCGTCTATTGCTCCATTTTTCATCATTACGGATTAATATAAATTAAAACGAAAGAGGCATCAATTACTACAACTATATCTTGAGCTTACTTCTATTATTAATTTTCAACATTATTACTTGTTAATTTTTCAAATTCAAAGTGTTGCAAAATTACAAAAAAAAATCATAAATAGATTTACATAATTTTTACACAGTCTTTTATCTAAAAATGAGTAGATGGCTATGTTAAATAAGCATGATCAAGTACGACTGATTATTACTATTTCGGTGGCATTTCGGTGTAGGATCATCATCAACGTGGGTACCTTAAATGTAGATGGTATTAATTAAGAAATGAATTTTTAACAGTGATAGAACTGAAACAACTCTCAATTGATTTCTTAAATTGGAATAGGTTCCCCCGAGCTAATTTTCTCTATTGTTTGAATTATTGTAACTGTTCTGTACAATACTCAAACACGTCAACGGTTCCATTAGGGACAAAATCTTCCAAAACTAGGAGGGAGGATACTATGTGTTTCCACGTAGTGTGATCCCAAATTCTAGCTGCACATTCAAAGTTGCTATTTAAAACTTCTCCTGATGTTGCCACAACAAGCTTTATGTAGTAATAAATACTCTTCATTTTGGCTCCTACTTCCCGTAAAGAGCATCTTCTCATCATCAGGTTTGAAGACCCTCATAGCCAGTACTGAGCTACATAACTCAATTGCTATGTACATTGGTGCATGATCATGGTTCTGATTACTACTTCCCACCTGACAGTACACAAAGTAGTACCAAATATGATCATTTGTCATATGGGGCCACTACAATCTATTATATTCAACAAAAGTCTTGAATACTGAGGATTCTTGGCAGAGTAGCATTGGATTATCTTCAGGAATCTGAAAGGATGAACAAACGAAATCATTATTCCGATCATATGATTGAAGACGCTCAATCATCTGGATTTTCCTTCAATGAGTGCTTGCACCATTTTGTTCAAAGTTCAAATTTCAGTTTTGCCAATATCCAGTCAGAATAATTTGATTTAAATACATATTTTAAGAGATTTTAATCCTCACAGCTTATCATAAGAAGTAATGAGAAAAAATGTAGGGGTGTTATAAAATACATCATCAGGTGTATTTATGTTGAACCTCTTTGTTTACTCTCACACCGTATTCCTGGGTAGCGAACATCCTTTCCAAAATAGACTAAATTATATTCAAAACCTAATTGAACATTCGTGTCTGCTCATAAAGGAAGAACCCTGAGGATTTTTTTCGGAGTTATATTTGTAAGTCCTTGTTGGACTCACAGTAGAATTGCAGATAGATATCTGAGTAATTCTAGAAAATGTCTTTGTTAACTTCCTTCTCTTCTTCCTCGCTAGTGACAGCTGATTGTAGCTGATCTAATGAAATTTAATGAGCATTATTATTTCTCTTGTACAGAGCATTCTTCAAATTGTCAGAGTTACCATGTTGATTTTTGGGTTTTTTTAGAATGCCAATTGCAGAGATGAGGGAAGCTGGCTTAAGAAATTGTATTCCTGTCCTTTTGGAAACGGAGCACAAGTATATTATAACCAATTACTTAGTTTATTTATCGAAAATAAAAAATTATCAAAATTGACATGACGTATCAAGAATTGACAAATGACAACAAAATATATAGGCTTTTTTTTGTTAGTGAGGTAAAGCCGTACTAGAGATGGAAATTTATATATATGTGTATTGAATTAGAATATACTTCCACGGTAAGAATGATTCATTGTTATACTATAATGTTCACTTGTACCTAATCGGTGCAACTGACAACTGCAATCTGACCACATAACCTAAGAAAATACCTTTAAGTCAATATATATACATAACAAATGTATATTTCCTTCATTAGAAGCGACCGGGATAAGAACCCACACACATTGATTTTATGAAATTAGGACAGTTTTTTTCCCCTTCTCTAATTAAAAACTCGACAACATTTGTTGTTTAACAAATTATGGGAGTGACTTTTTTTAACAATTCTATTCATATAATTAATAAAAAATTTTGTTTATGATACATATACTTCACTTACCTGGCATGATTGGTTTTTATAATTGGATACACATATTTCTCCATTTCATTAATTGTTAATTGATTGCCTTTTTCTAATTTTTCTATTGAAGGAGAGGTATCCTCCAATACAATGATACCATTTTTGATATCTGAAGCTTTTTGCAATGCTTCAAGTTCAGCTTCTTGTCTCCTTAGAACTTCAATCTGTCCAAATTTTGTATTGCACCAGTTGTTATGAATCATAACACCGCCATAAAGTTTACCAACAGTTAAGTATCCCTTGCCTGTACCTTTAATTTTAAGCATATCAAATATGATTCCCCAAATATTTCATTTACTATTACTCTTTGCTGTTGGTACTAATAAATCAATTTTATCTCTTTTTGTATGAGGCCAACATTTTATTATTGTTGTTCGTAATTCAATATCAGCTTGATCCATCTCACTGGACTCTCGAACATTTATCTTTAAATGTTCCCTTATAAGAGCAAATAAGGTTGTTGTAAAATGTACCTAAAGTTTTAACAAAAAATAAAAATATGCCTATTAAATATTATTAAAAGTATATATATTTCATGCAAATATTCATGCATTAATACATATTGATATAATATATTTTTATAAATATATTGTTTTCTTCTTTGATATTGCATTATAGCAACACAGCGGTTCTCATTGTTTACTATTATTTGTACCATTGAATAAATTTGGTTTTCATACCAACATTATTTAAAACTTGTGAAAAAAAAATTGAATACTCAAATGATATTAGCTATTTCAAAATTTCTTTTGAAATTATTTACTTTTAGAAGAAAAAGTTATTTAACAACACGCACAAAATTCTGTAAAAATTATATATTGCTAGTTTTAGTCGGTTATAAGTTTTGAACTTGAAACTTAGTTTTGAAAATGTTTTGAACTTGAAACTTAGTTTTGAAAATGTTTTGAACTTTTTTTTATGATTCCCATAGGCATTTCACACAAAAAAAGTTTTGGTGCCCCAGAAATACACGAAAATTTTATCGTTTTTCAACGTTGAATCTAATTTAGTTATTTCATTTGGAGTATTCTACTTTTATATACCTCAAAAACTGTACAACTTCTTTCACGAGCGCGCTAGTATATGTATTTATACTCTTCAAGCCTGGTACTATCTTACGATTGGAACGCGGAACAGTATGAAAATAATGGCTGAACGATGAGCGCTTAACAAAAATAAAATGTAACAAAACTCCAAAATAGTGGAACACTTACAAGCCTGCCAAAAACAAGTTACTCTTATTATTACCATACTTCCCGAGTTCATCTGTTTGTAAAGACAATATCAAAGTAATCATTAAATTAGCTCTTTGATCAATTCTGTCTCTTGGAATTTTGATATCCACACTTCGTGCAAGTCTATTTTTACCGATGTTTACCCTTTCTATACAACTAGAAAGCCTTTCATGGTTGCCTTGTAATTCATAAAATATAGTACCCAAATAATTGTAAAAATATGGTTAATAACCATAACTTGTGTGTTCTTTCTTGTAGGTCTCCATTTCATCCGATTTTGATGTTTAGAAATGTATTAATTTTTACATTTCTGTTTAATTCTATGAACTATATCGGTGAGTTGTCTTCCTCTTGAAGCAGGAGTATCGTGTGAATCAACAAGCTTTTCTGGAATATCTGTTATGTTGAATCAAGGGATCAACCTAGGTGGTGTTATTGATTTTTGTTCGAATTGGAGGATAATGTTACAAGGGGACAGCTATTGATGACAGATTCTATTTAAATCAATGCAGTTTCCAATTAATGTTTTTAAAACATACAGATTTCAATTTTCGAAACAAAAATATTTTTTGTAAGCTTCCTCACCGTTCCCCATGCTCTTCCTTGGTAAGGAACTCTTGGTTGGATAAATTTCAATTAATGCCTATTGAGGCTGATCAATCACAGAGGTTTTTTTTTTCATTTTGAAAGAATCTAGGGATAATATGTAAATACCCAACAAAGTTTTTTCCATGATCGTCCCCTTGACACGTAGAATTCATCTTCACAAAAAAATAAAAATGTAATTATAAAACATGAAGAAGTAAATGAATCCGACGACTAGACATATCAGGAAAGAAACAAATATACATTTCTTACATATTTTATAAGTGGAGTAGATCATTATTGTAGCTCCAAAAACTATATTGGTTTGAAAAAAGGGAGAACCTTAATTTGCAATTTACAAAGGCAAATTTCTAAATTTTTTTTTCTGTATTTTCCAGGTATAACCAAAATCTTTGACATATTGATGTCAGAGTTTGTTTTCGGTTCAACATGTAATATTGTCCTTTGGTGGAATTCTATCAACAAAAATGCTCAGCTCGGCTGATACAACACGTTAATAGATTGCAAACATCATGAGGCAGAAATTGAGTGTTCTCAAATCTCTTTTCAACCCTTATACATAATGTTTTCATTTATCCCAGAAAAGACTCAACTAAAATATAGCATTTTAATTTAAATATGTATTATCACTTAACTCTAGACCACATGGAAGACTCACGCTTTTTTGTAGTTGCAGAATGTTTTTTTTTTTATTGAAGTTAACAATAATTTATTTATTAGAACAATCGACATTTGATATTAAAATAAAAACTTAGCTATCTTATGTTAAACAAAAAACTTTATTTTTCCCTCAACCACCAATTGCAATAAATTTGCAATAATATTGATTTATGTTATTTTTAGCCTCCTAAATTGAATATAGATATATTCTTAATGTTGAGTACAACTCACTCATTTTACCTTATATAATAACTATAATTTAGATTATTTAAAAATTTGGTAGTTCCTCGAGATGAAATTGTCTTGGGACGAATTTTCCTCAGATGCACTTTCCTAGGGATGAACTTGTTTTGGGATGCACTTTCCTCGCGGTGAACTTTTACGAAATGAACTTTCCTCGGAGCTAAAAGAGGGAGGCGAACATTCCAGAAGTAAGCTGTGAACTTTCCTGTAACTGCTACAAAGCCACTCAAAGAGCATCGTCGTTTACTATTCAGCGTACTGTCAAACCTTCAGGAGGTTGAACTTCGTCTCCTCTTCGTCAGAATGGGGAAATTAAGTTTGATTTTTTTAGGGTAATGACTGGGTGTGGAGAGAATTTCTCCATTGAACAAGTAGAACCTATACGGGATTTCCCCCTTCTTAAGTCTCGGAAGGAACTACAAGGATTTTTTGGTATGGTTCAATACTACTCCAGATTTTTTTCCAACCTAACAAGATATACAGGGAGGCTTCAACCTTTATTATGCAAAACATGCTAAATTGGATTTTGATTTCACGCCTTTCAGGTCTTTCAAAATATAAAGATTGTTCTTTTGGAGTAGATTATGTTAGTATCAAATGTATACCTTCAGTACTGACAACCAGGCCCTCTTTGAAAAGTACGGGTGCATCACTCAAGCATTGGATCATTGGCATGTGAGCACTTCCTTTTGGCAGGAAAATCCTTGCTGTTATGGATGTGTTGTCTCACATCCATTGCTTCTTCAAATGTTTTCATTTTTTTACATTTACTCTTCAAAAACTTTTGGTACCAAGTGTTGAGTCTGAGTATCAGTTCTAAATTTCGAGACAATTAAGATATTTCGCGTTCATATCGGAAGTCTACTCCTACATTAGACTGGGCAATCAAAATTTCTAGTAGACACATTATCCTGGCTCTAAGCTCCTTTTAGAAAAAAGAAGTTTACTTTCTTCATAGATGTTGTGCATGACCAGGCATGGTTTGTTCCTCAAAGTCTTGAATTTATATCTTGGCAATTATCAACGAGATACTTTGGGACCAAATACTGCGGAATGAATCTTTGCAAGGCTCCAAATGGTTTCTTAGTTAGAACTGTGATTAACACCATTTTATGTCCTCAATCTATAATATTCGTGCTATCCTACTTGAATCACAAAAGGCAAAACGTTTCAAGGATCTTTTTTTCAACAGTCCATTAAGGAAACTTGGACTTTGATGCACTGTCTGATCTCAGCCCCCTTAAAAGGTTGTGAGAAGAGTTACATACAAATACTTGCTTGTTTTTCTTGCTTGTGATTAGCTCCTCTCTGTTCCTCTTGGCGGTCCTGAGCATATTGCCAATATGAGTACTTTGTTTCCCCTCATGGACACACTACAAGTTTCTGAAGCATGGCATTTATGGACGTAGATAAAAAACTTTTTTTCTCCAAATACAGATTATTGAAAGTAGAGACATATATTGTCATTATCCAGTGTTCTTTCTATGCCCTCGCTTTAGCCTTTACTGGTCCATATTTTCACACATCTCAAAGAAAACATATGGGCAATGGCCCACCGTTTGGACCTGTGGTTCACTTGCACAATACGTGGGCTAGGTTGTATTATTTTATTTCTAAGGGCTCCTTTATGCTCAGGAAAGGGGGTACCGGTATTTTGACCTAGCTATTCGTACCCCCAGTTCATTTGTACAACCCGTAGGCTTTGTTGTATAATAGAATATTAGAAGGGATCATTTATGGTCAAGGAAAACTGGATCGAGATCTTCTCTTTTCAGCTATGTTCAGTCACATTTTACATTTTGTGTTGCAATGTCGTTATTAATGTATTTTGCAAAAATTTATCAACTCTCATGTTTCGAATATTATATTTAGAATAATAAATAGGTAGAAAAGAACAATATATATAAAATTAGGAATATCTCGGAGAGACTAATAGGAACACAAAATATCATTTTGGAAAGACTACAGATATTTTAATATATATATGTATAAAATTTCATTATATAATATACATCTTCCAAAATTTTAAAGTTTGGATCATTTATATTTTCAACGTCACCTTAGTTTTCTAGAAAAAAATCATATGTTGTTAACTTAATTTCATCCAAATAAAGGATAAGTCTTGTAGATGAGCCCAAATTTAATCGTGGGCACCTCACAGAGTGTGTAATTCTTATTGAACAATGGGAAAACTGAATAAGATGCCGTTTGGTCAACATATTCAAGGGATAGTTCCTCCAATTTTCATTTCAAAGGAATAATTGTATTTTGACTTACAAATAAAAATAAGTCATATCGTGTATCAAAATTTGGATTCATCAACAGGGGGAAGGGGATATTTTATCCTATCTTTTCACTTTTTTAGAGAAAATAAAAATATTTTAGCGTTTTGGCCTTAAAGGCTGAATAATGTCCAAATTATTATATTATCTAACAAGAGGGTGGGTTCATAAAGGAAAAGGATAAGGAAATAAATAGTATTTACTCTTTTTTCTTCTCCTTCATTTCATATCCTGCTAAGCCGGTGTCAATGGACAATATTTAATGAAATTATTGTCGATTGATGAATTACATTAATGTCTAACAAAATACCAA
Organism: Lepeophtheirus salmonis; assembly: GCF_016086655.4. Lineage (NCBI taxonomy): Eukaryota > Metazoa > Arthropoda > Copepoda > Siphonostomatoida > Caligidae > Lepeophtheirus > Lepeophtheirus salmonis. Next base: position 12,671,304 of record NC_052142.2, read on the forward strand.
TTTATTCTTTTGAGATATGAATTACGATCTACTTATGAACTGACTGATTGATAATTGATAACTACCACGTTGTCAGTGTGTATTCTTACCGATGCTTCTGCTCGAATAAATCACATTTAACTTTTACATATATTTATGGTCAAACATATATTTATTTTTCATACTTTAGAATTATTAATATTCGTTATTAAATAAAAGTAGGTAAAACTTTTTTTATGGGATTTTTTTTCCTCATCCTTCAAATTATTCATTATATTATTTTATTCAGGGATGTTTCAAAGAAAATGTATACGTAAAATTAGGATATTAAGTCACACTCATAAGATAAGACCAATTTAGTGTAAGCCAAGGTGAGAGTCAAACTATTGGGATGAAAAATATAACATTTCACAGGCCAATAATAATTCTCATTAATCACAATTAAAACCAAAGCAACAGCAATGCTCTATTATGCAACCCCTATAAGTAATAATACACTTGCTTAAACATGTCTTTATAGACTAACTTTAAACTCATATTAATATTTTTTAACACTGATGCAGCTGCAGTGAGCTAGCACTGCAGTACCATTAGATCAGGCAGTTGATTGAAAAAAATTGAAATTCATTTATTCAAAAATAGTTGATTAATTTTTTTTTTATAACCAAACGTGGATTTTATTTTTTTAGAGAAATAAGATTGAAATTATAATTCATAGAGCCTCCAAGTAACCTCTTAAAATTACCATACCTTTTATAACATTACCCCCGTTGTGGGTTTTATACTCACCATAACTTAGGAAATATTATTATCCGAAGGAGAAAAGGATATTTTTGAAAAGAAAACCTTTTTTTTTAAAACATCATCTGATAAAACCTCCATAGTATAGTTTAGATACTGTTCTGACACTCAACTAACCCACCAAAGGGTTTTTATTCTGAACTTTTTTGTAAAATGGTACTAAACAGTGTTTTATTAATACAATTCTTTCAATAACGATTTTTTATTTCATAGTTTTTGATTATCTTAAAATGGAACCTATATATATTTAAACATTTTTATAAGTTCAGTTGGTTGTTTACCTAAAATAAGAGCTTATCACAACATAATTAGGAGCAAACGTGGGGCAGGTCATATGTTTGGAATTCCTATTTTGTGAATGGCATTTTTTGCTACATAAAATAAAATAAAAATCCTATTCACTGGGAATTGAATTATCATCCTTCTGGACTGTTATCTTAAAGAATTACAAAGAACCATCCTTATTTGGATGTGCTTCTATATCTAATTAATATTGAATGAAGTCATGAGGGGCCATCGAATTTAAATCTTTATCTCCTTGGCAGAGGGAGATGCCTCCCCTGGATTTGACATCGAATGGACAACATATATGCCTTACTACTCAAGAATCACTGACTAACTTTACTAAACTAATTCATTGGTATTTATAATCACGGTCAATTCCTAGAACAACATATGTTTAGTATGTATATAGAGATACATGATGAAAGCTGATACATTTCGAAATATTCTGTTGAATGTTTTATTTTTGATATTTGTATAAATTCAACTATATTCTTCTAATTTAGGTTATTTGTAACTATTGATAGCATAGTAAAAATTTAACTATCTATTTTTTATATTAAAATTTTGTAATGTACATTACTTACTTTTCCTTCTGTATCCATCGGCATGTTCATCCTTATCAGCTTTTTGAAAGCCATTCTTTCAGGGCATTTCTTTCCAAATCCAAGTGGAGGATCAATACTTCTCAAAAGATTAAATACTTCAGTATAATGTATTCGGCCTCTGTAAAACGGTAAGCCTTTTATCTCTATTCATTATGTTTAATATTATTAAATTTATTAAAAATGTAGGAAAATATACTGTGTTTAGCTTTTTGAATAAATAATAAATGTACAAAAAAAAAAAAAACTTCATATTTACATTCCACTTGGATCAAACTCAGACCAAGTTGTAATAAATTCTCCAAGATGATGAGAACCAAGTATTGATGTATCTCTAGTTAAATAATCAAAGTTATCCATAATAACTGCGACAAACAGGTTTAACATAATAAATGAACAAAAAAATATAAAGGAGATAAAATATATATAAGTTAATGAGGATCCACAGTTTTGTTCTTGATTTATTAGCGTTCCTGAAGTTATATTATATTCTAATGCTTTCAAATCACATGACCGACCTGAAAGTACCGCTAACATGATATCAGGCCATGCTTCACCTGTTGCACATCTATCAAAATTAACTTTATAATTATAAAGATTTTTATTATAAAAATTGTTTACCTAAAAAGTAACATTATTGATTGAAATATATGTCTGAAATTATTATGTCTTGAAATTGATGTATCAGGATCCATTACAACAGACCCAAAGAGTTGCATACCAACAATAGCATAAATAAAAAACAGCATACCCATTAGCATGCAAACATATGGTAAGGCCTTTAAAGATTGTACGAATGTATAAAGAAGGATTCTGACACTAACACTTCTTCGAAGGAGTTTAATAAGTCGTGCTGCTCTGAAAAGTTTGAGGAAATCAACTGACACCATTTGTGTAGCGTCAATAATTGATCCAACAACAGTGATAAAATCAAAAGTATTCCAGAAATCGTTAAAGTAGTTCTAGAAATATAAATAAATCATTTACTATGTTAATTACATTATTTTCTTTCCAATTTTTTTTAATTCAAATATTATAATATTTAAATAAGAAAAATTTATGAATTACTTTCTTAATTCAATTATACGTTTTCATATAAATTTTATTTAAATATAAAAGATAAACAATTAATATGCTTATTGTTCAAGTATTTCTTAATCGAACGTTTTACTTATATCAAGATTTAAGAAAACAAAACAAAAGTCAAAGAAAAATACAAATATTAATTCATATCAGGTGCTACACTGAAATCTGAACACTTACTAATTCAATAATTAATTAAGGTTGAGTGATGAAAATTAATTTGTATTCCTATATAAAGAATAAACAACAAATAAAAAAACAGAAGAAACCTGAGATTTCTGGCTTACGTACAAGTCGACAAAATGACACTTGAATGTAAACGATGCAATATCATTCGCGCACTCAATGCAGTTCGGAGTCTCCAGGACCACCGTCTACCATGTCAGCAAGTCCGAAACGTTGGAGAGGAGAATGAATCTTTTCAAAAGGCCAAACTGGATTGGAAGGATTTAAAGACTATTATGAAGGATATAAAAAAAAGTGGATGGAAAGAGCCTTGTGATGGTGGACATACCACTTTTTACACCAGCAATGAAAGAAATTCATCTTTTCTGTTGTAAAACTCTTTTGAATGACTCTCTTCAGTTATTTTGAACTATTTTTTTACACTTTTGGTCCCCTTATAGCTTTGAGGCTTGTAATGTCGGTCATCCAAACACTTATCCTCTCAAAACGACTGTCAGCCAGAACTGGGAAGACATGACAGGAGACTACATCCTCACCAGGCACCAGGTCTTCCACACCGCTTGGAAGCCATCATGGCCCATAACAGGGACTACATGAATTATTAAGAGAACTCAGACACACATATATTTATAGTATTCATTTTGTTGAAATTCTATAGTTACTTTATAAATGATATCTTGTTGAAGCTTAAAATTCAAAGTGTTCAGATTTTAATGTATCACTCATTATAAGAAGAAAAAAAAATACTTTTTTTGCTGATATTAGTATACAATATTCAACTAAAAAAATAATTATATTCTTGAGCCTATGTTTAAAAGATAATTTTTTGAAAGGCAAACTTTAGCAAAATTAGTCAAATTAAATTAACTAATTTAATATATACTAAAAGGTGTCTTTATATGTGTATTTTATATATACCAATATAAAAAGCCTATGTTAAGACATAGGCAGATTCTCATATTTTTGTTTTGTTGGAATATCTAGGGGGTCAACTGTTGGCTTTGGCGTTGAACTTGTGGTCAAACCATCGAAATTTGTTTTACTGAAATTGTATTAACTGCTCGCAAATTTGTCTTTTTTTCTCAGAAATAACATAATTATTTTCTATATATGGTTAAACTTTAAAAAGTTTATGTAATTTAATTCTCGATTCTGCCACATTAAAAGATCTCGAAGGAAAATTGAGAACCTTAAATATAAACAGCGCAATAATACAAGTATAAGAGCAGACTTCACTATAACAAATATGGCTGCGTTGTTACTTTCACAATAGTCGACTTCCCCTCATTGTATGTTTGACAAACACATTTGTCAGTAATAGTAGCATGCCAAAATAATCAAAAATAATATTGTTGAACAGTCAGATCGAGCAAAACTATTGAATATAACTTTTATTTTTAGAAATTTGATAAGTCTGAAATACTTTCACAGTTTAAAAATTCACTCTTCTGTCTGTTTTTGAAGCCCACGAATTAATAAGTGCATCAATTTCTAGTTGTGGTATCAAATCTTTGTTAAGGCTTATGCAAAAAAGGTCCCCGAGAAACTGATTTGTAGATACTTTCAACCTCACACTGAACATCTGTACTGTTGATACTTCGACTCTGCAGCTCTTTAGACAGGAATGACATTTCAGTAGGATACTTCTCGAGTGTGACAAGCCCTATAATCTGCTGGGCAGTTGTCAAATTATGGTAAAAACCCCTTACTTGCTCAACTTGTTTTGGATCATGTCCTCTTGGGTTTTGAGTAACTCTGATTAAAGTTTCTAAAATAACGCGAGGTTTACCGCTGAATGTGGATAAAAAGATATCAATTTGCCGTTTTGGGATTCATCTATCTCATCGTGAGCCCTCATGGGAACTTCGTTAGTTTCAAAACAGAGGATATGTTTGAATAGACATATAAGAGTTCTCTCTTTTTATGGGCTATTTCTACCCCTTCCGGACATATTCTATCGAATATGTTTCTTGTTTTTCCATCTTGGATCTTTTCAACTCTATCCACCTGGTATAACTGCTTTTATGAAGCTCAGATCTTTCATATTCATGAAATACTTTAATATTGTCGAGGGCATTTGCCCAGTTAAAGTATACTACTTTAGTGAATGTCAAAGCACCAGATGAGGTTCACGTTTTTGAAGAAAATTTTGAAGAACAGTAAGAAAAAATCGGCATCTTTTTCAACATTATACTCGAGCTAAGGAATTGTTGATACCATGATAAATGGAAACTCTTAGTTTTTCTTGACTTGGGATCACGTACTGGGAACTTCAAGAGCTTTGGCTGTCTTGGTCCTGAAAGTGTATTTTAGGTTTCTTGGTATGGTATTCGTAGATTGTTTTAGAATCTACAACTACGGTACTTGTATTTCTGTCCCTTTAGAACATTTATATCTTCAATCTTATTTACTTCTTGACTTTGCTGCTCCAACCCTTCCAAATCATTGGCACTAGAGGATGTCTTGAGCGACTGCAATACAATCATCACGGATTTGTTCTTGTTCAACAATCTGATATAGATTAATGTTTATTTATTGGAGACCCCACCGAAAATTTGGAGTCAATAAGATTTTTTTTTATGGTTCCATTCTATTTTGAAGTTGAATCGGACTTTAAAAAGTGGGTTTTATGTTATAAAATGAACAAAAAAGGAAGTTTGTTATGACTACAGATTAGAGTGTTTGCTATTTTGTAAAGTTGACCAAATTGAAAACTATCATACGTCAAGAGATTTTTTTAGGTGTAAATAATGACCTCCTGAAAAAAAATTAAATGCCATCAAAACCGTTACTGTCCATCCGGTCAAAGTTCCAGTGTACCGGAAGTACTTCAAAATGAGATCAAATAAAAAAGGAAAACAATCTTATTACAATTATGGTCCACAAAAAAAAGAAAAATATTTAATTTTTTGAATTTGTTAGTAACTTTGTAAGTTAAAACTCATAAAGTAACTACTGACGGCATACAAATATAGATAAATAACCATGGATTTTCTATTTATCGAGCAATTTCTATTATTTAATTTTTTTCCAGATTAAGATACAAATGGTCATATACATACATAGTTTTTAAATCTTTAAATACTCAGCAAATTAATTCATGAAATCAGACGTTTGAAAGTTTTTCTTCAATTTTGATCTTGAGTGATGTGTAGTGATTTTTTTTTTTTTGTCTTTTCTCTGGATCATATGTTTTCTGGGATTCTTTTGATGTTGATCCTACATATCGTTTGAGAATGACACGGAATATCTAACAGAGTTAAATCTTCACCTTGTCTATATTTTAATAATTCATTATTTATTTTATCAAATGTTCTGTTTCGTAATTTTCAAGGTTTGTATTCAAGTTAATAAAATCTAGGTAACTAGTTGGATGTGCATTTAGAAATTATTTTCTAGGAAAAAATTGTATGACTTGACCTTTTTGGCTTCTTTTATGATCTTGTAAGATAATGTTCACTGTATTTTGGATTTTTCTAGTCCTAAGGTTTGAATCGAACAAGACACGTATTAGGACATTTTCTGGATGTGGAAAGAAGGAATTTGTATTAAATGAAACCGATTTTTCATTTCTTTCTTCAAAGTTGAGATGCTGGTAATAGGTCATTACCAACACCTAAACACATCTCATGGTCAATGATAATTTTGAATTTGGTAAACTTTACAAGATAGCGAAGACTCCACTGCAGTTGCAAGGATCTCAGAAATTATGTTTCACTCGTCCATCGCTGGTTAGTGTATTCCATGCGTCACCCCCAGGGAGACAGGGTTAAAATGGACATGATATACTAAATGAGTCAGTTAATTTAACGTCATAATCAACGAAGCGAGAGGAGAGGTATACTAATGAAACCCCAAAATACCATAAATTCCATGTCCTAAGATGACATTGGTGCAAGTAACCTTTTAAAAGGATTATTAAAATCAAAATAACTTATTTTAGTTACCTCGATGTTGGAGGGTTCATTTCATATTCGTTTCGTGAAGAAGGATATCAATTTCAATTGCCTTTTCTTTTCCCTTTGCACGTTTAAACTATGCTGCTTAGGAATTATCATTATGTATCGTACCCAAACTCGCAATAACACTTCAACACACTCTGACTCAGTTAGAAACTAACTTATTCATAGTTATCTTCAGGAATATGAATTGAGTATCAATTTTGTGCCAGCCCTGCTTTTTTTTTGTATCTGTCCCTGCGTTAATCATTTCTTTTCTATGAAGATGATTAATTCTAACTACTTACTCATTTTTTTCTTCCTGAAAAATATGCTGAGCGCAGGAACATAAGCTAAAATAGCTGTAAGGCAGAAAATATAATACTATATTATCATTATTGAGGATTGAAAATACATATACCAACCCCCTTCTACTTTATTCTTCCTGAACGAGGGAATGCGAAGGGGAATTAAGATTGTTGATCTCCATGCAGATCTTACAATTCAAGAGCAACGATAATGTTATTTAAGTTGGCTACTCCTATAAAGAATTTATCCATATTTGTTCATGCCTTTTTTCTCTTTCTACAGTGGTGTTGCGTGGGTGAAATAAAAATGAGTGAGAATGAGGGGGGCTGCGCACACTCTTGTTGCACTTCCAAACGAAATCCACCTATGTTTTAAGATGAGGATAACATTTAAGCTAATGAATGATGTCTTATTTTAAGGTTAACGATTTTTAATGAAGTATATAATTATATAATTTTTAAAATGTTTCTTTCACAGTCCTTCAAAGAATAATAACTAAGTAGTGCCACTAAATAAAGATTTGAAAATATCTAAAATCCTGCTTTCAATAATTTGTTCCCGAAATCAAAAGAATGACTGCTAGGAAAATCTACTATTACTACATACTACACTCGGTGGGAAAACTTATAAAGAATGTTGTTGGTGAAACATACCAGAGAAAAGTCAAATGGACACTATTTTCAAGTTTAAGAGGATGAAAGATTTATTTTTCTTTTTTTAAACCACTAAGTGGGTAACAATCAAATTTGCCGCTGTTGCACCTATCCATGACCTCTAGCTGAACTCAATTACATATTTTTTTTAATTTAAGAGAAGCTTCATTCTCTAATGCCACTTTCCTTCTTTTTTCTTTCTGAACGATATCCGATATCCTAAAAGAATTGTTGGTGTCTGAAGTGAATGTTCACCAAAATAAAAATTCATTTTTATAAGATTTCATTTGTGTGACGATAGTATAAAAGCCAGCTGGGATTTTTTCCATGAAACAGGAAAAAATGTATTATAAGTTTTTTATTTCAATGAAAAACAGAAAAAGGTTTTTTAAAGAGTCAAATACAATATTAAACCACTTAAAAAAAACTTTCTAACAACTTATTAATATGATTGATATTTATTAAATATTTAGATAAAAATATTGTATATAAGTTCAGTCAATTTGATCGTGCGGTATTTGAACTTTAAATCGAATTTTGATATCATCAATATAATCAATTTTAGTTGGTGAGGGATGCTCTTAATAAGCTTATCCCTTTCTTATTTTTGTTATTCTGGCAACGTGAATACTTATAAACTCTTCTTTAATAATAATTTAATACACTCTTCTTTAATAATAATTTTTTACGTCATGACGTCTCATTATATTTAATGATTAGTGTTAACAAAAATCTGATCTTATCAAGGTCAGTTAACATTAAAAACCGTAGCCCCTAAGGGCTTTATCACTTTTTTTGTATTAATATAAAATATAGTAATCATATCAATGGATACGTTTATCATACTGTCGCAATATTAAGAAAAAGCATCCCAGCTTGCTTTTATGTTATTACAACACATTTGTCTTTTTCCAAAAGATAATTGAAGTCTTTTTATGTTTCTTAAAAAAAAGGCAATATCTGAGACACCGAATAACAGTATGAGCAGAATAGGAGAAATGAAAACTACTATTCAATTATTTAATTTTAGTTTTATTTGCTAGTAAATCCTTTTTTTTTCTATTATAACTTCATATTTTATCTGTTTTTCAGATAGACTATTCAAGCCTCGCTTCCGATACCATTATTAATTTTCAGGATAGAGTGGATGTGTATAAAGTAAAAACTAAATACAGCGATTAGGAACGGAAAAACAGGTGATGTGTATGATCTTTCTTCTTTTTTGTTCATCTTTAATAAGTCGTGGTGTGTTATTATCTTCCTCTAAAAAATGAATTTTCGCCAATTTTTTGTATAAATTGATTTAAAAAGGTATAATATAATGAATATATATAACTTTAAATATAATTTTAGTCTTTCCCTGCATTAACACTATTTTAATATAAAAAGTTCTCCTGTTTACAGCAATAATTCATTTTCTATATCAAAAATCATACAACAACAGGAAGCTGGTATTAAATAAGGCTTTAATTCAGGTGTGCCATATGTCTTGCTACCGCCATCTCTAATTATGAATCTCTTCTCTCATTGTAAAAAAAAAAAAAAAAAAAAGAAGACGATCCTAAACTATAAAAGTTAATGTGGTTATATTTTATAGTTATCTTTATCAGCAAAGCAGCAAAGTATATTCAGCTTTGCCATTATTTGCATAAATGGTTTATGGGAACTTTTAATTGATAATACATTGTAAGTAATCTCATAAATTCAGTAAACTTATTCTTGAAAATATGAATTTTGTTATACATATTTCAAAAATTAATGAGTCACAAGTAATTTTCTGAATTATTAAATTGTTTTCCATTATATTTAAATATCACTCTTCTGAAGATTTAGGGTCTACACATCAATATTCAATAAATAAATTACAGATTACGCTAAATGTTTAAGATTTGACGATAGTGCATATAAAAATGATTGTTTTGTATTCATTGACACTAAATGATAGATTAAATGCCTTGATAATTGTAAATCATATTAATATAACCTATACACCTACAATTATTTATTTATTTATCAACTTTGAATAATAGTGTAATACACCTACTTATGAATAAAATTATGTGCCTCATAGATTTAAACTTATATTTTTATTTATCTAGAAAAGAGGACCACATTCACTTTCAAAATAGAAGCTCGTCTTCTATTTTTTTTTTAATGAGAGAAGATACATATAGTTAGTAAGGCAATCGGAAGCAAGACTTGAAGATTATTGAATTACAGCAACAATTGATTCTTATTAATGGATTTAGTGTCTTGGATATCAGTTGTTTGTTGTGTACATCAACATTAAAGGATTCAAATTAATGAAAGAGTTTCTAGGAATAAGAGACGAAATATAGTCGACCTTGGAAGGAGTTTCGATGAACAAGCTATAAATGATGGATCAGAACTCACTTTGTTTCTCAATGTGCATTTCATTTCTGTATTATTTCCCTTTATCAAAGTCCTCAGTTCTTATATAAATATACAATGATTCTATAGAAGAATGGAGCTTTGGGGATGTATATTTGAAGTAAATAGATGATTAAGCAAAAGATTTGGATTTGAAAAGACATCTGTAAAATAAATTATACTTATATTAAAGGATATAGGATCCACCGAGTGAGACACGAGAATCTCTTCTGAAAAGATGAGATACTTAAACATCAAGCATATACTACTGTCATTAACAAATACTTATTTAATAGAACTATAATTCGACGATGGTCCATATATCTGGATACTCAAAAAAGATCCATTTAAAAACACTTTGATTGTCTTAGAAGTCATTGATTTGATATAAATATTACTATTAGGGTCAAGGTTTATCCCAAGAACTGTAAAAAAAAAGTGTTTAATCATTTCATGTAATTCTCCTTCATGATGAAGGTTTCGTGGTGCTTCTTATTCTCTTTTACTGGGATGTTACTGTTTATTTTTTATCATTATTTAAATTTTATAGAATGTCTTAAATGCTCTTTATTTAATATATTTTGCATACTTTGTCTTGATTTGTTATCATATTTTGTCAATTTTGCCCAATGGCTTATGGAAAGAATTATAATTAATTTTGCACTTTAACTGTGTTAATTAAATTTTGTTGTGTATTTTTGTTATTTCTTTTCTATCGTTAGTTTTCCTATGGTAATAATATTAATTATATCAGATAACGATATATCGTTCAGCCCTAATGTAGAGTTAATGAGAATCGAATTAATCTTTCTTGATTTTCAAAATGCCAACTAATGCAGTCTCCACCAGGATTTTAGGAAAATATGGCAGCAATTCCCCAATAGATTGGGAGTTCTCCAAATTAGAGGGACCGTGGACAAACGGTGTCTGAAAGAGAATTTTTGGTATATTTAAAAGACAATTTAGAATTGTAGCACAACAAAATTGCCTCACAGTCCTAGAAATGAAAATTTTAAGTATCATAAATGAGAGACTACTGGGAGTTTCCAATCAAGATCCTCTATCACCTTCAACAATTACTCTAAACCTCCTTATTTATGGTCGTTAAAAGGGTGTAATAAACACTTCAAATGAATCTATCTTGTCCACATTACCCTTCGGTAACATGTGTTTGTCAACGAAAAAAAATTTCTGAAAGTTTTTTGGACAAGGTGGAGATAATAATATTTAAATGAATTAAGTATAAGTAGAAAATGGTTAAAATATTGTACCAACTCAATCGAAAAGGGTGATACAGTAATCCTAAAACTTGAATATTAGAAAAAAATCATAGAAGTTAGCATGGATTACTGTAGTCCATAAAAACCAAGTCAAGGTTGTCACTTCAGCAACACTGACACTGGGACAAAGTTTGGCAATACAATGTAAACATATTGTTTCTCTAAAGTTACACTTCAATTAATAAGAGAGACTTCCTGGAAAAATCTACAGCCCTACAACCTGGAGGCCTATCAATTTCAGTAGAAATTAGGTAGGATATGCAAAGACACAGGCACAAAAATGTTGTATTCTCACAAACCCATCATTTTCTGGAGGTATGTTGGAATAGCAGTCTTTTACATACCTGGTCATATACCTATTAGCAACCCTTATTATAATTATCTGGTTTTTCCTCCAAAAGTAATAAAGTTTTTTTGTATTCTTATAATGATATTATTTACTCGGAATATAGAACGCTATACAAATACAAGTCTTTTATTATTGTCCAGTGTTTTATTAAGTAGTAAGTAATAGAGTTTAATGATTTAATTATCCTTGGTTATAGAGAGAGTCCTAAATCATCACAAACTGAAAGTGATCCTCTTCTGAGGCTTAAATACGTTTGCTTCAATACGAAGTCAAATAATCTTAAGGAGTTGAAATGTCGCAGTCCGTTTAATAAAATGAAGACATTACCCTGATTGTAGAATGGAATGCAAGCCAGAGACCCAGAGGAGAGGGACTTGTCACTTGAAATTGCAATTCCTTGAAATAGAATCGCTGTCAAAGTTTTTGGAGTTCCAGAATGAGGAGTGCGGACCTACTCCAGGAGACAAATCACTTCCCACTTTGTCATTGGAGTTATTAATTTCTTCAGTCTCTAAACACGGACTATAAGACGGAGATAGATAAAATCGACGAAAAATAAAAAAAGTGTATATGTAAAAATATGATTTTGAAGTTTCTTATGAAATGACGGCATTAATAATCATAAGTCACTTAGTATTATTCTGTTTGTGCCATTATAATATGAACTATTAAATCATTGTGGGTTTAAGGCAACTCTACAATTTTGAACTATTGATATTGCTATTCTAGATGCCTTTTTCACTTACGCTTAGGAATGGGAATTATAACATATCAGTGAAAATGAAACACTACTATTTATAGTGATCTCGGCCAGCAGATTTGTTATCTCTCAATGTTTTACTATATTTTCTCTTAGGAGTGATTTTTAGGCTCACTGGAATTTAGTCAATATTCACATCCCTACTTATGTTATCATTGTTTTTATAATATACACTGCTACTTTTCACATTTCTGCTCCAACTGTATGATAAATCTTTATCAACAATTTGTCCTTATTACAATAATTTTTACTCAAACACTGTGTACTCATACATAATAATTAATAAATAAATTAATTTTTAATTTCCAAATTTTATTAAAAGTATTTGGGGGTGCTGCAGTTCCACTCACGAGCCACCAATTCATAAAAATATACACACAATTATACTTAATTTAATCAACGTTAATAATGAATATAATATAAATATTTTTTTACCTTAGGTCCATATGAAACGACTTTCAATATGCATTCAATTGTGAATAAAAAAGTAAAAAGAAGATTGAACCCACTTAAAATATCCATGAAAAATATTGGTGCTCCATGGAACTAGAATTAGATATATATTTACAAACATTTATGTTATAATATTTAAGAAATTTACAAGGCTTGTTATTGTAAGTATTTTAACCAAGGGTATTCATACTTTTGATTGCTTAAACATTTGTTAAACCTCCAAAATGGCAGTTAGTCAATTTAGAATAATTCATTTTTTTAAATATTTGTATTATTTGATTTGCTGCTGTTAGAAATTTCTACATTTAAAAGCAAATGTGAATTTAGATGAACATCAAACAATTTTTAATTCCACTTTTGAACATAAATTGTTTATCTAAACAAGGAATACTCTATACATGAAACTTCTACCTTTTTTTTTTCTCTTCCCTTTTTTCCCCTTAGTTGGTCACACTCAGACCAATTTTGTAGAGTAAAACAGTTAGGAAATGAAATGGGGAAATGAATTAAGACAATCGTGTAATTAATGTCTTAAGAATTTGAAATATAGCTATATTTTTTAATCTATTTAATATATTTTATCAGTATAATAATTATGTAATAAAGTTGATATAATTCCCTAAGACATACTATTTTTTTATGTTGTAAAGTAAAAACAAAATCACAAATATTGAATTTACGATAGTGGTTTTTATAATATTAAAATTTTGTTTCCAAAATATTTTTCATGTACAAATATCCTTAACTTTAGATACTCGATAAATAAGAGTTGTAAAAGCTATCCTCTTACTCGTATGCAAAAAATTTTATAGTTGCTAATCTAAACAGAGTTCTTTTATTTTCCAAAATTTTAATAATTATTATTTCATTCTTTCGGAAAGAAAATATAATATAAAAGAATCACCAGGGACTGTGCCCATGACAGTCGGAGAGTAACAATAACAATTTATTGGGGATTTATAAGCAGAGATGAAATTAATCGTATCTACCCCTATAAAAAAGAAACTGAAAATTTTCGTTGTAGCCCTTACAATTTTGACTATTATTTTGGAGAAGAGCAACTAAGCTGTCACGATGTTTAATAAGATTAGCTGTGAGCAGTTCTGAGAGGGTTAAAATGAAAATTGACAGAAATCCTACTCCCTATACAGTTAAAGCATTGAATAAAATTACTTGGGAGTTGATTTTAAACTCAGGTCTTTGTGCTGTGTAACCAAATTGGTTACAATATAAGTCCATTATCTTATTCAGTTTTTAACAAGGTTGAATGACTTAAAAAATATTCTTATTTGTGGTAAAAGTCCTAAATAATTGGTTTCCTAAAATGATAATGCTCTCAACAAAGGCATGAGAAGAGTTGACGATATGGATCCTTGATATTACAATATAGATATGTTGCAAAAGAGGAAGTGCTCTAATCTTTTTTCTCCCCTGCGTATTAAGTTGCTCGAAGAGTTTTGATGAGATGAAGAAGTTTGTCGTCGCTAATAAATAATAGGACTATTTTTTATTTCTTCAAATTGGTTTCAACGTTTTGGGCCAATAATGCTCCTTCTAATTCATAGACATTTTTGTTAAATCTAATGAAGCTGTAATATTTTTCTATTCAATCCTGAAAAAAATAAAAATTGATAAACAGAATCAGTTTTTATTAGATGAAGATTGAATACTACTTGATGCCAATGATAAACAGTGATATTTGAATTTATTATTATAATTATAAATTATAAAGCTTGTCTATTAGCCCCCCTAAATGGCTGATGTTAACAATGCTGACGTCATGTGACAAAGCTCTATTCAGTTACAGCGTATAAGTTCAATAGTAAAATTTGTTTAAGTCTTAAGAAATTCAATTAGATGAATATAAATATTTGTATATTTATATAAATATAATATATGATATTATTTAATGACTAAGATTTTCGTCTGTTTTTTTTTGGCTGGCAAGATTCCTCTTCAGCACCCAACAATAATCACCAACATTGCGGTGTTACACTTTCCTTGATATCTTTCTCCATAAAATGAATATCTTGGTGAAACCTCTCGCCGTGCTCATCACTAATCACATTAAGATTTTCTGTGAAAAAGTCTATGTGAGAACTTAGGAAATGTATTTTTAAACTCATGTTGAAACCCAAAGCCTTGTAAGATGCTAAAAGATCTTCAACAAGTTCTTTGTAGTTGTGGGCCATTACATTTCCTAAGAACTGATGTAACACTTTTGTAAATGACAGCCATGCTGCACGCGCTAACATTGAGAGTTTTTCTTCAAATTCTCTACTTGTTTCTTTCTTATCTGTGGGCGAACAAAAATACCTTTTTTATTTTTGAATTCCTAATTTTGGGAAACTTTTCTTTCAGATATGCAAATTCTTCTCCATTCTTGTCCAAGGCTTTTACAAAACGAAGTGGAGGAAGAAATATCTTTTTTGGATCAACGAGATAATATTTTATTACATTGTTTTTAACTAGATTTAAACCTCTTTGCGGTCATTTTTTCTTTTATAATGGTTGCTCCTATCCCAGCTATCCCATTCACACAAAAAACAGCAGTATTTAGTATTGCCAAGTTGCATACCAAGTAAAAGTACTATAACTTTTAAGTCTCCACAGATTGACCATTCATTTTTAATGTAATTTATTTTTTCTAAAATTTGCGTCATACTTTCATGGGTTTCTTTCATGCCCACTGCATGCAAAAGAGGAAAAGATGGAAGTATATTGTCGTTGTGCAGTATTACAGCTTTGAGGCTTGTCTTAGAAGAATCAATAAATAAACACCACTCATTTATTTTATAATCAAGGCGAAGCTCCTTCATTACGGAATTATTTCAAGTGAGAAGAATTTTTGAAAATCTGAATCTCGTTTCCTGTAAAAACTGATTTTAGTCTCTTTTTTTAGAAGATTCCATCCCTTTAATCTTGAAACTACAATTTTATTAGACTATTTTGTTATATGTAAATCTCGAATAAGGTCGTTTAGCTCTTCCTGCCCCAATAAATGAGGTTTCCTTGAACAGTTTTATGGGACTTCCGTATATTCATCTTCTATATACTCACTTTGATGTTCAATTATTTCAATTTGATTCGGAGAAACAGGTACTGGATATTTTTTATTGTAAGGAATTGGTCTAAAAGCCGATTTCAAATTTGGATATATTACAGTGTGTATTGTATGTTTTTTAATACCTGCTACTTTTGTCATGCAAAAATAACAGTCCGTGCTATGGTTTGCTCACTCTCTCAATAGCATAAGTAAGACATGCAGATTAAATCGGAAAACCTTTACTGTTCGATTCAGTGTAATTTACCCACAACTTCGAAAGATATCATCGTAAGACAATCATATAAAATTATTTTACATAATAAACAATAAAAAGAAACAAAAACAAAACTCGATTATATATTTTGATTCTTCACAGGTAATTGTAAGAACCCACTTTAAATCTTAAATAGACTCAGAATATAATTGCAGATCTACATCGGAATAATTCTTACGTTTAATGACCTTCCTAGATACAGAGTGGAATTTATATATATATTTTTTTTTATTAACATGCTACCATAAATTTATCAACTACTGGATTATCAGACTCAATAAACAATCACACAACCTTTAACCTTTTCTCTTTTCTCAGTTTCTGTTTTCCATTACACATTATCTAAAATATGTATAGGACATTATTTTTATTATTACAAATTTTTCATTGTAAAATAAAGTAATATTTAAAAAAAATTCAAAGTAACTATAATGAATATTTGTCAGTCTAGTAGTCTAGTTTGTCAAACAAAATAAATTATGTCTGGATTCTGAAGTCTTACATATTGTAATATCTTTGCTACCCTTTTCGGACAAGTCATAGAATTTAAATTAAAGGATAATATAGATGATTGCATGTTATTTTTAGGACTATTATTTTTTCTTCATTTCTTCTCCAAAGAGTTTTCCTGTGGAGATGAAAATGATCTCTATCTGAGTATTCTTTGTAATTTGAGATTTCTTGATGGGAACCTCTGGTTATTTTTGTACCCTTTTTTGCCTCTAAATATAGTATTTTTTAACGTGTCAGTTAAATACTTTGGACATTTGTAGGCAGGCTTGTACCCCTTCACCCTTTTTCCGTTCAATCAATTATTTTGTAAATACTTTCCAATTGCGTTCATCAGTTTTTTTTTCCACGTTTATTTTTCTGTTCAATCTTTC
This sequence comes from Lepeophtheirus salmonis, assembly GCF_016086655.4. Classification (NCBI taxonomy): domain Eukaryota; kingdom Metazoa; phylum Arthropoda; class Copepoda; order Siphonostomatoida; family Caligidae; genus Lepeophtheirus; species Lepeophtheirus salmonis. The sequence continues at coordinate 12,688,577 of NC_052142.2, forward strand.
ATTTATAACTTTTTATTTTTTCATTTAATACTTATGTAGTATAAAAAGTGCAACCTTAAAAATACTCATTAATATATAAAACCCTTTTTGTTTCGTAATGAGCCTTAAGGGCGTAGCTAACTAAAAGAAAAACAATTCAATGCAAGTGTACTAAAATGATATTTTCAATTTTTATAAAAAGGTGTCCAATTTTTTCAAATAAATTTTTTAATAGTCTCAAAATAGAGGCAATACTTACATTCAAGGCAACCACCATTGTAGTTTTAGTAGCCTCCCTCCTTTAAAAAATAGCTGAACCGACTGATTTTTTCTGAGTTACCATATTTACTGGAAAGGTGATCCCGAACATAATTTACTTTCGAGCTAGACTTAATTTTTCAATTATTATAGTTTGGTCAATTTATGGCCATAAAACTAGAGTCTGGTTGGTCTTTAATTGTCAAACCCAAATTGGGTTTCATTTTTTATTTTCTGGATGATTTTTTATGGAAAGGCCTCAAATTGGTATTTGATTGCTTTGTTGATTTTTTCAAAAGGTTGTGATTTCATCGTGTGAGTTCATATCTGATATACCCACAGTGCTCTTAGTTTTTCTATAGTCTCTCAAGACAGGTGGATTCTCTTTTATTATTATTATTTATTGTTAAAGACATTAATGCAAGACTTTTTGGTGGAGGGTGGGAGGGTTGATTACTGAGTGAGATGATAAAATTAGTCGTGAATCACTTGTATATATTGTCAATTATCTATCATATTATTTGAGGTATTTATATTTTCTCAGAATATAATAAATGTCTGAGGCAATTAATATATTCAGCTTTGTGTAACAGTATAATATTGAATATACATATTATTGGATAATATTTGCATAAGGTGCCAAATTAATTCGTATTGGCCCTGTTTGATTGCATGGTTGAACAATACCATTTAAATAAAATTTAAATAGAAGAAGAAAGTGTAGGGAGAAGCGTCAAATGTCATCCATCGTCTTTTTTTTAACTGGCTTTGTCTGAGGTCCAATAGATGAGTAACTTAATCTACCAAACTCGAAGGTAAAGCTATAAAATCGACTCGAATTATATACTCCAAGCCTCTCAACTGCAAATTATACTTTAAGACAAATGAATTGAATTTAATATTGCTATAATAAATCCTCCACGGCATGCTAGCCCTATTCATGAAGCTGTGTATAATACTGGGCCTTAAAAACATATGTCTCCCTCTAATTTTATTAAATAAATGATTGTTGGGCAACTTCCCAAATACATGACAGTTTGATTCCATAGTGTTTTGGAGCTTCAGTAAATTAATTACCTTAGATTGCAGTTCACGATGTAAATAATATATATAATACTTTCCCGAAAAAATAGAGCAAATAAAGTAGTTATGTTACAAAATGCAGATTTACAGAGTGAAAAAAGTTTGTAGGAGTTGTAAACGGAAGTATAGAAGGGTTTTGGGATTCCCCATAAAAATGGGGGATTTTCATTATTTAAATGGGGAATTCAAATTCATGTCACTTATATTCAATGTGAATAAATTCTTAATATTTCATCCAGTTTATTTTTTTTTATCCATGGGTTTGTTTAGTTGCGCCATTTGCCAGAAAATAATTCACCCCATTACGGTCTTCAAAATTACATATGAGATGTAATGGATCAAATGAAAGTTATACTGGACTAAAAAAAAAAATATTAAGTATTTTGTAAAGTTTCCATTTTATCTGTTTATGAGACGTATATTAATTTTAACCCAGCACCTTCAATCTTTACTATTGCACAATATGAAAGTACTTTGTCTTAATTTTTAATCACTCGTTTTTTTCAATAATTCTCATTTATTGTCTTGAGAGCCTGGGAAGATATTCATATACTCTAATTTCTTAAACCTAAATCTGTGATTTGATATTTCAATAAAACAACACAACTTTATTAAACATTAAGAGAATTGAATTACATTTTCAAAAATTACAGAATATATTATTGTGCCACAATGGATACTTTTACATGCCAGTAATTGAATTGTATAATATGAAATACATTATACATAAACATCTTCCCACACTCTCCAGACGATTAATCATATATATTGGAAACAAAGGAGATGTTAAAAATTAATACAAAGTCCTTTCATATGCCGAAGTAATAAGGATTAAAGGTGCTAATGTCGGGTTAAAAATTTTGTAACGACATACTAGATTAATAATAGTCATTAAAGTCCATTTTACCTTTTATTGGGTCCATTAAAATTTATTTGTGATTTTGATATAAATACTTATTATATTACTCAATATTTACAAATTAAATTTAATTATAATTGAATTTTAAACAAGTTATTTGTTATAATAAACTTACCTTAAGCATTAGAAGAATAGTATTGCATATAATTAAGACCATTATGAAGTTTTCAAAAGGAGATGAAGTAATAAGTCTCCATGCATGATAATAAAATCCGTCTGTTCGTTGAGGGACATAAAGCTCTAACGGTCGTGCTTGAATAGCAAAGTCTATACAAGATTTTTGATTTTTGTCCATATTATCTTGAAGTTCTGCTTCTCCAAGTTCATTGAATGTCACAATAATTAAAGCAACAAATATATTTACGAAAAAAAAGGAAACACAACAAAGAAAACGATGTAGAAAATTGACATTTCTACTCGATACCAAGGCTTAGGTCCTTCATTTTCATAAGTGGATGCCATAGAATCTTGTAGTATCCTATTGATGATTAATTATTAGATTTAAAAATTCTCAATTTTACATTTTAACTTACGCAACCCAACCTTCCGACGTTTGAATTGCAAATAGAGTAATAATTGCTCGAAAGCAATTATCATAATGAAATGAACGACGTTCCCATGTTCTTTCAACAATTTTTGGTGTCTCATTAGGAACTTCATAATGAAAGTAATAACCTCTGAAAAGAGAAATAATAGCATAAGGTGACTGTAAGTATTTTTTTTTTTTAATTTTATGGAAATATATACTTCTCGAAATATCTCATAGAATCATTTGATCATACACTACCAGTTTAAGTAAAAAGTTATGTGTGTTTTTGGCTAAATGTCTTTAATGAACTATATCTAGGGCTATGGGAATCGTGTTTTGGGCAAGCGTGCCCGTAAATACAACTTCAACCATGTTGTTCCTCTGCTTCCTTTAGGACATAATCAAACCTTTATTCATAAATCATACTTGATGGTCGATTGGTAATTTCGAACATACTTATAAGATATCTCAATTATGATTTTTTTAACATTAGAACTTATCTGAAAATTTACTACATATAGAAGCTTTCCCTTACCAAAATATAGCTTTACTTAGTACTATCTATTCAAAAAAATATTACCAAGGATGGGGATGTAAAACTATTAAGATAAGGAAAAATCTGTCACAACAAGCTAAGTCTAAGGAAAAGAATAGTCTTAAATTTGGTAAAAATACTCATACTTCACGAGGAAGAAGTTGAGTATCATATTATGGAATGACGCAATGGTAATGTGTGAGCCTCTAGAATAAAAATCATCCTAAGGGACGTCTTGTAAATTATTAACATATAATCTCCGTATAAATAACTATATATAAACTCATATTATATTCTGTGAAATTATGTAAGACAAAATATATTGTACAAAAAATATATTATCCACCCAAAAATCGTTCGTTGAAACTCTTTATGTTCAATCCTCCTAAAGTCAACTCCTACTTCAAGTAAACCCTTTCCTTGTTGAGAGTCCTTTAGTATCATTAATACCTATAACAAACGAAAAACTACTATGAATAGTTACTATCACAAATATCAATTCCATTAATAAGTTTGAATTTGTCCTGTACTGCAAATATGGACAGTGATACATCTTGAATACTTCAAACCTCACTCCCAATTTCCTTATTACTCGTAAGACCGAATATAATTAGAGAATATCTAACCCATCATTATATCGCGCATTCGGTAGTGCTTAAAAAGTATATCTAATCATCATTGGACCTGAGATAAAAGTATATCTCTTCTGTTTGAAAGAACATTCAAGGATGGCGTTTACAAATTGACCGGAGTACGGAAGTATAGAGAAGCACAACTAAAATATTTTGATGATGCAAATAAAATATGTGAAGTATACATTAATGGAGAATAGTAGAAACGCAAAGAATAATCGAAGTAGTCTAAATTATTTAGTATCAAACGGTGTTATAGCAAAAAAAAAAGAAGCTATGTTGATATATATCTAACAAGTCAAAGCTGCAGGAGATCATGGAACAAGAGGCAAAAAAGATTGTGTAGACAGTGTGGTTTCCAATTTCCTCATAAGAATGGGAAAGTTTGCCTTGCAAAAAGCGTCGAATGTACATGATGTGGTGAGAGTGGCCACTATGCAAAAGTATGCCGGTGTCTAGAAGAAAACTCTATTTTGATCATCACCTCTATTGAAAAATTTGGACAGAATAAGTTACCTATTGATGCATTGAATGCCCATGGAAATTTCTTTAAGAATTTAATAGCAACATAGGACAGTGGTGCAATTGTATCTGTCGCTGGACAAAGAGTTCAAAGTAAATACCGATTCCAACCCAATTAAAAGAGTATCGTTTAGAATATATCTTTAACTAAAATTATTTATTTATTTACACATGAAGGAAGAGGGGTTGTTTTATATTATTAATATATAACTTCCCTATAAATAACTTTATAAATATATATTATATTCTTTAAATATAAACAAGACAAAATATATTGTTAGTTAGAGAACATCAGACCCATCATTACAAGAAATGTACTCATAACTTCTTGTTGACCACTGACCATAAATGATGAATAGATAACTTTGGCACGAAATTTAAAGAATATAATTGACGGAATAAAGTAACAACTTTTTTTTTTAAATATTGACCATATTTACGAGTTGACAATTAAATGATAACAAAACATTCCTTCCATTTTGTGATCAACAATAACTTATAAACTGAACTTATGACGATGTTCCTTACATTGTTTGGGTTTGCAATCTGAATATCAATCAATTCAATAAGGTAAGGTCTCCCACAGAAATGTTTGTCCAAAGGGCCAATCAAAATTGTCGTCATTGACCTCCCTTGATGATGTCTTGTCTCATCTAGTGCAACGAAAATATCCTTTTCTTCCACCTCTTCTTTTATTCTATTCCAAAATTCCTTCTTACCCAACCAAGTTGTTACCGACCCATTGACCTAGAGAATTTTTTCTAGTATATTTTTCAAATAAACTTGAAGAAATCGGGATGATCCAGAACATTTAAAAGGATGTTACTCGACACAAATAACTTTGCGACGTCCAAAATGAATGATGAACCGTTTTATTATCCTTCGTCTCCTTAATCTTTTGTTTCTTGAAGACTTTTAAGTTGTTGATGTGATGGGAGGTTTTGGAGTGGCGGATTATATGTCATAAAAGACGAGATGGGCACGAAAAACTGGCCAAAATGGTAAGATATACTTTTTATTTACCATATCATAATTCCACACATCAGTAATTTCGTTATTAGAAACCCATGAAAAAAGGCACGTTTTCTTTGGCATTATGAAGTTCCTTTGGTGATGATCAGTACAATACTGAGGAAAAGTTGTTTAGAAGATGCAAGGGTACCAGCGTGTTTCATTTCTTTTTTTATATAATCTCTTTAACATGCACTTAATTTTGTCAATTTGGATTTATTCTGTCAACAACTGACCAGGGTGAAGTAGGCGATAGACCAAAAGTGGCCAATATTTGCCAATAGAAAGAGTTTTGTAATCCGTCCGAAAATTTAAAATTTGAATTTTTTTCAAAAAAATTTTTGTTTGAAATTGTAGCTCTAGGTGATTTTAGCGCGTCATTAAAGATGTGTGTAACTTAATTTTTTTTTTTAAATATATATTTTTTTGTTGATATTTATTTATTTCAAATATTGAATCGTATCTACAAATAATTCGCCTTCGCTGCAACTACCATTCTATGGAATTTAGTAATGCATCTCTTAGCTAATGCATACCTCTCATTATCTACTATTAGCCAATACTTAATTTGACACTCATTGCTTTTTCCCAATAAATGCCTACACGCTCTTCTTAAGTGAAGTGAAGTTTGTTTTAATGCATTTACACTATCCTAGAAAGTGGCTAATTGTTGTTGTTTTTCTAAATATAAATATTTTTACCAATAGGGACGAAGACTTATTAAATCACGGAATTTTGAAATCGTCTACAAAATGAATAAAAATTGTCCATCATAACAAAGCAAATTAGTTGTAAACAGGTTTTTTCGAAAAACTTATGTTTAAAAAAAAAAAATTCTTTACATATTATATAGGTTAGGATAGCAAAACGTGGACTAGAGATTGATATATAAATACATAAATAATTTTACTTTCTTAATAATAGGCAAAAAAATAATCTTATCAAAACATGTAGACAAAGTTTTTCCTAAACTTTTTTCACTCAATAGGGTCCCTTTCATTATCAATTATAGCCTTTACACGTCGCCTGCAGGCCATTTAAGAGTTGATGGCAAACTCCTATCTAAAGTTGTCCCATGCAACCGCTATGGAAGACTTCAGTCAGTCAACATTTGGCTGTGAGTTGATGTTGTTTTCCCTCTCCTATGTGCCCCATGTTGAAAAGTCCGGTGGGTTCAAAACTGGTGAGGAAGGGGGCATATATCTTTGGACCTGAATCGAGCCATGCTATCCGCACATAACTTTTGGCACTTAGCAAACGTGCGAGAGGGAGTGCTGTCCTGAGCCCACTAGTAATTGTCCTCTGGGTAGTTGGTCTTCAGGCATGGTTAGATGGTGCATGTAAGCACCTTATAGTAGACGTGTTGGGCGATTTTGTGTCGAGCCTAGAAAAAGAACAGAGGCTTCTTCTTTCCATCAAAGGCACAACACCGAGGACCATTTTTGGCCCGGATATTTGGTGTGGTAGACAACTTGCATCTTTTCTTTTGTTTCTGTAAGCGAGCGGTCATCCCGGCAGTTTTGGAATTGATCACCTGTGAAAATTTGCTTGTTTGAGAAATCACAATTGACCCCTTTGCCTTGATCCTAGATTTTGTGAGTATTTTCTTACACCTTTTGAGCCTACATGCTTGCATGCCCTCGGTCAGAAGGTGGTATGTGGTCCTTGCGAAAGAAACACATCCCAAGTTGTGCTGTATAGCCCTCCTGATGATCCAAGGAGCCATAGAGAAATCGTTGTCGAGGAAATTTATCGACTTAGTTAGATCCTCCTTGATATTTTTCTCGAAACTTAAAATTTCGTATGCCTATTTAAACTATGTCCTCCACTTTCTGACGTCCTGGAGAAGTCTTCTCCTCTTTTTAAATCTTGGCTAAGATAATAATCAGGCTCCTAGAACATTTAACAATTTAGTAATCTTCATCACATCAACTCCAGCATCTAGGAAATCTGAGATGCACTGTCTTTTTACTTGTTGCTCGCTCATGATAATGAAGTGACTAAATGAATAATTTAGTTTATTTATGTAAAAAGGACGGCAGAAATAGTGTATCAAAAAATAATCACTAAACTTTTTTATAGTCATGAGAAAATAAACATAAATTAACAGTCCACGTTTTGCTACCTACCCTGCATATATAAATATATATATTTTTTATGATTTTATTTATTCAGAGAAGTTACATAGGATATATATATATATATAAACATTCTAATATAAAATTAATGTCCTAAACCAAAATCAAACAGAAAGACAATGTTAGACCATCATGTAATTGGGCGTACTAGAATTTTCAATTTGATGTATTGTACCGACTACTTGGTAGACAGGCAGATTTAAAAAAAAAAAAACAAGCAACCACTCATAGTCTATGACATCACTATTACTAGAGTTTTCAATTTACTATATGTATATATATAGATTTTATCGGCCTGTTCTTTAGAGTTGGAGGGAAAATTCATTCTTAAATGGCATAGAATTGGAGTGAGATAGATGATTTCAGTTCTTTTCAGTGGGAAGAAAAACTTTCCACCATTGAAGAAATAATTATGGTCAAGATCATGAAACATGGTTATATTCTTAGATAGCGTGTCCATTCCAACTTTTTTGGGTTTATGAAGTTTTGAAAGAAAAACTTTTTCTTGATATTCTGAAGCACAATGTGAACAGTTGAAATGGATAAAAAGACTCGTACTCCTTTGCAAATGATCGTCTGCATAGCTTCCCAAAATGAGAAAATTCATCAATTAACTGATTATTAAAATAATTTCCTAGTATTCACCAATTGTAGTTAGGATGGAACGAAATAGATGAACGCCACTCAGACTCTAAGCTTCTTGAAAGGTCAATTAGAATCTTTTGATAATTTTTCTGAGAAAAGAAACAGGTTATTGAGACACCAATTTTCTCCTCCAATGGCGTTTTGGCTATCTATGGAATAGATGTTGCCTTATGAAGAGTCTCAGGAACAATTTGAAAATTAATGAGTTCAAATTTTTTTTTAAAGTTTAAACTGCCAAAATTCTTTCTTATGGTATCCCCAAGATCTTTCATTTCTGCAGCGAAAAGTATTGGAGCTGAAGGACAACCCTAGCAACAACTTTTTTTTTAAACTATTGGATCACTTTCCAAATCACCTAATGCAATAGTTGACATACCATTGAATGAAAGAGATGTAATTGGGTTGAAAATTTTTCTAGCAAGGAGTTCATTTATTGCTCTCAAAATATGTCCGTGTAAAATGTTATCAATGGTGTTGTAGAAGAATTTTAATTATTGCACCAAAGTTCCCCTTATTTTGTACCCTATCAATTCCAATTTGAATATTTCATGATATGACGGAATTCATTTTCCGTTTGAGGCTCCTTTTTGCCTGCAAGAATACCAGAAAGGATTATTTAGCTATAATTAAGAACAATATTTGGTCTCCAGTTGTTGACATACGTTGGCAAACCTTTCCTGGGAATCAAGGCTATCCTGCCTTTGGTTAACGAGTTTGGAAGATGCTCATATATTTTCATGGACTTTCCTACCTCAATCAGATTTATATCAGTCAATCCAAGTATAAACATTATTGTAAGATATGGGTACCTCTTTTTGATTTGCTTTATGCTCTCGATACCCTAAAAGAACCACTTAGTCGTATATATTTTTTATAATATTCAACTGGTTCATGATGTTCAATGCATAAAACCATTACAATATAAATATTGTATAAGCTTTAGCTAAGTGTCTTTGGAATAAGATGAAAGTTGATAAAAAAAAATTAGATTATTTAAAAATGTCAAAACTTTATTGATTACCACTTCCTTAATTCTAAGTTATCTGCTCCAGTGATACATAATCTGAGACTAATAATTTTAGTGCCCGCAAAATACTACCTTACATGTTTACAAATATCCTCTTGAATTTGGTTCATTTTACACAACATTGTCCATCTTCTCTTAAATGAAATTCAAGATTTCACACCAGATTGTCCAAAGACCAATAAAAAAAGTGGGCAATAAGATTCTTGTGGAATTGGTGAGACCACTTTTGATATCAGCAATGAAGGATACACATTCCTTCCGAATTTGTATTCAGTGAGACTTTCGAGTTCCCTAGCCTACACCTTTTGGGTGTATGTTGAGGGAAGGCCTGTGGTGTACGTCATCAAAACGCCTAGGCCATCATAGACACTGTCAGCTAGTACTGGCACACAATTACAGAGAACTGAATACACAGTGGGTGCCAGGACTTCCACCAACAACTGGAAGGCATTATTGCCGTTAAAAGCGGTTTTCATTAATGATTAAAAGAGGTTAGATACGCATCCATTTATAGTACTCATTTTGTTGAAATTCTATTGTTAATTTATATATTACATCTTTGTTTAATTTTAAAATTCAAATGTTCAGAATTTTAATGGACCACCCAGTATATTAATTCTATTTCAGTCACCCTCAAAGATTGTTATTATTATACCCATAATCAATTTTTTTTGTTAACTTTCAAGAAAATTATGTGAAGACACCTTTGAGACAATGAGAACGCATACCACAAAATGAAATCCGTTCATTCACCCCTATCTTCCCTTGATTAATTTAAAAATGAACAGAAAATGTGAACGGTGTTCATTATTCAGTTCAACCTTTAATCTTGCATATTGAATTTAGAATTTTTAAATTGTATTTCAGGTTGTCGGTTGAAATAGTCAATAGCCACTAGATCTGGTCATTCTTTAAACTGAATATGAACACTGAATGAGTGAAATGAGGATGAGTCCTTCCATTAAAGTTTTCCAAAATAAATTGTTTTATTGGAGACCATCGCCCTGCTTCACGGGAGGAATTGAAACCTGTTTGTTGAGAACTGGAGAGGGTTTAAGTAAAATTTATAAATGAATCTGGATTAAAGATATACCTATCAATGTTCTCACAATTAAGGGTAGTGAAATTATTTAGAAGTTTCCTTTATATTCATATGTTGACTAAGCTACATTCTGGGGTATTATTGTTTCTTGACGAAAACGTGAATAAACATATGGGGAAAAAATCTTCCCAAAATGGTTCAAATTTTGCAATATACCATTTTCACTGAAAACAGTTGCATCGCTACAAATAATGACAGAGCTGTTTCTAAGGTAAGGATGCAGGATATATATATCCAAATCGAATTTCATTGTTTCAACCACAAAGTGGGCCTTAAATTAGTTGACTGTTATTTTTTGGAAAATCTGGGGGAAAAAATCCGTACAAGTGGAGATATTTGGGCTACATTAATCCTTTTTATATTAAAAAGAAATCAGAGGAAGCATATTCAAGCATTACATATTGGAAGGCCATCAGATCTTTTTCAAGTGAATAATAAGCTTGGTTTTTATTGGAAAATTATGTCTGAGGGGTGGTCAATAATATTTTTAGAGGTTGTCAAGATACTAGGTTAGGGGTTCTACATTTATGACGTCCAGTCATAGGGGGCCGGGGGAGAGAGAGTTATCGATTTAAAGATTTTTTTTTAGGTTGGAGAGGGTTGGATATTTTGGAGTCAACTACATTGAGAACTGATCAACAAAAACATTTCAATACGAAGTATATCAATTGTCTTCAAGGTAACCAATATATTTTATTTGCAAATACATATTACTTACATCAATATAACACACTTTTCTAAGGGGAACCCATGGTGTATGAAATCTATGAAAACCGAAGAATTAAGGATTAATAGGTTATTTTCTTACGTTATAAGCAATTGTAATTTTACTCCTCCCTACCAGGCTCAATTTAGAAAAATATCAAAATGAATAAGGAAGCACAGTATAAAAAAGGGGATCGAACTGTATAATCAAAGTTATCCCCATTTAAAGAAGGAAGAAAGTTATAAAGAAGCTCAAGAGGAGTGGAACCAAGTAGAAGGGTATCTTGAGTAGTACCGGAACATTAATCAATCTTTAGTGGGCAAGGTTGCAAGAAGAAAATCAATTAAATAAATTGGTGGGTTATTAATAATAAAATACTACAACTAATTAAACAGGGGGCGGTGCTAAAAATTTAAAACGTCCTAGCTTAAGGTGGGAGTATCAAGTTTTGGAAAAACACAGATAGAGGGACAAGCCGGTCAAAAAGTTTACTTTTTTCCGAGAGTCATAAATGTATGACCGCTTAGGGTGAACATTTTAACAGCAACCCAAAACTGACTATAAAGAATGAATACTATTCAGCCCTCACTATTACCATCGATGTAGAGCACAGGCTTAGGAATGAACAAGAAGTAATCATTTCTGACATAATAACCCTCCTGAGGGTTTGTTCTCTTGTCATGGATCACTATACATTGGGGACCCTCAACTCCTCTTTCATAGAACTTGAGTTAATTAAATATAGACAGATAAGAATGGAACTACTAAGACGGGAATAAACTCGTGGGAAGAACCAGAAACCAAGTGTTTCGACTTTTTAAGTCTCTTGAGGCCTAACGTTAATTCAAAAATACTACTCTAAAGTAATTTTACTTCCTCTAAACCAAAATTGCTCCGTTGCAGAATCGTTACCGCATCATTCTATACTACAAAGTATTACTGATTGTTTCGACCAATGTATAACATATAATCTTCAATAAAAATTTCTACATAATCCCAATAAAAATAATTGTCAAACAATGAGTTTAGTAGGATATTTTATTTTTAAAAGGATATGATGTTATAATTAGAGTTGACATTTTTTGTATAGAATAAAGGAGCGCCAGAAGATTGAGTTAGCGAGATATATGGTAATACTGAATGAAGATATTTGTTAAAGTCAGCTGATTGTTATATTATTTTGGAGTGAGAAAAAGGATTGCTGCTATTAAGAGGAGAAGAATATACATTTCATATAGCCTTGTTTATTTATACGAATATTATTATTTTATAAATTAAATTGATATATTTTATTATGCATTTTTAAATAATTTACACAAAATATAGGGAAAGAATGCTTACTTGCAAGCTAATCACACGACGACCTAAAGTATTAAACCAAGTAGCGGAACGTGACCTTTACCCTGAGGAGATATAATTAAGAATATTTTTGCAAGATGTCGCTTTTTCTATGAAGTAAGTTAGTTATTCATCTTACGTTTTGAGCATTTCCAAAAAAAAAGAAGTTTTATAACCATATACCTAAAAGTATCGTAAAGCCCAATGCTGTTCCACCCATAAACTCTCTATTTAAACAAGAATATGATCATAGCTATAGCTTGAAAGTAGATGCCAAGATATGGTTGAGAGAAGCATAGGATAATGTTGAATCAAAGATAATAACACAAACCATTGTTAGAGACAGGAAGGAGGACAAGATCCCTGGTAGGAAAGCTACAATTGGACTGGAAGGCCACCTTCACCTTCAAAAGAGATTCTTTGGATGCAAATACGAAGTTACCTTATGCTTTACAAACATCTAAGGGCATAAAGGACTTCATAAAGAATAAGTAGAACCTAAGACAGAGTGAGTAAAGATTGAAAGCGAACCAACCAATGGGCTAGGAAGTCCAATCTTACGGATTTTACCACGACATGAAGCCTACTACTACTTTCCAATATTCTACCAAATATTTATTACAACATTTTTACATACCTCACCTCCAAATCTTTGAAGGAATTGAGGAGATACCTCACTGAGTCATCCGTCTATAAAATTTTAATGATTGGTATGGATTATACCAACGATGCAGTAGCAAGGTACTCCACAGACGGGGCAGTCGTGCAAATAATAAAATGAGTAAACTAACTATCTTTGAGTCCAATAGCACAATTTTTGTCATCCTCCAAAATAGTAAGATAAAGAGTGCAGGAAAAAAAAGCCATTAACAAGGACGTTCATATCTTATCATCAAGAAACTTAAATGTTCCTAAAATATGAGAAAAGATGATTATACTCTCTTTGAAGAGCACCAATGATGTGTGGAAGTTCCCCTCCCAATTTCAGATATAGACTAGTTTCATTAGTTTTTGCTATAATCCAAAGACTGTGGACGAATATACAACCACATCAAACCAGTTATAATATGAGCCAAATATTACGATATATATATATATATGTAATTCATTTTAAAAATGGTGAAGAAATAGTATGACATCGATAGTCTGGGAGTATATGAGAGATAAATAGCTGTTGGTTTGATTGACTTATTTGGCTAACTACCAGATGATTTTGGGCCTTTTTTCTGTTTATTTTTGGAGGAAAGGTTGTGTGATACAATAAAAGTAACGCCGTGCCATGCTTTTTGTAGTTAATCTTATAAAACGTCATGACAGTTATATAATTTTCCTCTCAAGCATTCTTCAAATTGATAATATTACCACATTATTTTTCAGGATCTCATATGATATATGTAATTTGTAAATAGTACTATGCTGCAGCATTTACGACCGTTGGCTCAACCCCACATTTTTATTGATATTTAAACTTTAGAGCACAAAATTATTATGAAAACGTTCAACTGCGATTGATTTTTACTTTTACTACTTTTATTTATATCACATATGTATTTACATTACAGTTTCGATTAATAGCCATATTTCGAAATGAAAAAACTTTATAGATGAAAATTTAAGGTAATACCAATTGATAATAATATTGCAGCATTTGAATGATGAATTATCTATTAAACTATATTGAATGCAGTCCCTAGAAAATATAATGTAAATGTATAATCTTACAGAATCAATTCACATGGAGAATCATATTTGTAAGATAATTTTTTTAAATTATTTTATATATTAGAACTATAACTAAAGATTAAACCTTTTTTTTTAAAAATCGGAATAAAGTAAAGTTAAATTTAGATTGATTTTTTCTGTTTAACTTTTAATTTTATTATATACTAGGACATACTCGTTAATCCTCTTCTTAATTTTTTTAAAATTCTTAATTAATATATGTACTTTCTCTCAAGGTTAATAGAAATACGATGTTAGACCATCATGTAATTGGGCTTGCTAGATTTTCAATTTGATGTATCGTATCGACTGCTGGGTAAGTGAGGGAGATTTATGATGTCATAGTAAAAAAAGGGTACCAAATGCAAATACACAGAAGGTCAAAATTAAAAACTGGAACTACGTTGTGGGCAAAAAAAGAGAAGTTTGGTATCCTAGGAGTATGATATTATATTTTATTTACATTTTAGAATATATATATAATTATTATTACAATAATAATACCTATTTTTTATTCCAAAAGTATAATGTATACGTGCAATGAAACTGTCAGTTGTGCAGTTGCCATTTGTGATTTTCTTAACAACATAATTTATTATCATTTTCCAAAGGATCCCTCAAGAAGGAAATCAGGGGGCGCGTCATCGAAAGGACCCCTTAGAAAAATACCCTAGAAGTTGTAAGAATTATTTGGAGGAAAATGCTTATAAAAGGGATTTAAAAGGTAAATTACTATGACTATTTTCTAAAAAGAAAACTGTAAGAAGATGCTATCCCTTCCAGAGCTCTCATACCTGGAGAAGGATTTGATCAAGTTCCAAAGAAAAAGAAAAGAACTAAGATAGTGGACCATTTTGAAGAAGATTCTAATGAAATATATTTGGAGACATTTGACAAATAATCCCAAACCAATGTAAAATCAACTCAAACACTTGTGTGAAAAAAGGTACACGCATATAAAAAAGCATGTGTATCTCGAATTATGTAAACTAGTAGGGCTTCTTATACCAGAAAGGATTCAATCATTCTAGAACTCGAGTCACTAAGGAAACGGAATGCAGATTTACACGAAAAAGTGAAAATCCTTCAAACGGAAAATAGATTATTACAATAAAAATCTAATTTTATGGAAGCAAAGAAAGGAGAACTGTAAAAGAGAATTACTAAATCTCAATGTAAACTAAATATCAGGTGGAAGACGTTTGGAAAATAGAATGAGGAGGATATTGTAAAAGGACTGATACTGAAGTCTCTTTCCTCAAAATCCTATAGTTATATTCAATCCAGTCGTCTACTTCCGGTTCCTAGTGTAACAACCCTCAAAGGGTGGAGCCGAAACTTTAAAACAGCTCGTGGAATAAAATCAAATATTATTAAATTTATCGCTCAACAAATCAAATCCAACGAAACTCCCATTGGAAACTTAACTGTCTTCAGCTTTGATGAGATGAAGCTCCCGACTATTATCAAAAAAGGACTTTGGATGGACCTATGGATTACATTTGGACATACAATAGGATATTCTCAAAAGCAAAATAAATGTGATTGGAACAATGAAGCAAATTAAGATAAATAAAAGTGGTAAAGTGGTGCTGCCTAAGTCATCTGCTTTGAGTCCCTACCAAAAGAGCATTATTTTATTTCTTCAAAATCTTTGATATACAATTGTACAATGATATACAATAATTATGAAATTGGCCTTCCATATATATCAACATCTTGTTTAAATCAAGATTGTTTTGAAAACTTTTTTTCAAGAATAAGATATATTGGAAGAACCCACTCTCATCCTAATGTGGTAGATGCCATTGATCGATTTCGGATACTCGTAATAAGTGGCTCAGTAAAAATTGTTATTGAGAATGCTCCCGTCAGATTTGAAGGAGACTAATGTTTTGTTTCTATGTTTCAACAAATTACAAGTTGTAGTATCACCAATGCATTAATGTATGTAGGAGTTCGACTTGTTTTGATATTAAATATTCATCATAGTGCCTTTTTTCCAGTTTATTTTCGTATAAAGGCATATATTTTTACTCAGTTAAAATAAAGAAATTTAAATCTTAACATTGGTGACCCTGACGTGATATAATACCGCCTAAAAAAGCTCATTCTGATGGTCAAGACCATGCGGACAATGTTATCTCAGATTGAACGAAAGTACGTAGCAGAAGAAGTCAGCATTTTAACTCTTGCCTTAGCAGAACTACGCCTTCATAAATTCCCAGCGATGGATCTGGAAAATTGGTTTTGAAGAATTGAGCTGGATCCTTTGATGAGATAGAGCAATGAAGATCAGACCAAATATTGTTTAGCGGCTTCAACATTACCTTGTGAAGTTTGTAAGTATATTCCTATTAAAAAAGAAGGACTCAGATATGATTGTGTAAAATGGGCAATTTTACAGAAATCGCACCTCTCACCTTCAGATAAAATTAAAAAAGTTATAATATGCTGTGCGATTCATCGGGATGTTCCCCTGGGGAAGTTATAAATGAAGCTGAGTGTCTCCCTGACGAGGAATACAGCCGTGATTCGTATCATCATTTACTACGGGAGGCCTTAATCATAAATGTGCCCAAATACCAGCAAATGTACTTGAGAGCAAAGTCCCATTCAGTTGAAGAGTTGAAGCCAATGTGTATTGCACCCAAAGAACTTAGCAATTAACATATTTCCACTGTTGAAGACCCGTCCGCTTCGCCTCCTATCAATCATGTTTTCAAAAAACCTCCTCATAACGCGTCAAAATTTACTAAATCTAAGGAGAAAAAAACATATCTGCTATTATCATTCTAAATTTTGAATGAACGCAACAACCTGTTCAGGAGCTAGTTGGATTTATTTTTTTGATGTTATTGGTACAACAACTTCAACTCTCAATCTAGAAGATTTCCAATGGAAATTTATTGTGCTACAAAGTGGTTATCCAATTTTCAATAAATAAATAAAAAGTTATTCTGAGAAGAACCGTGCTTCGTTTTAGAACTATCGAAGACTCAAGAAATCAAATTGAAATATAATAATGTCTTTGATAATAAAAGTTCCATTGAAACTTATCCCGCTCATGGAGTAGAATACCATATGGAGACGAAAGGTTCTCCTTGCTTTGCAAAATCACGCAACTTAGATGGGGAGAAGTTAAATTTTGTATGCTACGAAATCAACGAATTGTTGAAGATAAGAATCCTACGATCGTCTTTTCTAATTTTTCTTCCGCTATTCACGTCGTGCCAAAACCCAAAGGGAGCTGGCGATTGTGTGGCAACTAGCGTCAATTAAGTAGGATGACGGACCTTGATCGGTATCCTTTCCCAAATCTAAGAGATTATGTGGCTAACCTAAAAAGTATGACTGTTTTTAGTAAAATGGATTTAAACAGAGCGTAAACCAATTACCTATGAATAGCACTTCTTTAAATAAAACTGCAAGCATTACGCCATTTCGTTTATATGAATATTTCAGAATGCCTTTTGGTCTTAAAAATGCTGCTCAGACCTTTCTAAAACTCATCGATTCAATTCTACGAGGAATTCCAAATGTGTTTGTGTACCTTGATGATATCCTTGTCCCTTTGGAGTCGACGGATGAACATTGGAAAACGTTGAACCTGATTTTATCAAAACTTAAAACAACTGGAATGATCTTCTCCCCTAAAAAATGTGTGTTTTTCAAGAAATCGGTAGACTTGCTTGGACATTCTATTTCATAGAAAGGTTTTAGGCCTTTAGAATGTAAGGTAAAGACAATCCAAAAAGTAACAACTCCAAAAATCAAAGGATGAACTGCATAGATTTTTGGGAAGGGCACAATATTACTTTCAGTTCATCAAAGGATTGTCTCAATGGACAGTATATTTGTACCCTCTGTTAAAGAAGAATGTAAGGTTTAATTGGAATACAGAACATGAACACACATTTCAATGTATTAAAAATAGTTTGTCTAAAAGTACTCAACTTGTATTCAGAGATAGTTCATTACCTTTAGTCCTGACCACTGATGCATCTGAAACAGGGATGGGAGCTGTTCTGGAGCAGAAGGTAAATTAACACTGACAACCTATAGCTTTTTGGTTTCGAACTCTTTCAACGACAAAACAGAAATATTCTACGTTTGATAACGAAATCATCACACATTTTATATGGGCATTGGATGGACATGTTTTTAAAGTTTTAACGGACTACAAACCTTTAGTCACTGCAATTGACATTTGCAATCCCTCTATGACATTAAGACAGTTCCGTACTTTTGTATTTAAAGCAGAATTCAATTGTGATATCGAACACGTTTCTGGAAAATTAAATCATACTGCAGACATTCTTTCTAGAAGTATAAATAACATCACAATAGGCCAAACCTTCATTGTAGATATAATTGCCGATCAAAAGAAACAGGATCCTAATTTACTTAAGTTTAAAAATAAACCTTCTTTTAAATACATTGCAGGAACCCTACTTTGCTGGTTTTGGCAATGCTGACGCATTCCATGTGACTGTGTCATCTCCAGAATTGCGTCAAAGAATCGTGCATTCTGTACATAAAGACAATCATGCGGATTCAAAGAAACGTTAAGGAGGGTTTCACTTTTTGCTTGGCCTAATTTGCGAGCAGACGTCAGAAACTTCATTAGAGAGTGTTTAGTGTGTCAGAAAACCAATCTTTCAAGACATCTAAACCAACGTTATCTTTCGATCCTCCATCTGAAAGACTTTTGCTTTATTCAAATAGACACAATCGGTCCATTACCACAACTTCATCGTTTCGCAAGGTGGCTAGAAGTGATACCTATTCCAGATATAACCTCGAAGACAATAGTTAATAATTTTTTGAGTGGTTGGATATCGAGGTTTGGAGTTCCAGAAACCATTGTGTTGGACCGAGGAACGCAGTTCACAAATTCATTATGGATGGGTGTTTGCAGGACACTTGGGATTGTAAGCAAGTACACAACCTCGTATCATCCAGAGTTCAATGGACTCATAAAACGTTTCCACAGGCTATATAAGACCAGGCTAGTAGCACGAATGCCGGAAGAAAAGGAAGACCGGGTCGATGCACTA
This sequence comes from Lepeophtheirus salmonis, assembly GCF_016086655.4. Classification (NCBI taxonomy): domain Eukaryota; kingdom Metazoa; phylum Arthropoda; class Copepoda; order Siphonostomatoida; family Caligidae; genus Lepeophtheirus; species Lepeophtheirus salmonis. The sequence continues at coordinate 12,707,783 of NC_052142.2, forward strand.
CCTGTCGCTTTATTTGGATTGAGGAACTCAGTACCAATAGACTCGGGTTTTAAATATTCGCCTTTCAATTACTCACAGGCCGCCAGGATCTATAGCCTATAATTTTTATAACGCGTCCACCTTTACTTCTGGCAACCTCGACGGCGGAAGTTTCTTTAAAACAATGGAGAAAATAACACACGTTCCTCCGAGACACTTCAATAAAAGACCCATTTACGAACGGTTTAAAAAAAAGCGAATTCGTTTTTGTTAAAAAATAAACCTATAAAAGAGTCTCTTTCTCCAAATTTCTTGGGCCCGTTTAAGGTAATTGAGTTGTACGATCTTCACTATAAATTGGACTTTAAATCAAAAACAGACAATGTCTTGATGGATAGACTTCGACCTGCATTTGGAGTTCCAAGTATCCTTCCAACGTCTCTGACTATAAGATGCACAAGATCTACAATTGGACAATGATGTATTTGTTTATTTATCAATGTTTTTATGATGCCTTTTATGTGTATTACTAACTACAGATCTCTCTTTACTCACTTTGTCGTCTAGGGAGGGGGGTAGTGTAGGAGTTCTACTCGTTTAGATAATATTAAATATTCATCATAATACCTTGTTTACTTTTTTCCTTTTTATTTTCGTTAATCAGTTAAAATAAATATATTTAAATTTTAACATGTACATATACTAATTCTGCATCTCTTTCTGGTCCTATTTTGAGCGAAGCAGGGTCAGATGATAAAATAAATTTTTCAAAACTTTGATAATATGATTTATCCTCAAATGTTTAAAAGGTGAGATTGAGGAAAATATAAATAATGACGAAAATACAATAGATCAACCATCTAATGATTTACATTTTTCTAAAATCTGTGAATATGAAGGATTGATTTATGTTGCTAGATATGTGGCCAAATCTCTGGGGTGTAATACTTTCAACATCCAAGTTCCTCCAAGCCCATAGCTTAAAAAATTGTCAAGAGGGGACTGCTTCAACCATCCGAATCTTTTTTTTGGAATTTTGTAAAAAAATAGATAAGCATTTCATTACGTTTTATGGGATTTTTTTATACCAAACCATATTTGATGGATTATCTCATCAGCATAATTGTGGAAAAGTATTTATTCGTACTCGTACATTCGTTAAACTAAAGAATATTGATATTGTAAACAAAAGTAGCATAAAAAAATAGCATGTAACCTGCAAAAAACTGCTCATTTCATAAGTTAAAAATAGAGACGGAAATTATATATATATATTTTTTGTGGCTCATTATTTAATTTTAAGGAATAAACTTTCGAAATGTGGCACTTGTGCTCTGGCTAAGTCTAAAAACCTTGTCATGTAATTCCTCGGAAGTTGGACGGCCAACATTTTTTTCGAACAAAAAAAAGTGCTTCTTCGGCATTTAACATAATTGTAATGCTATTTAGAGTGAGGTTTTCTTCTTGTGTCAAATACATTAAGAGTCAATAAGGGAATTGTTTGACTGTGGATGAATCAGTTCTATTTCAACAAAGTATTTGTTTTAAGATATCTAACCTCAATTAAATCATAACATAACAATGCCTATTATGATTTTTTTTTAAATTCATGATCCTTATATGTAATTATCTTGTACTTTACGACAATGACCTATTCTTTAATGACTGGAGTACGAAGGAACACGATCTTTCGTTAGAATGAACTTCCACACATTCCCCAAGGAGTCTTCATCTAGTATCTTCTATTTGATGAAGAATGCTTATGATAATTTATATCCATCCTAACAAACGACAGTCAATACAAATAATTTATAAGTAATTACAATATATATGGATTGAATATATTGTTCTTGGATTGAATGATAGAATTGATTATGACAAGGCTGAATAATTAACCCGGAATAACAAATAAGTAATAACTAATAAGCCTTCAATTTAATTTTCCCAATGGATTTGAGTGAAATCCGACTATCTTCTTTGTTTATCGGTATAGTCCACTATGGCAAAGTGATCCTCATGAGAAACTGAGACTTAGCTTCATATGCTCCACTACAACGTGGAAGATCCTCAATGCGTTTGAATGTCTTTTAATAAAATGAAGACCTTGTCAAATTTTAAAATCAAGAATGTAGATTGTTTGTTTTTTTATTCGATGGAAAATGTAAACAAAACACGCAACCACTCATTCACTATGCCGTCACTATTTAAAGTGTCGTGGAAGTCAAGCATCAGTCGTAAACGCGTTATGGTATAAATTTGTATTTCTATTAACCTTGCTTTCTCCTTTTTTTGTTCTTGGAATTTAATTGTTTTGGTGTATTTTCGAATCTACAACCCAAGCCTTGAAAACACTTTGGCACACGGGGAATCAATCTTTTTTTTATGGAAAAAATCAACTTATTTGCGAAAAAACAAACTTGTTCTCCTGAACCCAGGAATCTGGTCTCCTCAGAATCAAACATAGCTCTAGGTACTTAACTCAGAATCTTGAACCACTTTTATTTCAAGTTTAAGGCCTGTATTTGTCTCCTTTTGCGAAATAAATACGCTGGTTATGCGTTTTTATGAACATACAAATATCAACTATAATATTATATTACATTATTTAATCAATAGCAATATGAGGTTTTGTAAGATCTATTTATAATTAATACATACTAATTTTGTTCATATTCTAATGTTAATTTAACAACTATAACTTGTGGAAGTTTAAAATGTTCAGCTTTTCATGGAACATTCGCTATAGTAATGAGAAAAAAATATGCTTCCAAATATGATTTTTCATTTTTCTTGGAATTTTCAGTGGTCATTTTTGCATTCTACGGCTAAAATAATAATAATAAAATGTTTAAAGACGGTAGGGCTCAAAGAATTGAATTTTTTGCGTACGGTAATCGATAAAAAAATTGATTAAGAATTATTTCTGCAGTTCTGTCTACCAGTTGCCAGCCACTGTTCAGTATTACCCAAAACACAATTATGCCATAAAAAACTGTTTGGATAATCCCCCACCCCCCAAAAAAAAAAAAAATTGTAAAAAATAGACCTTCGTTTTAAAGATGGAAACATACTCTCTTAAAGAAACTTTAGTCAGTGGAATACTTAAAAAAAAAAAAAAAAAAAAATTCAATTGAATAGAATAAAGATAAATATTACTTACTGGCATTCATCTGCGTTTGTTCGACTTTCATCTGAACAGAAGAAAAATTTACCATTGAAAAGTTGTACACCAACGATTGCAAAGATTATCTAAGGGGAAAAAATGTAGTTGAAGGAAACTAATTTGTTTTCAAATAATTTATTTTCTTTGAAACAAACAAAAAAAAACTGTTGCAATTTAACGTTGATTATTCATAGTTTACATGCATGATTAAAACAAAATTTGTACTATGAATGTTATTTTTTACATAATCTATATTTATATATAGTAAAAGCAATATATATTTGATTCCTTGCTGCTTTTGTTAGTTTGCACTCTGATAAAGATTTTATATAGATTGAGGTCCGAAAACTGGATAGGTGACTCCATGACCTTAATTTGCTTCTTCTTGAGCCACTTTTTTGTTGCTAAGGTCATATATTTTGGATCTTTGATCTGATAGAAGACCCCTTTTAAGCCCCATTTTCACTGACCTAAGAGATGGAGGTTGTTGCCCAGAGTTTCATGGGGGATGGACCATTCGAAACAGTGAAGTCGTTTTTTCTCCTTAGCAGAGAAACACACTTAAACAATGTTTCTAACCCTGCTTGAAGGTGGCGATGGTGTTGTAGGGATTATATATATAATATAAAAAAATATATATATGCTGGGAGGTTTAGTGAAGCATCTCATTTACTCAAATCGTATTTGTATATACTCATAATATTAATATAACTGACATACTATTTTACTTCCGTTGTATTATTACGTGTAAAAAGAGTTAACATTAAGTCGTAAAGATGTGAATATAGAACCAAGGAGGGGGGGGGGCATTAAGTGAATAATTACAGTTATTTGTATCATTTGAAAAATTACAAGGTTTAAAGAACGTGAGTAACAATTGAATTGTGTAGAGAGAATACATTAAAAAAACAAAGAGGAAAAGGTAAAATTTATATATAAGACTTGTAAAGTTGTATTGGTCATGGAAGGCCTAGTTACTGATCATTACAGGCGTCCAAATTTTTAAAGCACCTTCTACAAGGCATCATATTCAGAAATATTATAGTAAAATATCCTATTTTCTATTGAATTAGTTTTAAAAATTTTTAAGTATCTTTCAAAAAAGTGAATATATTGACATTATTCTTAATTTAGATCTAATTTAAGTCCAAATTGACAGGGGCGTACGTATGGGGGTAGTCCCACAAAATAGAGAAATTTTAAATAATCGCTTTTTGGGAAAAAATAAGTCTCTTCCCAAATCAATTTCAGGGATTTATTTTCTACAAAAAAAAGGTCATAAAGAAAAAAATAATTCTGCGGACAACCCTAATTAGCCTTATTAAAATTGTAGAAAATTGATTTATGGTTGTGTCAATAGTCTGGAATCTAATAAAGAGGGCTGAAACACCCCTTACACTCTAAAATTGCTGTGGGGAAACAAAAAATATTTTGTTCTTTTGATTTTTCCTCTTTTGAATATCCATCCGAAGAGAAGATGATTTTTCAATTATACATTTATGATTTATTAATTGTTATTTATATTAAAATAACAAATGTATAGTTTAAGATAGGATGGTCAATTATTGCCAGAGGTGGGGACTCTAGACTTGCAACTCAAGTTTGACTTGATTCCATATTTTGAAGACGTTCTCAAATTCAAAGACTCAAGACTTGACTTGAACTCCATAGCTAAGTCGTGCGAATCTTCTTGGACTCCAAAGCAAGTATATTACAGACTTAGAAAAAACCTTAATATTATGGGCCCTATATTATAGTAATGGACTTGAAATGAGCTTGAATGAAATCTGTAGACTCGATGAAAATATTCAAGGGCTTCGACAGGACTTGAGATTAGACGTGGACTTACAGTATAGGTACGTTTTCTTTACTCTTGTGTAGCCGACACTATGAAATCTTTGGATGTTATGGATCAAAGATATCTGTAGAGAGGATTAAACACCTACTAGAATTCAAGTGTGAACTCATAAGATTTTTGAATAAGCATTTTGAAAAGAAAAAGATGAGGGAATAAACTGTTTATGTATCTAAAATTCATTGTATGTGTCCAAATCCAAAAATTATTGTATTTAATATTACAATTGTATATATAATATGTATTGTAGCAAGTAAATATACATTTCATTTCTGTATTCAGCTTGAAATTTATTTATACTGTGCTAATTATTTTTCTATGACAGCATTTAAAAAAATCAATGGCATATTTTCATTTAAACTAAAGTCTTGAATGTATTATTATTGGGTTTCATTGGTTTATATAATGCTAATAAATTGTTTTCTACATTATAGATATTGTTTTATTGAAGTCCTATCCTTGTTTTAAGATCATAATCTCCAGCTATATCAAGATAATTCTCTTTTTTCCTTTGCTTCCTTAGCACATCAAGGATTTATTTATTGAAGGTTTTCCCTCAGCAAAAAACGAGGTTTTGTGATTTTAATCTCCGTGCTTCATCCCTCTTCGTTATATCCTAGCATAGGTAGATATATTTGATAACGTCATTCATTAAAGATTGTTATATGAGAATACTTTTGCATCTAATTTGTGGGGAACCTTAAAATTTTGAAAGCGACAGGACGGGACTTAAAAAAATTGAGAACGATAAATATATGGAAGATATTATTGAACTATCGTAAATAAATTCTGAAAATGGATCTAAAAAAAATGTTCATACAATTATTGAAGATTGAGATTGTATGAAATCATCAATAGCTTATGTAAAGCTAAGTATTTATTTGAAGAATTCTTGAAATATACATCAATCTGCAGTATGGCAAAAAGACTACAAGAAATTGAAGAAATGTGGTCGTTTCATAGCTTGAAGGATGTGTTTGGAGAAAAGTTGAATGTATCGTTGGGTTTTGGTTAGACATTTAAAGAAATTCAACCCATCACCATTGACTATAGTGAAAATAAGTGACGACTGACGAGAGAAATAAATATGTATGTAAATATAATTATGCTTTATATTACTCAGGACGTCAAGCAACATAAAAAATTTGATGTTTTTGAATAAAATGTTCCATATTCGTATATTTAAAAAAAATCATATTAGTGGAGTGACTCGGAAGTCATTTTCACAATTAAAAATAATTAATTTGAAGATCGGATACGGAAGTAACGAAATTAGAAGGAATATAATTATAGTTTTAGAGTATGTTGGAATGTTTATTTCAAGGACTATGTATAAAAAACTTCGGATTTACAGTACAATAAATTAATAAAAACCTAGAAAGTTGAGAATTATATATCAACAGAAATTAAAAACAATGCATATACAATGAATTATTTAAAGCATACTCAGATGTTCAGATTGATGGTGAAAAGGCATTGAAAAAGATCAAATGTTCATCAATGAGAGTATGATTGATGGAAGAAGCAAAGCCTTTTAAATTATACCCTGCTTGAATGTTACTATTTGCACAAAGAAAAAAAACTGAAAGATATTCTAACAGGTAAACAAAATAATAATATGAATTGTCTCTTGGCAGATAATTAATAATTAAATAAAAGAATTATTTTTTCCTTATTCGGCCTTTAAAACCTAGACGCTGCAAAAATTATTAAATGTTTACAAATCTCTACAAATGTTAGAAGAGACGATAAAATATTATTATTATTTTTTTTTTTGATAATAATATTATTATTATTTTTTTTTTTTTTTGATAATAATATTATTATTATTTTTTTTTTTTTTGATAATAATATCATTTATTTCATTACAATAACCATCCACATATACATATTTATACTAAACCATTAGTTCTTGATTGAACTATTATTTATATATTAGTTACAGTAATCGAATCATTACCACTACACATCAAAGGTTCCTTAACAATTACAAACCCACCGTTGCTCCTCTCTCGTCAAAAAACAAAAAATTATTATATGTATCTTCACTATCTCTTTCAACCCTCTAGACATAGCTGCCCTGGAAGACCTAGCGCCATACGTAATAAAAACCCCTTTGATATGATTGCTTCAATTTTAAATCCATCCTTGGCCCTTGGATTGGTGGCCACCAGCCAATTGGATTTATTTGGCTCAATCCCCTACACATCTCGAATCAATGTATTTCACAGTCTTTACTTAATTAATGTATTCACAATAATAGCGATTCCTGGATCCAAGGCAGCTAGAATATATGTCCTGAATTTCCCTTCTCATTTTTATACGAGCACAGTATTTCTTCCGGCCTTTTTTTTTTTTTTTTTTTTTGATTTATTCACAAATACGAACGACGCTACCATTTTGTACCGAAACCACTTCTCCTTTAGATTCATGAACAGGGTTCCCATTAAGACATAGTGGACTATTTATCACGTCTTTATTGGGGGAAATCGAGCCTCTATATAATAATTTTGACCTTATTCGCCCTTTATGACCAAAACGCTGGATCAATTGTTCAATATGTTTTTGCTCGTTGCAAATGTTAACAGATACAATCAAATACTTTATTAGTGAAAATAGGAAATTTTATTAAATTATTCATCGCATTTTTTTCTTTTTCTTGGGCTTAAGGTCCAATATTTGATTGTCTTTATTAGCTTAGACTACTTTTACAAACGGCGGTTCTGTTTGAAACTTAGAGTAAAGTATATAAGACTGGTACAATTGAAAAATAAACTTATATCAAATGTAATGTATCAAAAACTGATTCATAGATAAAAGTAGACTAAACCGACAAACAAATGGAAATGTTTGTCTATTTACAGTGGATGAAATCAACAAAGGAAATAACTAATGATGAACATGAAGCGATCATGACTTAGGCAAAATTGGAGAAGAAGTCTTTATTACACATAATATTATAGACAAGTATAAGGCGAATTTGAGCAGTCGAAACGAAAATATGAAGTCAAATGGTGAAATGGAAGATGTATCCGATAATAGTCAAAACTGATAGTGTGGTGGACAAAAAATCATTAAAAGAAGAAGGAAGATATGGTGTTTTCCCAGAAAAAATGGGAAAAGGAGAAAAGTCAGTAGTGGAACAGAGCTCTATAAGAAGAGATGCGTAACGAGATTTCAGTGCCCCTTGAGATCGATACCAAATGGCACAAGAAGAACTTAATATAATAAATGAATACTAAATCATCATTTTATTGATCTTAATTATTAAGAAAAAATAGAATAATTACTTTAATAATAAGTTATTTAGTTTACTTAATTTCGCATACACATTCTTCGTCTTCCGAAAGTAGAAGACGCTATTCTATTTTCTTTGATAATCACAGTTTGCATTCGTAAATGTAAGTGCATTCTTATACTAACATACTTTGACACAGTAAAAATAAAGTTTTATGACATTGGGCGACATTTATAGACGACTTAAATAATCGAACCGCTACTGCAGTTATTGAGTTTACATTTTTTTTGAATTGATTTACATAAAATTTGAATAAAGCCTCTATTTTTGTACAGTGCTCCAAACAGTTCTTGGCGAAATAGAATAATTGGACAACCTATACTTCCTCAACGAATCTTAACTGAAGTGAATTATAAATGGCTTTATTTGACCAAAGGCGAATTTTGGAATAAGAAAACTTGCAACTTAAAATTTATATATGGTTTGAATTAAATACCGGAGAGAGGCGCATTTTTAAAGACTTAAACTTTAATTCTGCATCCCAAATTTTGATATGTTTTTCCTTCAACTTCTTCTTTAATTCCTTTATTTCTGCTTCATATACTCCATTTTGGATTTCTATGTTGGTATTTATTTCCTTTAGATGTTTTACCTCAGGAGAAATATCTGTACTACAACATAAAATTATTATTTTCTACCGATAAAGTAACTAATACAAAAAAAAAAATATATATATATATCATTAAAAGAAGTTTCATCTGCTATTTCTGATTAAATTAGATTGATGTCCAACAAGTCTATTTCTCTATTTTCGGAAGTAGGAGGTTCCAAATAAGGAGTAAAGTATGTATGATCCTGAAATTGTGTAGGTCTTTTTTTTTACTTGAAATTCGACATAAAAAGTTGCTTGAGATTTTCTTAATTATTTAATTTAATTTCTTAGCATCAGCATTGTTCTCCCAAATGAAAATGGGTTTGTTGGAGTTCTTGGTGAGTCTTGGAACTTTAGGTTTTAGATGTTTAAACAATGTTGAGTTACTTGAGAGTTGGAATTCCTTATTTCTTCAAAATGTTTAGAGCACAATCGATAATTATATTTTGGTTTCCAAAGATTTAATCTCATTTTTAGGACCCATTGCCTTCCAAGGAATTTGTCCCTGGGAAATGAATAAAGTATCCTCCCCTCAGCTCAAGAAAGATTCCTGTAATCCATGGCGCACTACAAGAGGGCATACTTGGGGTATTTTAGCAGAATATATCGCCTTTTTGCCGTGAATCAAACACATGAGAAAGTCAGCTATCGTCAAAGCAAATAGCCCGGTGACGTAACTCTACTTATAGGGCTCTGTAGTGTAAGAGAGATGGGTTGACGGAAAAGGAGAAATCATAAATTAATGAATTATTAATATTCATATCACTCTAACATGTTAACGTCTAATAATTAATAATTGCAAATAAATTTACGGAAGAGGAGTTTAGCAGTATATGAACTTTGCAGGCTACTTAATGAAAAAAGAATATTAATCATGTTTTATTTGATAACAAAAACTTCCATGAAAAATTATAATATCCAACAAAAAAATATAATGCAGTGTTTCGGGGAGATTTTTTTATTTTATTTGATGCATTAGGAGCTTTTGTCACGAGGGAAATCATTCAGATTGCCTAGTCTTTTTTCATGTTGATAGTATGGCTGCATATATAATGCCTGTCAAAAAAAACAAAAAACTTAACTACACTGCAAGAAATAAGATTTGCTCAAATTAGCAATTTGAAGGAGTTAGTACTCATGTCATGGGTAAAAGTACATAAAAATAATACAGTCAACGAATATGTAGATACACAGGATAAAATTGGATGCAACATGACTGAAAAATCTACATTTGAAGTCCCAAATGTAACAAAAAAAAAACGAAATAAGAAACCTAATTAATTGAATTTGTTTGAAATAGTGATATAAGTTGTCGTCAAGGTAAAAATATTTTACTCGTCTTTGTGAGGGATGGAAAATTTATCAAGAGAAAAGAACATCAATTTAAAATTTAGAAAACGTTGTTATTCCTATAGTTGTTGTTTTTTAAACACCAATCAATTTTTGATTTATAACTTAACCCCTATTTAGTCTCATTAAGCTCCAAAAAACGTTTCTTGTTTTCAGTATATCATAACTTCCATTACTTGTGGTGCTAATTTCCTACAACAAGGTTTGGCAATCCTCATCGTTTTAAGAATTGGTTCAATGGAAAAGAAAAACACAAAAAAGTCATGACCGAAATAAAAATAAGATCACAACCAAGCTTGTTGGTAGCAAAACACTCGATTAAATTTAATATGTAAGAACAAGCAAGCACTCCAAAATAATACACTCAAACCCCTTTACAACATGAAAACAGGTGTGGTTTCAGTACAGGCTGGCGACATCCTCGATATAGACCAGCAAGTCAAATAAAACGTAACGTGGATGTGTTTATGTAAAGAAGCAGTAGAATCTTCGTTCCACCTATTTCATTTCTTTGATCGAGTGAGACCTCTATTGTTGATGGTGGAGTATATAATTACTCATATGTTAAACATAATTCTAAGGTGTTAGACTGACTCATTGCTTTTACAATGATAAGAGAGAATAATTCGAAAGTCGAGGCAATAGTTGCACAGAAACTCAAGATTATTTACCTTTGTAGAACAAAAAGGGCACCTCTTCCTGCAGGTCTAAACAAAACAATCGCGAGATATATTGAAATAATGCACTTTTAAACCGAAATTTTTTTATATTTTAGCTTATAATGGGGAGTGTTACCCCATCCTTAGAATATCTTTGGAATTTTTGATGTTTTTTTAAATAATATGAAAAAACTCTTTTTTTATTAATTTGTACTTTTGTTTGTTTTTAATTTTTTTTTTTTTTTTAATTATCTGGTCATTTATTCTTCTAAACATAATATTGAATAATAAGAGTTGACAAAAAATTTATAATAGGTTTAAAAGCACTTAAGTAGAAAATAGAATATATATGAAATTATAATTAAACCCTCCCTTGCCCTCTTCAATATATATACATATTACATATAAAAACCGGTGGGTCTGATAGGCAAGCTACCACACGACTGAAGAAAAGAGAGGATCTCGACCCAGTAATCATAAGCAATTATCTATCAACAACATTGTTCAAAACGGTTGAAGCCCCCCTAAGTTGTCCTTCAATGAAATCATAGAGTCCTGTTGTCTTTGTCATAGAGCCCACAGTCTGGGTGAAGTATAAAATGCAGATTACTTTCGTGATGACTGCGTCAGCCTTTAGGTGAGTCCGTGTCATCGATGGCATAGCCACCAGCCTATCTTGTCGTTGTTTTTTATCAGCTTTATTCCGAGTGCGTCCCTAATTTTCAGTTCTACGATTTCCCTTACAGGTATCACTCTACTGCATTCATAAAAAAAAGTAGAAGGATGACTCAGTACGATCCTTGTAGAAAGAGCAGAGCCTCTCCGTTTAATCATTATTCAACTTGTTGGTGAAGACTGTTGACGTAGTGAGACGATATCTTAGCCATCTCTCTCTTGAATCTATGAATGGATTTCTCATGACCGATCTCCATCTCACTTTATCGATTCCCGTGTTTGTTTTATTCAGCTTTGGGAGCCATTTCGAAACTAAAAGAATTGGAAGCTTGATACTTTCATTTTCACGAACTTCTTTCTAACATATTGTACGTTATGAGCCTCCAACGCAATTTAAAGTGGGGTGTGTGGGCACATACTTTTTTTTTTTTTTTTTTTTTTTGACTTTTACTATATTGCATAGTAAGAAGACAGGCATATGAATAAGTTTACTGGCCCTAAGGAGACCATTCCCTAATGCTTCATTATCTCATCTCTACTTTTGAAGATGTCATTAAAATTTACAGACTCATTATCTCCCTTTAGTGGAAGAGCATCCAACAAAAAGGAATTCCAAAAAGACAATAGCCCTTTCCAGTAAGCCTCATTCTTAGGTATAGCTGAAAAAAGCTATCTTGGAAGCATGGTTTATTTCCTCATAATAATAGCCAGTGTTGTTCTTAAAATAGTTACCTATTCTTTCAGCCCAGAAATCCGGACTCAGCCTAAATCGTCTTAGCCAGGAATAGTTTAAGGACTTCCACTGTATTTCGGTTTAATTAAGGGATCTTGAATTGGATTTTTTATATGTGAAAGGATAATAATAATTTAAAAAAAAATAATAATAATGACAACTTCCAAGGAAACAAAATTCTTTCTCCGCATTATTAAATCCAAAAAACGGACCAACTAAAAATTCACCAGATTTACGTCAATTTACTTCATTGTCCTAATAATTTTTGATTTGATTGCTAAATCATAATATTAAAAATAGAATATTCTTAGTATTGATTGGGCAAATAGTTTAAAATTTAAAACATAAAAGATTTTCAGCAAAATATAGATTCCCATTTATGTGTTTTCCGTTATTATATTAGCTTATGCTTTTTATTCCTACGACTTTGTATTGGACATACAAATCATATTTCATTATTGTGCTTGTATTCAGGGGTATAGAGGTTTCAAAATCCTTCCTGTTGTCATATTCCATTTTGTTAGCTGGATAATTACATTGAGCTCTATGTTTATTATATTAAAGATAAGTAAAAAAAATAAGATCAATGTTTATTATGTTTTTTACGCGACCATTTCATTTTTATTTGATGATATCAACTTATTCTTATCTTATTCATCACGATTTGTTGATTTCTTAGATGAATGACTATCTATGCATAAATACAAAAAAGTAAAATTTCCGAAATCCCTGAATTATACTATTTGCGTGCTTCAATATTGATATAAAAATTATTCATAATATAAACGCTGAGCAATATAGTAATTAATGCAAAAATTCAGATTTGAAAAGCTTCCTAACAGATAACTCATCGATTCTAGTTGATCCCATTAATTCAAACGTAGTCAAAAAATGTAAAGATCTGAAACATTGGGCATTGGAGATATCAATCATCTTGCTAAATTTATATCCTGAAGCAATATCAATAAACAATGTAAATTGGTAACATTACCCTATGGTGATAAATATTGATACTTTCAGTGAACTGCAGGACAAAAATTGAATGATCTATAAAAACTGGAAATACATAAATAGGAGCCGGATAAGCTCTAAGTTAATATGGACGCAACATTTCTACTTTTAAAATGGAAGATAGATAAAATTAGAGAAATCCATGCCTAGATGACGAAGAGATGCATTAAATCCCCAAAAAAATAATAGAGATTGATTTATGCCAGAAGTCGAAAACAATCAACCAAAGATGAACTGAGTTTCTCATGCGCTACAAGATATAATTTAATTATAATATTTACTTGGAGAAAATTTTAACTTAGAGCCATGAAATAAAATTAACCGTAAACAACCCAAAAAGATTATGTAATATAATCAAATAATCATCTTCTTCGGATAAATGTGAACCAGTGAATGCAAAAGTGATACAGGATTCATTGCAGTTCAATTCATCATATTTTTCCCCCTTAGATTTTAAAAATCATTTTTTCAATTTTTAGGTATTCTTTGAATGTGAAAGATGTTGCAACTAGCCAATCCTAAGCGTTTAGATCCTGGTAGTACTTCTGACAAATCAAATGTTCCGCTATGATCGCAACATGAGCTACTTTCAAGTAAAAGTTAAACAAAGATTATTCATAGTCTTTAAACAAAATTTGCGATGTAGTTGATAAATTATTAATAAGATGTTTATAAATTCATAGTTAGTCTCCTAGGAGGAGAAGAAAATAGAATAAAAACATTGGCAATTTTCAATTCTACTCTGATTCCAACAAAGTCTTACAATTATAATTCCGCTACAAATCCCCAGGGCTACTCTCCGTCTTTTATGAGCATACACGAATGTTCAATCAATTTTTGAAAATAATTCAATGCATTAGAAAAGTTATTTAACTACTCAGGAGTTAAATAATAATGGCAATCGCTTGGGAAAAGAAAATTCATTCTGTAAATTACCAACTCTAAAAAACGGGTGAGTTAAAGAGACATCTGATTTCCATCGCTGATTATACTGTATCAAAGAGTAATTATTATTATTTCTTTGTATTCTAGAAAAGGAACTTATTAGTAAGTTTATTTTATACAACAACTTTGAATGAAACTTCAAATGATAATATTTTGGTCAAAAAGTTCCTCTATGAATTTGGGAAAATATTTAGTTTAGCTTCCTGGTAATGTTGTGATAAGAAAATTCGAAAAGATAAATAAAAATCTGAAAAAAAAAGACTACTTCAATGGCAGATAAACTGCATATGATAGAATTGTCTTTGAATTGATGGTGAGCAGCAGGACCAAGTATTTATAAGAGCCCAATAGGGAAGTCCATCAATTCCAATTGTTTATTTTATGGCCTTAGCAGCATAATTTAAACAAAAGAAGCAAGATATTTTGGTAAATTTCAGAAAATACTATTGCTGATATTTCTTTCAGTCTTTCACTGAATATTTTGTTTACTTTTGTAGCCGTGACAGGAAAGAAATGCACTGGGGGAATCTAATATTTTGGTTTCTGACAAACTTGGAATTCATGCTTTAGTAAATAATGGGCTAAAAATGGTTCCGGTCTGTAAAAAACATTTTCATTTTGGAGATCAAAGTAGAAGCTCAGGTAACGTTAGAATGTTTTTTGCTTTTTTGCATCTGAGTTGTCGAGGACTATACATATTTGAAGAAAAGTAAACACTTGTAAGCCTTCCTAAGCAAAAAATTAAAAAGAGATGTTTCTAGACGCTGGAACAGTGGTTCGAAATGGTAGGCAGCTTTGTAGAACAGCAACCTGCAGTTTTTGCAAAAGTTTTAGCCCCTGAAATTAGGACAAACGTCGACCATTTTCCACATTTACGGAAGTTGATATTTTAAAGGCAGAAAGTAATAGATCCAATTGCTAGAGCAACAAGGGCTTTATCAAATGAGCTAACTCAGACACTTTCTATGAAAGGTGCATTGAAGGCAATATTTATCGAACAAAAAAAAGTAAACATTAATGTCTCTACATTCATTGGAAACATGAAAAAAGTCATTCAAGAAAACTTCAAAAAGAGATATCACAGGAGAATGTGGAGTCAATAACAGAGTCCGATTGAGTGGGGATTTGCTCCTTATTGGGTATATTTTTTAATATTTATTATGAATATAAGCAAATAATTATTATTTTAAGTGATCAATTCATTATTCTCTAATAAAGGCCACTTAAAAATAATGAAATTATTTTACAAAAAAAAGTAATATCAGGATAAATTTGTTTTTTTTTTTTCTAAAATTATATTATATAAATGAAATTAATTTGAGTGTGACAGAGAATAGTGATTCATAGGGCTGTAAAAATATGTGTATTGTATCATGATACAATATTTAGGTATTGAATAATATTATTATGATATATCGATACTTTACAAACCCGATTTATGTGCAAAGATTGAAAATAAAAAGAATCATGTGATACGCTGGCCCAACTATTTCTTAGAGTATTCATTTGATTATTCTCTATTGACATATTAGTCAATTGATATTGAATAAATATAATTGCTTGTGAAGTTATAGTTATTAGCTGGAGAAGTATTTATTGAAATTGGATTAATACAAAAGGTGAGAAGAGAGAAAAGTTGGAACTTTATTTCATGGGATTTAATTTATATTGATTTCGGAGCATTCGGATATATAAATCTGCGTTCACTCATATCTATTTCATTAATATATGATCGAATTTGGTGATGTAGTGTCTTAATTGAACAGTTATACATTCTGGATACTCCAAGCTCACTGTAGTATTGATTCTATTTAATTAATCAATAGTTTATAATATTACCAAGCAGATGGATTGGTAATGAATTGATGTGCAACTTTTTTTCTTACGTCTGTATGCCTGGAGAAATAGAAGAATTTCTAGATTCCTCATTCTTAAGCCATTTAGCCTTCATAATGGAGATAATATAATATGACACACACGTAGAAGGAACTATCATATATAAATGGATTTGCTCGAACTAACCTAATAGCATATTGTATATTTAAGTACCTAAAAAATGAATATTTATAAATAATTCTTTTTTTTTTTTGTATATGTATCAAATATCAACTAAATACTTGCTTAAAAATACGCCTTACTGTTTTTAAATTATCTGAGAAATCCGAAACATTTACAAAATTGCCCGATGACACTTTCAATAGTCATTATTCCAATAAAAATAGGTTATTCGTTGATCTCTTACTATGCTAAATTATTCTCATTCATTTCACAATTATTGGTCTTTCGTTTTTTTACATAATAGGATCAAATTTGTGTCTTTGTTTTTGTACCTTGAATACTGTTGATGTTACCAATAAACTTATTAATAATAATTAAGTAATTACTGATTAGCTCTTTCTTCTAGGATGGATGATCCATAAATAACATTGCAACATAAAAATTGACGTCGTCACTTATTTTCAATAACTCTTTTTAATAACCAATTTGTATAGATATTTTCTTTAAGTATTGAAATTGTATATCAATAATTTTTGACAACCCTAGTGATTTAGGCGTTATAGACCTGTAGGACACTGAAGGAAAGTGTTGTCTTATAGCAAAAGACGAAGCAGATTTGGCTAACGTAGGAATGGACACAACAATTTCAATGAAGTACCTATGGCTTGAGTATGAGAACTCTCTTCGTTGCTCATTATTTTGTCTCTTTATGATACTCAAGTCTCTGGAGTGCTAGAAGTAAAAAAGGATTCCATAGAAAATATGAAGTAAAGGATGTATTTTAGACCATAAAAGCGATTACATGCGAAGTTAGAGATTTTGATACTAAGGGACATCTGCACAATGAACTATACTTCTGTTAAAGGAGATAAGATCCAACGAGTGGGGCACAATGAGGAAAGATCCCTTGATTTACTGGAACCTGAAGTTGAAGAGAAGGAGAAAGCGTGTATCAACTTGCACGTATATCCAAACGGGAAAATATGATTTCCTTGAAAGACGAAGATGAATGCTCCCTGGGAAAGTTTCAAACAAATCATCAAAAATTTAATGTCTTGACGCATAGTTCCAACTCTTCTCTTTTCTCACCTTCCCATTAATATAAACACTTTGAAAAATACTTCACCAGCTAATAATTATGACTTAACAACCAAGTATATTCATTCTATATCAATCGATTATAAAATATGTCAATAGACAATAATCAAATTCATACGCTTAGAAATTTTTGGGCCAGCGTATCATATGATATTTTTCATTTTCAATTTTTTACATAAATAGGTCATGTAAACTATCGATTTATCATAATAATATCATGCAATACCTAAATATCGTATCAAGATTAAGGGTGATAATTTTGGTAAGAATACAAAAGCGTGCGAGGAGAAGAGAAGAAATACTTATAGCATCATTGATTAAATAATATACATCTTCTTCTATCAAGAACGATATCATTCCCCCTTTATTATTCAATATTAATATAATATTAGATACTGATAGTCGATAGAGAACTGAATAAAATACCTAAAATAACGTCGTCTTTAATCTGGATTTCTGAAAATGGAGGCACAGGAATTTGCAAAATACTTACCGGATGAGAAACAGATGGTTTGTCAGATTTATGGATATAAATGTGCATTTAGTCCCTGTCTAGAATTACACGTCACTCATTATCAAGTGTATGGATATTCATCTACTTATAAAATCAAGTTAACGATGAATACATCAAGTCAGATTCTAACTCTGATCTCACAAAGATTTGCTTGTAATAAAACCTTATCCATTGCTAATCATCCTACGTTCAAAAAATTTATGGAGAAATACATGGGTAACTTCTTCACTTCCCGAGGAACCATCCTGAATTAATGGAGGATGTTGGTAATTATGTCATTTATAGAAATACATCCATTGTAAATTGTGAAGTTAATATAATTTTCAGGCTGATTAGAGTCGTCCATACCAAATTACGAAATGGGACTCTGAATTTTGTACCATCTAACAGTAAGTGTTCATTTAAAAAAAAATGTAATTCTATTTTAGCTAAAATTATCAAGAATTATGATACACAACTCATTAAATGGCAAAAACAAAGGCTTAAATTGCTACAACAACGGGAGTAGTAGCTTTGGATGGTTTGCAACTAGTTGGTCTGACACTAGTTTCTTCACTTAAAGACTTGGTTATGATCATTAGGTTTTCCAATATTACATAGTTAATAAATATTACTTTTTTATCACTTAAGGGTTAGCTATGGTTGTTACATTTGGTGTAGCATTATAATTAGCAATTGTGCGTATCCTTCATGATAATAGTATGCTGCTATACAGGCATAAATAACGGGGAGGGGGGGGGGGTAATCTTTATTGATGCCATTAATAAAGAGTAATATCGCCGGACATTACTACATAATTAGCTTTTGCACTAAATCTTTACGATGGATTTAATTCTGACATTTTTTTTTATTTGTATATTTATTGTCTAATTTTATGATTTTGACATTTACTTTATTATTAATAATTATTTAGATCTCATCGGTAGAGATATATATATCATGTGCACAATTGTATATAGCAACTTCCACATTAGGAAAAAAAGGTGATGATCTTTTTATTAAACTCCACGTCTGGCTTTTGTTTAGCAACTTAAAGTTATGACATATTTAACTGAATTCATGTCAGAACAAGAAAATTTTATTTGGATTAGTCTATTATTTCAATATTCTGTATTTATAATAATTAATTTTGTATATTTAACATAAATGTATGATGGTTTATTTTTAGTATGTAGATTATATTTAATTTATGCCTTCTTTTTAAACTTGGAACTTTAAATATATTTCGAAATACTCTACTTTGTCGTTTCATTAGTTATTATTCTGAGAATATGGTTCATAATGAATTAAAATTTCATGGAGTGTGACGTTTTCAAATCTACTGTAACGAATAAAAAACGTCTAAGTCAATTATACGTAGTAATCTTCATTAAACATTTTGCTAATAAATACTTTTGTTATACCCTCAAAAATCATGATAAAGGAGGCATATGATAATCACATGAGTATTTTAAACAATGATACCTTAAGTCTTTCTTCCCCCCTTCTCCTTGCTCGCGTTTTTCTCTACAGAATTATCAACTTCAATCATGATACAATACAGGTATTGTTACATACCTACTAAATACGAGGACGTGCAATGTTTATCATGCTCTCGAAGTGACGGATTTAACTATAGTAATATATATTTTTTTTAATTAGGATTTTTTTTACTCATGCCAAAAAAAGTTTACTTGTTAATAACGTTGCTAATTCCTGTATGGACCGTTCTGGACAAAAAAGGGGCTAGGGGGGAGGGGGGGTAGGATTACTGGGCAATTTCATATATGCGAATATTTCTATTTACAAATGGTAACTTTTAATATCCCTAAATTCGTAATAGCTCATTTTTTAGTTCCCCTAATACCACATTATATAGAACATGTATATTTTCTTCTCTAGGGGCTACAATGAATTGAATATACGGACATTGAGTTCAAGATAATATGATTCTGTCGAAGGTGTTGTTCGCTATGCTACGTCGCTCCATAAACTTAATGGTATTTATGTTATACAAAAAAATTAGATGATTTTGTATTGGGTGAGTTTACGTTTTTCCACATCCATCGCTTTGGCGTGGAATGACCATGAAGTAACTTGAAAAAAATCTTCAATATAGTCTAATTACTTTTGATTCCAGCATGTCCATATAAGTGTTTTTAGGTAATAATGTCAAAATTTCATTAACAATAAAGATCTCATGACACTTTCCTGTATAAAATAATATCATTTTTTAACTTGATTAGATGTAATAATATTATGAATTTGAATAAATAAAAGTTTCAAATTTTTAATATCATCACTTACTTGAATATTAAAGAATTTGCTTAATATAAAATAATAAAAACGATCCTTTTACCTTTTAAAACTTACTTGAAATAACATATATACAATTAGTATATTGAAAACATTCTTCAAAGATATTACGACACAATCAAAAACTGCTTTTAATTTTGGAACACGGTTGATTGTTTTTAATGGGCGTAGAACGCGTAGTAGTTTCAATGATTTAAGTTTTTGTCCAGTAGGAGTTCCTCTACAAAATTACAATAGTATAAAATATTATATACTTTTTGGATTTAACTATATAAGTATATAAAAAAAAATTTAAATATTGGATAATATATCAAATTTGTAGGTTCTCTTCACGTCAAATTGCACAAAAAAAAAACAATCAATACGTATAATATATTAATTTTACACACTATTACCAAAGAAATATTTACTTATAATTTCCTTGATTATTAAGGTAGAGATGACATACACAAAAATATTGCAATAGGAAATACAGAAAGATGAATGCATAAGTAATGGCATTTAAAAAAAAATCCAAACAGACGTACGAGTATGTACAATTACAAGATTATAGACTATACAATTATATAAAATGTATTCACGTATAAATATTATTTAAAAGCAAACAAACAGCGAAATAAGATTCGAAATCGATCTTTAAAATTATTAAATCAGTAAAAGGTGGGTTCACTGAATTGCTCATGCACACTTAATTTCTCCCTTTTTGTTATTAGATTGCTCTTGATATATATATATATTGATTCTTTTTTGAAAATTCAATAGTAACCACATAAATATTATAACTAGTGATGTCCAAATTGTGTAAATAAGATATATTTGCATTTTCAACCTTCACTTGCATTTTAAAGTAGAAAATAGGTATCAATGTAATCATTCCATAGTAAGAGCCTGATGAAACATTCTCTAAGTTTTCGCCTCAAGAACAAGAGAGCTCTGTCTCTTAGGTACCCAAGCACCGTTGATCTTATCCATCTTGGCGACAAACCTACAATCAATTTTCCCTCTATAAATATTGACTCCAGCAATTTTTCTTTTCATTACCGATATATAACTATACTGGAAAACACTAAGCTTTTACAAGTGCTTGCTAGAATAAAAATATTATAGTTTGATAGAAATATTTAAACCAAAATAAATTATTTTATACTGGATTTATTTGCATGTTTCCCTTTTTCTGCTTATTTTTTTGCATTTTCCCTTTTATCCTATATCTTATTTGAATATTTAACTACATTTTTATGCATTATTTGGACATTACTAAAAGTAACACAAACATATCTTATTCGTTTTGTTGTTATCATTATCTCTATGTAGTAATATAAAAAAATTGAATTGAAGTGCAATACTAATAATTAAAAGGGAGAAGTTATGCGTGGGTAAGCAATTTAGAGAACCCACCTTATAAACAATTTCATAATTTTAAAGATATATTGATTAATTTTTGCAGTTTATACTGTACTTCACCAGTATACTATATTAATAAAATTGAATTTTCGGGTTTTCTATATAAGCTTTAGGCTAATATCATCGTTTTTAACTCCATGCGTATTCAAAGTGACCAATTAATCCTCCAATTCCATCTCTTAAATCTCTGGCTCCTCTGACAATATCTTTAACTTACAATATAATTTATTAATAGTATTACAAAATGCTTGTATCTGTCTCACTAATTTGTGTCTAGCTGACAAAATTTGCTTTTAATCTTTAGGATATTTACTTACATCTTTGATAAATTCCTCCAATGTTTTAGCTGTATTCACTGGAATTTCTACTAATTGACATTATTATGACATCAGTAAGAACTAAGTGTAGAAGATTAATAACTACATAAAAATTTAGAAGTTATATCATTTGAAATTCAAGATTAGTTCAATTTATGAGAAAATGAGCATAAAAATTAACTATTAGGAACTTCGCACGGATAAACATTCATTGACTCCTCAACCGGAAATTATTTTCACTAAGCTAAACAGCAATAAGTTTTAATTAACTAACTATTTCTTCTGTGAATGTTCAACGACTAATAGAAATAAATCAATGAATAACCAAAGAGCAGAAGATATCCCACATTCGATCAAAGACTCAATTAATCAAACAATTCATTTTAAGGATGATTTAAATAGAGATTCTCCAATTAGAATAGTCCAGAATTGTAGCTGACCACTGTTAGTAAACTCAGATATCGGTTCCCTCAGGGACACCCCCAGCTACTTTTTTTTGTGGAGATAAAGTTGAAAGATAAATCTTTATATTTGTAAATTTTCCCAACTCAAATACGATTTTCTTATGTGGTAAGTATATATAAGATTTCAAAATCTCACGCAAGCATAAGTTCAAAAACCTGACATCTCTTTGTTCATGCTCAAGCTAATTATCAGACTTAACTGGATGATAGTACACAAAACCTCGTAAATACATGTCCCCTAAGAGAGTGCTTTCAAACTTTTTTGGGAATTTGGCAACGGGGAAGTTTGGTATTTCGTTTATTGAGAAGGGAAGAGCCTCTTTCATACAACAAGATGGACTATTGGGAAAATGACTATACGGAAAACTGCAAAAAGCATATAAGATTTTGTATCAATGCCCATTGGCAAAAGCTTCGGGAATTTTAAAAACTCCTTACACATAAATCCCAAACAGTTAATTTATTATGGTAGTAAATAATTAGTGTATGATTAAATATTATAATATAAAATAAAATAAAATAGTTGAAAATCTTGTTTACATTATACAAGGATTGGGTTCCCATTTAAAGAAGCATTGCACTGGACTTTTAAATGACTTTCAAGATCACATTTAATCTTAAGCCCCTCAACAGGGATTTATGTGATTTACAAGGAAGTTGGTGTTCACATAGCCATGAGTTTTCCAATGATTCAAGAAACTTCATATTTATTTACATGTTCTCCATCTTGTGTGTTGTTGATAACACCACCGCGGCAACCCTCTATGTAATAAGAAAAAGCCTGTTTCACTCCAAGTTTACTGACCATTTTTCATCCTAATGGAGAAAAAAGAAACAGATGTAATAGGTAAGGAGGGTTGACCAATGTAGAATTGGACTTCAAGGGAAGATCGAAATGGCCAACACTGTTGTAACTTTTATACTGATATATATGCTTGTCGACGATAAGATGGGAAAGTTACATACAGGGTTAAGTGGAGTATACTGAAGTCCTTGACATGCGGACAAAGATACAGTATGTTGAAAAGGTCATGAAGGCTTCCTTACGTTATCTGTGGAATGGCCCCCAGATCAAAGAGACATTCAAAGGGGATGGTATTAAAAAGCCACCCTAGGTGTAGGACACGACTGCTCTTGATTCACTAGTGTTGGTGTCTTCTCTTCGCGCCATAATGTGTTCCTTTGGTTGGGTGCTTCAACTGCTATACCATCTATGTAGTGCTACTCGTGTTTGGACTAACAGCTAAGTGAAATGGAATAAGAAAGCCGAAGAGGAAGCAAAGGAAGAGGTAAATTGTAAAAAGAGTATAATTATGTGTAGTTTGGACATTACTGGACGTGGAAGAAATACTATCAAGGAAGAAGACTGCTTGGGGAACCATCGATACCTTCTAAAAGGGATTGTCCCTGAGCATCAAGGAATGTATTTTGCAAAGTTCTAAAGAGGTTAGGGGGTACTTAATCAAAACAAAGGTCCACAACACAAGATCCCGTAAATTTTGCATTGAACTTTACCACCAAATCCTTAACAGTTTTGAAAATGATAGATGAATTAATATCAGTCCAACAGTACACAGCTTCATTGTACATTCGTTAAAAATGATTGAACAAAACAGGCAATATGAGCAAGGAGAATAATTTTCTAGGTAGTTTAATGTGAACAACAAATACATACGATCCATTCACACTAACCTATCTCATAAAATTAACCCAAAAAAACTCAAATCAGGATACTTTCACAAGACTTTGTCTGACATCGGACCTCAATATTTGGTCCTCTCACCCAACCACCCATTCCCAACCTGGTTCCCACCAAATGGAAAAGAATCCACTAAATCATATATTTAATCTTTTTCTATAACTTATTTTATAACAAAATCTGGTGTATATTAATATACTTTGTCAAAGACCAAAAAAGTATAAATATACCCAAAATAGCACAATAGCAGCATGGGGCAGTTTCTCCGATTTTAGAAAGTCCGAAAAAAATCCATCGTTCCATAAAATTGAAGTACAATATACGTACTCCGGCGTATATTTTTTTTAAATGCTAAAAAAATGTACATTTCTTTGAAATGCAATTCTGTAAAACCATAAACACAATTTATATATTATTTTTTGTGTCTTGTAAAGTAAATTGAATTAACTTTCTAAATAATGAAAGATATAGTACAACTTCTTTAGCAAAGATACTGCAAAATTTAAGTAAAGTTCCGATTTATTGCGAGAATAGATAGAAAAATCCTAGATGTGCTTCAGAAAATCTTTCATAAAATTTATCTTACTTTAATTGGGGTTTCTGTATCTGAACCACTAGACATCTCTTTACAAAATACCAAATTTTAAGCAAAATCTATGATTTTGTTAAATATAATCTCTTTACCCATTGATCGATAATAAAAATAAATCAATTACGCAGAAGTTGGAATTTATAAATAACAAGTCGACTGAAGTCAGTAATGTTGAAGTAAAAGTTATGAAATTAACGATCCGAATCCACATATTTGATAAAAAAACACATTGATCTTTTGATATAATGACAAATAATAATGAGAAACTAACTAATAGGGTTACAGTCAACAAATTACTCAATTATATCTAATGTTATTTTCTCTTGTAATCCTTGCTTGATGATATGCCAAGTTTTGATTATAATTTATAATCAACTGTACTTTAATGTTATTATTTTATAAAATTGCTTAGTTACAAATAATAGTAGAAACCCCCATGTATAATGCATATACACGTATACACATAATATATTTCGAAGAAATTGATATATTATAATCTTTAAAGCTTAACAATTATCTGTTATAAAGTATATAGGTTCTGTGAGTTAAAATATTTCTTGTTTGGAGCAGAAAAATGTAAATTTTGTAATTTTAGTGCATCTAACGTTTAATTTATCATAGTATTTTCACTCCTGCAAACAAGAAACTTTTATTGAATAGCCTCTTCATTTTGAATGAGAAAGTTGTTGAGGTTTGATTATTATATTATGCAAAGTACTATGAAAAATATTGCTTGTACACCCATGATAGATGTGTTAAAATACCCTAATTCTGTTAAAAACTCTTTTTTGTTGGAAGCCAAAAATGGATAGTGATATATGTAATTTGTGTTGAAAATTATTCTACCCCTTCAAATACTTTTAATGTATTGAGATGCTTAGCGTCGTGAAAATCACAAACCCCAGTGGTGTATAAAACTTACAATTGAAAGCCCGATCGGCTTTTTCTGGTTTGCAAACTGAACATGCTTTTTTATTTTCAAAAGCTGTCATCATTATCATTTAATTCTTGAAGACAGAACATCTAAGTATAAAGAAATTACTAGTATATGTGCTCATGAAAGACAGAGAGTAAGAATGAAGGTTTGCTCGAGAGTTCATGTTGGACTCAGAGTAATATTGAAGATCAACATCGGTCTTTATATCCTTGCGATATATGGAGTGGGATTTAAGCTTGTTTACTTCATGTCACGGCTCCTTGCAGCTGATATAGTAAAAAGCCTTCAAAAAATTATTCAAAATTAGGTTTATTTTTAATTTTTACAGACTGGCGAACATATATAATACATCACGTTACAACGTTATCTCTTTTCTTAAGTAAATACAAAACAAGAATTATACGAGTGAAAATACAATTGCGGCAAGACAGAGTTAGAAACTTATTTCAATTTCTTTTATTATTGTCCATATAATTATTATTTCCACCAGGCTGGCTCATAGCGACGCCCCCTCAATATTAAAATGCTCTACAGATATAGTTCTTTTCTTTTGATGATACAGGGGATCCTCTATACATGAACAGTAATCAATATCCTTCTCCCAATAGGGATAAACTACTTAGTGGGGAAAAATATAAAAGTATTGACAATTCTAATGAATAGGACTCTCAAGTGTGTGGGGATTGTGCGTCTGCAAAACTGTTCTATTGAAAAAAAATTACTATATCATATATGATAAAATATACTTGTTTGTGTTATTCTCCACCGTTATTTTACAATCAAATTATAAAATTTGTTTTATTTATTATCATCTTCTTCTTAAATTGTGGCTGGTTTCTTTTTCCCTCTTCATTTATGATGAAGATTATATAAAGAGTAATTGTTTTTTATATATTTATGAAAGGTAAATTAGTTTCTATGAATCGATGTTTTTTCCTCCTTAACATTAATTATTATTCTACTAAAATATTAGTATAGAAACAAAACAAAAAAAAACGAAAGGCCATTATAAATACAAATCTTACAGAACTATGTTGTTTTTTTGCTTTTTTTATCAAGAAAAAAAGAATATCCAAAAGAATTGTAAATTTCTTCTTTTTTTTTTAATTTTATGACATGTAAGTTATATATTTCTGTTTATTTATTTGAAATGTCATAGAATTTTTTTTTAGTTCATTGAATTTTATTCCAAGGTCTTAAATAAAAAAATTAAAAAAGAAGATATAAATTAGATATGCGTTTTTGTGATTCGTTAAAAAAGAAGATATAAATTAGATATGCGTTTTTGTGATTCGTTAAAAAATGAAAAATCGAAGCACTTAGCTTTTTATTTGAAAATTAAATTTTATATATTTTACACTAGAATATTATAAAAAATCGATACAAAAAAACTCTCGTTTTTTAGATATTCTCATGTTATAAACACATGATTAAATAATTTTTTTAAAACATAAAACACATTTTTTTCATACTAGTAATGATTAATCCATCTGAACTGATGAAAATATAAATGTGGCCTCATTGATTTGCTTACGCACACAAATCTCTTCCTTTTTGTTATTATTATTAATATTATCCTATTATTTCCCGTTGTTACTTTTGTTGTATCATGCAACCTTGCATCGAAGAAGCACAAAAAAAAGGCCCGAAATCATCTGTTAATTACACAAATAACTCAATCACACCAACTGCTATTTATCTCCTATATACTCCCAGACTATCATTGTTATATTATTTCTTCATCATCAATGAATTACATATCGAATAAAATAATATAGTATTTTGTTCTTGGGCTGTAGAGGATGATCTCTCTCGACTTTAGGCACAGTTTCCCGCTCAGTCTCCACTCTGGTTCTGGTCTGGATGTCCTTCCGCTTTGGCTTCTGCCCGGTAGGTATCGGGTCCCCCAGCTGGCTCGTGAAGACAACAGGGTACTCTGGGCCTCCGTCCACAAACTCCATCTCCTCAGTCTTGCTCTTTTCACTTCCCTGGACATTGTCGCTAGTATCAGAGTCCTCTGCAGAGGGAATATTGTTGTTGTTGACTACAGAGAGCTGCTCGGGAGAGAAGATTGGTCCGATATCGAGATTAGGAAGTCTTATTCTATGAGAAATCCGTCCGCTGGGGTAATTTGATAAGTCGCCATTATTTTCTGTGTCTGCAGTAACTTTCTCTTCAGCAGAAACGGACTTTTCAGATCTTGGTTCAGGCAGTAAGGCCTCAACTGGAGCAGGGTCATCGGGACAGGAGGAGGCAGTGACTGAGGATGAGGATGTAGCAGAGGAAGTTTTCTTAACAGCAAAGTTCAATGTTTTCTGCTTCTTATGATCAATTTTCACTTGATACTTGCAGCTGGGGCCATTCTTATGGAGTTTAACTTTGTGATCATTAAAGTTGTCCTTCTGTATTTCCTTCTGACAGATAGAACAAATCACCAATTCTCTGTTAAAATGCGTTTTCCGCTTCCCGTGATACATTTCTGATAATTAATAAATTACAGCAACAATCCACTCTAAAAAGTACATAACTATTATTTATGTCCCTTTTAAGCAGTAATAATTTAATTTATCTCGTATTCAATGAAACAAATTCTCACACTCTTAAATATTTCAAGAGTACTCCATACGAAAAATGTTGTGTGCGTCTTTTTTTGTTTTTTTGGCTGTGAAGTACTTCACATTTGCAACCAGTAACGTTAAACGTAATATCTAACTCAAATATCCACTCAATGTAAAGTACTTTAAATCCATACGAAAAATGTTGTGTGCGTCTTTGTTTTTTATTTTTGGCTGTAAAGTAATCTTGAAATAATTGCAGTAATTTATTAATTACCAGAAATGTATCACGGGAAGCGGAAAACGCGTTTTATATTCAAAGGTTCAATCATTTATATTTATAAAATGACAGGCAATATTTGAAAGAGATATTACGGTAAATTACAGGATTTGAATTCAAATTTCTGCGATGAATTGAGATACCCGAGAGTGTTAACTGTAGTTTAAAACCTTAGTTTCATCTATTTGACTTAATTTAGCCCCAATGTTGTCTTAGAGATATAATTTATTAATTTACTAATTCTATAAATGTGCTGGTGAATTTTGGCTACTTTAAGTACAATTTGTGGTGCCTCCAAAGGATTAATCATAATCATTTTTTCATTTAAATGGACTATAATTTGTTGGAAAATGTATTCCATGTTCAATTTTGAGAAAAATTATCTAGCTTCCTTTTGGGTGTACGTGCTACAAATATGTAATTTTATTATAATGACTCAGTACTATTATGAGTTGGTCATAAGTTACATATATATAATAGATTTTAATAATTAATTATGACTTAATTCATCTATATTTACATACCTATATGATTGGTGGACGGTTGAGTAAGGTTGTTTTTTTTTTGGTCCGCTGAAGCGGACAAAGTGCAATACTGACGTACGGCCCTGAATATATATATTATATAAACGACGAGGGATCGACAAAAAAATAGTATTCCTGTTCTTTTAGAAACGAAGCATAAGTATGGAATAACTTATTACTTTGTGTATTTATCGAAAGAATATATTATGAAATAACCATGACGTATCAAAGGAGAAAAAGAAATCCAAAGCTGACAACAAAATACATAAGGGATTTTTGTGTTAGTGAGGTAGCCCTGTGCTTTATATAATTTTTTAGAAATTTATACATAGGATAATAATAATAACAAAAATAAAGGAGTTCTGCATGCGATATGTGTGCATACGCACATCAGTTAACCCAATTGACACGTCCATTAAATATTATAAAATGGACCGATATAGTTCAGTGCACAACACGTTTTACTAGAGATATCATTATTTTGAACTCAATTTGTGTAAGTTTAATTCAAGATCGCTCCTAGAGAAGGAAATATACAATATGTTTATGGACTTCAAAGTCCATTCCTAGGTTTGATGCAGTAATTCTAATAATATAATATTTTATCAGTGCAAACTTAATCTGACCAATTCAAGAATTATTTAAAAAAAAAATTATAAATATGAATTAAAATATTTCACAGACCTGTTATATTTTTATCTGTGCTTATCAATATGTCAATCCACCTTAACTTTATTATTTATTATATTTATCTTACTTTAAAACTAAAATACTTACGCTAGTGTATGATAAAAAGATATTAATGCGCAAGATACTACTGTTATGTCCAAAAAATTCCAAAAATCTCTAAGATATGCTCCTGGATGGAGGACAAACCCCAAATCGATCATTTTCAGTGAACACTCTAACGTAAAAATAGTCGTAAATCCATAATCAGCATATCCAAGAAGTTTGTTTCGGATAGAATTTTCATCAACTGGATCTTCTGAAGCTAAAGCAATTGAACTAAGAACTATGACACACATTATGAAGCAGTCGAAAACTTTTTTTGTCACAAGCCAGTGTATTGAAACTCGAATTCTAATAAGATACAATATCAATTATTAGAAAAAAGTATTTATATAATTTAAATAGCAAAATTGAATATTTATCAATAAATTAATTACAAAATGACTTACGGATTTGATGAAGACAGAATAAAAAAAGATGAATAAGGTAGAATGGGCTTTATATAAATGTTTTCTTCCTGGTCTATTGTTATTTCTTGAGTAGCAGCTTTTGCTGCTGCTTCAGCTGCTTTTTCAAACGCAATCTCAGCAGCTTTTATAGGATCAAAATATTTTTTATTTTCTTTATCATCATGAACTTCCATATCCAAAAAAATGTCATCAGAAAGTGTAGTTTTGTGACGCTAGAAATATATGGTATTGATTATATTAGAGCTAGAATTTGGAGACCCTAATTGCGCTTGGAAAATATTTTATTGCTTTTCCATTTACCCTAATACTTCAATATCGCTTTTCTTTTCCCTATTGTCTCTATTCGAGAAAGATAATGATGAAGGTGAATAATAGTTAATATTAAATATCCAACCAGTGTAAATTTAAAAAAATGGGAATCCTTGATATATTTCTCCAAATATCAATTCAATTGGTTGTATATTTAGTATTACCTGACTGATTATAATTGTTTCCCATATATAAAGTATTTTTGTTATTAATTTAGAATCAAATAAATATAACTAAGTATTTATTAGTGGTATTTTAAAATTGGAATGGGTGTAACAAGGGTTTCTCATTTCCTGGATATTGTAATTGAGCTAGATACCGGAAAAGCAAATCTGTTTAATTTTGTGATCCCGTTAATAATCAATAAATGATATGAAATTTAAGTTGTTTTTTTTTAAAATTATTATACTACTTTTCTCTTCTCTCTGGGAAAAAAGGGAGAAATTCTATTACACTAATAGAAAACCTATCAACAATATAATTTTTATATCAAAAAAAAAAAAAAAAAAAAGGCAAACAAACAGGGACGACAGTGGGTTGAATCGAAAAAGTTCTAATGACTTAATTATCCGTTATCAATTATAATAACATTAGAAATTATGGATTATTCGTATTCTACAAGAGTTATAGAATGACGAACATGCATTATAATAATATATTGAGAAATATGAGGCACCTAAACTCTTCAAGGTCCTGAAAACTTCCCATAGAGTTGCCCCCAACTATACATAACGAAATAAACCAAATTAGATAATGACAGAACCGTCGAACAAATATTTTTAGAACATTTCTTTCATAATGAAATTTGAATTTACCTTTATTCATTAAATAAATATATTGATGAAATTAGACATTGACAAAGAAATTTACATTAAGATTCGTTTTACAATTAAATGAAGTTTGAACGGGTTCTGATTCAAAAATGGATGAATGAATGTATTGTTGTGATTTTCATATTCTTTGATAGATATCACTAACGACCATTATTATAAACGTAGTTACATGTTCAAATATTGTTGTATCATGCTAGAAAAATACACATAAATATTGGCAGAAAGTGTATATAAGTTACTTCTTACTCATAACTAAGGGTGATAATTTTGGTAAGAATACAAAAGCGTGCGAGGAGAAGAGAAGAAATACTTATGGCATCATTGATTAAATAATATACATCTTCTATCAATCATGAACGTTATCATTCCCGCCTTTATTATTCAATATTAATATAATAATATTAGATGGGGATAGTCGATAGAGAACTGAATAAAATGTTAAAAATAACGTCACCTTCTGTCAGGATTTCTGAAAATGGAGGCCTAGGAATTTGGAAAATACTTGCCGGATGAGAAACAGATGGTTTGTTGGATTTTTCGATATAAATGTGCCTTTAGTACCCTGTCTAGAATTACACGCCACTCATTATCCTCATCTCATAATAAGGGTATCGATAGTCATCTATAAAATCAATTTAACGATGAATACATCAAGTCAGACTTTAACTCTGATCTCACAACGATGCTTATTGCATGTAATATAACCTTATCCATTGCTAATCATCTACGTTCAAAAAATTGTTTTTAGAAACTTACAGATGTTAACTTCATCCTTCAATAGATTGGAAGTCACCAGCTGAATAACTTTGTGGAAAACAACCTAAAAAATTATTATAAGTTATTATTCCGATGTAGAAGTCACAGCCGCATTGGAGTGAAACGTATTCTTTCGATCAGTATGGTAAAATACTAAAGTATACGCAAGAAACCATGGCCCAGGTTTATTAACAAACTGGGTAGATAAATGAATATGGAAGGAACATACCAATCAGTCACAAACAGAGTTACTTCAGCCTCAACATTCAGAAAAAAAGTCAGCTCTACCAATAAATCATGTAATGTAAATTTTGGCGTTCAACAGTCACGTTTGAAACCATGCTAGTGTACCATTCCATCTCTTCCAGATAACTACAACCTCACAATCTCGACGTGCAAGACTACAGAATTTATTTATTTCATCAACTGGTTTGAATTCTATAAGGTCACTTGACTTTGCCTTCACGATGTTGCGACTCCCAGAAGTCAAATTACAAGCCCCAGGAATGGATAACTCATATTGAACTGAGCCTACATGCCTTTCAACTGCCAGGTTGTTAATAGGTGCATTCTTGAGTTTGGATATATCTTTTTTGCTAACAAGGAGACTGCTGCTTGAATTAAAATTTCCAAATCCAATGATATCTGCTCAATTAAATGAATACCTATCAATGCACCCACTGCCAAATGGATAATTGGAAAATCGCCATCCTCAAATGACCTCACAATGCCAGCCAGACTGTTAGTGACATGTTCATATTTTGAAAGGAAGGACCAAATACATGGATAGAGGTAAAGAATCACACCACAAAGGTAAACAAAGCAATTAACCCGTTCTTTTCGGAATGCTAGAGCTAAATTCTTCCTAGGTAAAAAATAAATTGAAAATTGGAAACTCTGATTCCATGATTTAAGATTAAAATCTGGACTAAAAAGATTGGTAATACAATGTATAAATTGTTGAGTGATGTAATTGTGCGGACTCGTAGCAGTCATCACAAACTTACTATATATTATTTCTGAGCCTATTCCCTCCTCAATTACTATTTAAAGGTTGACAATTTCAAGGTTAAACATTAGCACTGGATGTGTATGGCATAGAAGATGATCAGGAATAGGATCTGTTCCTAACTCAAGGGCAACCATTTCTTCAATTCCAAAGTTGTGACTAACTACATCAGTAAGCTTAAATGTTATTTTTTCTTGAACATCTTTTGGAGTATACTTATTATCGCTGACTATTGATAAAATATTAAGAACTGTTAGTCTCAGTTGAGTCAGATTATATCTAGTCTCAGATGAAACGGGAAGGGTAGGAAAAACACGATGTTTGCCATTTAGTGTGATCCCCTGAACACTAAATTCTCCGCATCCCTTTTTCTTACTCCCACCGTCGTTGTAGGTAATGACAACGTTAGAGCTTGTCATTATGATCTCAAAAATTTCAGATAGAGTTTGAGACAAAATGGCCTTACCTGCCTGCCATGTTTGTAAATTGTGTGGTACTGTATTGAGATCAACCCCACTAGGATTATCTCAACGATACTTGCACTTTCGATAGTAAATAAATTTTGCTGTCCCCTCTATGCCTGCAACACCCTGGATTTGAGAGCAGTGGGATACACTCATGAGTTGTCGGCACAACTATAAAATTGAGGCTTTATCTTACAAGAAGATTTACGTATATGACGACAGCATTGTGGCATATAATCCCTTCCACTATCACCATCAGATGCATGATTGTTTATAGAAATAAATGATCTCTTTTTTTATTCGATTTCAGGGTGGTGCAAATTATCAGTAGTATCAACCTTTTGAGAGATATCATCAGTGAATTCACCAATATTATATGTGATATCCTTGTCCAGAGATTCTTCATATGAAGATCCAATCTGTGTTTCTTGATCTATCTTCAGGTTTTTTTTCTTTATTCTGCTGGCCTTGTATGACCTTTTCCATAGCTTGCTTGCCTTCTATTGTTCGCTCCCACTTTCTATCAACCTGTTCTGAACAGTAGCTATTACGATCATTAAGCATTGACTGCAAAAACTGAAATTCTTCGTCCCCATTAAAACTCAAAAATCACTTTCTTGAGACTCTCTTGCATGTGTATGTTTGCAAAATAAATCAAATATTTTTTCCATACTCCCATTGTAAACTTTCATATCGTTTTTCCATTTATCACTTCTTTTAGATGGTGGGCGTCTCATATTGCAGATGAAGCGGATATAAAGAACCTCAATTTTATAGCCTATATATTGTTTCCCAATAGTAGATATATTGCAAAAAAAGCCAATGATATTTCAAAGCAGAAACAAGAATTTTTGCAGCCCCTGATCTGGTTCTCTGGACTTTACCAGGCCTTTCAGGCCGAAGGATATACATGAGACATTCCATAATATCTTTCTTACGTGGCAAAACACCAAGCAGGAGGTCTGAATCTTCTATATATGAAACACCTTGAAGCACTTTCTTTGCTTTTGATCTTGTTTCATTAATCAACGATGCCATTGGTATTAATCATTTTCAATAATTTAAAATAAATATTTTGTCACGCATAGAAATTTATTGCAACTGATATACATTTATATTTATACACATAAATATGATGCGAAAAGTGTACCAAATATTAATTTATATTAAATTAATTATGATAGACAATTAAGAGTAAGAAACTGATGCAAAGAAAAAAAAGTTTATTCATTTTAAGTACTAATTTATTGTATCGAACATTTGTGGATGTAGCTAATCGGAGAAAAATACAGTGGTTCTGATCGTTCGATTACCGATAATTTTACACCCTAGTAGACACGTTAAAATAAAAAAATTAGAAAAAGTTCACCTATTTAGTGATCTTTGACCTTTTATATGACCTTACAACTGTACTTTATAAAATTTAAATGTTGTTTAGCTGGATTTTTTTTCCTAACCTGCTTAAAAGATAATTTTACATCCGAAAAGATGGATGAATTTGATTCTAATAGATATTTCCTCAGAGGTATCATCATTTCATTTACTTTTTATTTTCTTAGTTCTCCTTGCAAGCTGTTATATTTTTCACCATGCTGAGTCTTATAATGGCTCCAAGTACTGTATTCTTTATACACCGAAACTTACTAGTGGCATACCGAGCATCTGGGTTTTCAAATTTTTAGTTAAACTAAATTTAGATATTAAATTACTCTCGTTATTTTTCTTCATATTTATAGAAACGCCTCTTTTTAAATTTAGGAATACATATTACCAGAACTTAATTGATGTTTAGGAAAATATTTTATAATATTTAACCTTAATTATTGCATCTTACAGAGAACTAATTGAAATATTTCTGAATTGAAATATTTCTGAATTGAAATTGTACAATAATAAGAATTGAATATTTTAATGTTATTGGGTCTTTTTTTTTTTTTGAAAAACAATGGTGTATTTTTCTTTGTTTTTATCTCACATATATTATAAATGACGGCTAAAATCCAAAATGATCTCAATTTGAGCAAGATATAATT
This sequence comes from Lepeophtheirus salmonis, assembly GCF_016086655.4. Lineage (NCBI taxonomy): Eukaryota > Metazoa > Arthropoda > Copepoda > Siphonostomatoida > Caligidae > Lepeophtheirus > Lepeophtheirus salmonis. Next base: position 12,743,323 of record NC_052142.2, read on the forward strand.
TAATTTACGAGGTTAAAGTTCACAATATAAAGTCATGCCCCCAAAATAATCTAATATAAATTCAAGTTTGGATTGAAACTGTTTAAAAAAAATGTGTTGGTTGAAGCTAAAAAACAGATTCAAAATATATAACCATTTGAAATTTGCTTTACACCATAGTTTTTATAATTATTTATATATTGGTAAGAAATCATATGATTTCAAAAAAAATAAATTGAGTTTGCTTGTAAAAATATACTTGAGTACTATAACTCATTATATTCCGAGTTGTTCAGTTGAAAACCAGACACAAAATATAAAAATCATATCAGCTATAAATGATTACTAATCTTTTAACTCATAATTGCAAAATTTAATACATAAATTTAAATACAATTATGTTGTATATTTACTTCTTTTTCAGCTTCTTCAGCTTCTGTCAATGCTGCTGCTTGATCTAGAGAATCACAAGCGATAGCCAAAAATACATTTAATAGAGTGTAATCTCCACACAGTGTAAGCATAACAAAATAAAGACTATAGACCATTCCACCTCCTTTTCTACCCCCTTTCGAATCAATTGCTGTGTACATTACTTGGTTCCAATCTTCTCCAGTAAGTACCTTGTAGGAAAAAAAAACTAAATTAATTATATATGTTTCTATAATATTTTATTTAAACTAATTTTTTCTTCAATAATATCGATAAATACTATTTGAACAAATTATCCAAAGAAGTCACAAAATATATCAATTTAAAAATAAATAGAAATATAAGATAATTTAATTTCAAATTTGTAGCTATTTAAATAAAATAATTAATTAAACATGTTTAAGGCCAAAATTAAACATGCAATTTATCAACTTATCATTTAACTAACAAAAAGCTAATGGATTAAACTTTTATTATATGAAGCAAGTAATTTACTTGGAAAACAGTGAGTAATGCACTTGTAATTGTATTAAAATTAGATGTTGGTGTTCCTGTAGAAAAATTGAAAGATCCACCAAAAATTTGCATTCCCAGTAATGCAAAAATAAATATGAATAGAAATAGTAGAAACAAAAGTGAAACTATTGACGAAATAGCATTCATCAAAGCAATCACCAGATTACGTAATGACGACCAGTACCTGTTGATTTAAATTATGAAGATTGAGTTTTAATTTTTCTTTAAGTTATCATTCTTTACTTTGTTACTTTAAATACTCTTAAAAGTCTAAGAGCACGAAGTGCAGAAAGGCCGAAACTTCCTCCTTTATCTTTGAAATGAACCCAAATCACCTCCACGATCGATCCAACTATCACAAAGCAGTCAAATACATTAAAAGTAGTACTAAAATAAGTCCTTGGACCAAGGGCATACAATCGAATCAATATTTCAAGAATAAAACATCCCAAGAATATAAATTCAGCATAGACTATAAATAAAGGTATATTAATATATTTCTAAAAAGTAGGTTATAATAAGTTAAAAAGAGCTTTTCCGATATATGGGTTTATCTCAAGGCTTATAAAAATACAAGGTTAGACCATCATGTAATCGGGCTTGCTAGAGTTTTCAATTTAAAATATCGTACCGACTTCTCGGAAAGAGAGGGAGATTTTGACGTCATAGAGAATAGAAAGTGTACCAAATACAAAAGGCCAAAATTAAAAACTGTGACTACGTTGTGGGCCAAGAGAGAGAGAGGTTTGGTATCCTTGGAGTATGATATATATTATTTACATTTTACAATATTATTACTAATTGATTATTATCATTACGGTAATAATACCTTTTCCCCATTCTGAAAATGCATAATGTATGTGTGCAATGAAACTGTCAGTTGTGCAGTTGGCATTCGTGATTCTCCTAACAAACTTATTTGTTATCATTTTCCAAAGCATTCCTCCAGGAGGACAAAAACAGGAAGTGCTTGTCATCGAAGGGACCCCTTAGGAAAATACCCTAGAATTTGTGATAATCATTTTGAGGAAAATGCTTATAAAAGGGATTTAAAATGGGAATTGCTGGGACTACTTATAAAAATAAAATTGAAAAAGGATGCTATCCCTTCCATAGGTCTCATACCTGGAGAAGGATTTGAGCAAGCTCCAAGGAAAACGAAATGAATTAAGATAGTGAACTCTTTAGAAGAAGATTCTAATGCAGTATATTTGGAGACAATAGACAAATAATCCCAAAATAACGTAAAATCAACTCAAACACTTGTCTTTGAAAAGGTGAAATCATCTAATCAACCATGTGTATCCCACATTGTACAAATCAGTAGGGCTTTTAATACAAGAAAAGATCCACTCATTCTGGAACTCGAATCACTAAGGAAACAGAATGCAGATTTACACAAAAAGTGAAAATCCTTCAATCGGAAAATATGTTATTAAAATCAAAATCTAATTTTAAGGAAGTGATGAAAGGAGAGCTGGAAAAAAGATTTACTAAATCTCAATATAAACTCATTATCAGTGGGAAGAGGTTTGGAAAATAGAATGAGGAGGATTTTGTTAAAGGAATGATACTGAAGTTTCTTTTGTCAAAAGCCTAGCGTTACATTCAATCCAGTGGTCTACTTCCGGTTCCTAATGTAACAACCCTCAAACGGTGGACCCGAAATTTTAAAACAGCTCCTGTAATACAATCAAATATTATTAAAATTATTGCTCAACAAATCAAATCCAACGAAACTCCAAATGGAAACTTAGCTGTCTTGTGCTTTGATGAGATGAAGTTCGCGAACAATGTCAAAAAGGACTTTAGAGGAACCTATGTAGTAAATTTGGATATACAAAAGGATATTCTCCAAAGCATGATAAATGTGATTGGAACAATGAAGCAAATTAAGAGAAATAAAAATGGTGAAGTCATCTGCTTTCAAACTCTACCAAAAGGGCATAAGTATTTCTTCAAAATCTTTGATATCATTGTATCAATACATTATCATGAAATTAGCCTTCCATATATATTGACATCTCGTTTAAATCCAAACTTTTTTTTAAAGAATAGGATACATTGGAAGAACTTACTCTCATCTTAATGCCATGGATCGATTTCAGATACTCATAATAAGTGCTCAGAAAAAATGGTTCCTGAAAATGATCCTGTCATATCTGAAGGAGACCAATGTTGTGTTTTTTTTGTTCCAACAAATTACAGGTTGTAGTATTACGAATGCACTAATATATATATACTAATCCTGAATCTCCTTTTAGGTCCTATTTTGAGCGAAGCAGCTTCAGAAGATAACATCACATTTTACTTAGACTTTGATGATATAATTTATCCCAAATCATTAAAAGTGAGATTGAGGAAGATATAAATAATGATGAAAATACAATGGAACAACCATTTACATCTTCCTAAAAATCTGTGAAAATGAAGAATTTATTTATGTTGCTGGATATGTGGCCGAATTATCAAAAAAACGTCAAAAATTTCCCACTCTGGGGTGTAATACTTCCAGCCTCCAAGTTCCTCCAAGTGCATTGCTTAAAACATTGTCATTTTTGATACCGAACCATATATGACGGGTAGACTCATCAACATAATTGTGGAAAAGTATCCTAAGGCAGAAATGAAGTTATAAAAAAATTTATTCGCACTCGTACATTCATTGGACTAAAGTACATATATTAAAATGGCAAACAAAAGTATTGAAAAAAGAAAAATAGCAAGTAATATGCAAAAAAACTGCTCATTTCATTAGTTAAAAAATAGAGACGGAAATTATATATATATATATTTTTTTTTTTTTGAGGCTCATTATTTAATTTTAAACAATAAACATTCGAAATGTGAGTGCCTGTGTTCTACCTAAATCTAAAAACCTTGCCAAGCAATTCCTCAGAAATGAGATGGCCGACATTTTATTCGAAGTAAAAGAGTTTTTCTTTAACACAACTGATATGCTATTGAGAGCGAAGTTTTCTTCTTGTGTCAAATCCACAAAGAGTCAATATGAGAACTGTTTGACTGTGGATTAATCAGTTCTATTTCAATTAAGAATTCGTTTTAAGATATTTAAGTTTAATTTAATCATTAGATATCAATGAATATTATGATATTTTTTAAATTCATGATCACTAGTATATGTAATTATTTTGCATTTCATTACGATGACCTATTCTTTAATGCCGGGAGGGACGAACACGATCTTTTGTTAGATCGAACTCCACACATTCTCCAAGGAGTCTTCATCTAGTATCTTCTATTTGATGAAGAATGCATAGGATAATTTATAGCCATCCTAACAAACGACAGTCAATACAAATAACTTATAAGTAATTACAATATATATGGATTGAATATATTGTTCTTAGATTATATTATAGATCATACAATTGATGATGACAAGGCGGAAAAATTAACACAGAGTAACTAATAAGTAATAACTAATAAGCCTTAAATTTAATTTTTTCAATGGCTTTGAGTGAAATCCGACAATCTTCTTTGTTGCTCACTGTAGTCCGCTATGGCAAGGGGATCCTATGTAGAAACTGAGACTTAGCTTTATATGCTTCACTACGAAATGGAAAATCCTCAATGGGTTTCAATTTCTTTTAATAAAATGAAGACCTTGTCAAATTGTAGAATCAAGAATGTAGATTGTTTGTTTTTTATACGATATAAAAATGTAAACAAAATATGCAACTACTTATATACTATGACGACACTATGAAAAGCGTGGTGGAAGTCAAAAATAAGTCGTAAACTCGGTATGGTATAACCTTGTATTTCTATTAACCTTGGGTTTATCTATTCTTTTTTTTTCTTTTCAAATAATTTATATTGGTAGAAATTAATATTATATTATATTGATTTGAAAATAAAAAGTAAATCCTTTAAAAACAACAACAAAAATTTGAAAGCAAAAATAGTTTTTAGTATTACAAGCTTTTTGGTTATAAGTTATAAGTAATATTGGATGTAATGACAAAATAAAAATATCGGTATCTACTATAAATTTCCCTTACCGGTAGATTTTATTATTTACTTACACAAAAATTCAGTTAACCATTGTGGTTGATTATAGTGCTCTACAGCAACTGTGCAGGTATTCAAAAATACTAAAACTATTACAAACCAAAACCATGAAGATGTTTTGCATATACGTCGAATAAAAAAGCGGAATTGCCGTTCACTTCTCCAAAAGTTGCTGTCATCATCAAATTCTGTATAAGTAAAAATATGCATTAGTAATCATTTATTAACATTCAATATCGAAATTATAAGGGGAAAATAAATTCTACTAATCTATCACAAACAATGAATAATATAGGTAAATCGAAAAATAATATGTTTTAAATGGAAACGGTAGGATTGAAGAAAGTGCTCAAAAGAGGAATAAAGAAGCGGATGCAAAAAAATAAGAAGGAACAACACAAAACAACTTTGTATAGTTCAAATGAACACTAACGGTCTTTCAGATAATAACAATAAGTATAATTTGAATTTAAACATTTCGGAATTACATGACATTGTATGTCTATGCAATACTCGCATAAGGATTAATTTTTCGTTGCAAGAAATCATCGAGGAAATTAAAGGAGTTGTCAAAATTTGTGAGGCATGTCTCGAACACAAACCTAAGTTTTATAAATGCCAAGTCCATGAACTAATAAAATCTACTCAGCCTATGGATCGAGTACCTACTGACTTCAAGGGTCCTTTGCCTTCCTCCAATTCTTCGAAAAGATATATCTTAGCTGTAATTGATGAATATTCGATATTTATGTTTGTTTTTCCATATCAGGACATGACATCATCTACAGAGATTAAGTATCTTGTTGAAATATTTTTGCTTCTTGGAATGCTGTTCTACGCACATAGTCATCAAGGAGCGTCTTCTATCTCTAAAAAAACTAAAGTAATCCTTACTTGAAAAGGGAATTAGAACGAGCCAAACAACTCCTTACCACCCTCAAGGGAATGGACAGGTGGGGAGATATAATGGTATCATATGGGAAGGAGTTACTTTTATGTTAATGACGAGAGTATTAGAAGAAAAATGCTGGGAAATTGTATTGCCGGACATACCACATTCTATATGTTCCACATATCCGGGATATGCGGTAGTCTCTCTACAGGAAGGTACTGAAAATACTGTGTCGTTAAAGGGTTTGGCACCTAATCCACAGAGTTCTGTGGTTTCATTTCCAGATTATAATGGGAAAAATAAGAAAAAAAGAACGAGGAAGCAGATGTTTTAGCGGTGAATGAGTCCGACAAAATGGAAAAAAACAAGATTGATATATTTCGAGAGGCATATTTCTGAGGAACAATTTGAGGATGAAGGATTGCATAAAAATTGATTTTTTTCTTTTTTTGTTCTTCAAGAGTTCCATAATCCACTTAATTTTTTATTTTTTTTAATTTACTTCCTTCAGCTTTAATTCACCCATACAAATCTAATGTTAATTTCTAATAAAAACAATGAAAATCATTGCTTTTCCTTAGTTTTACACTAATGATACTATCAAATTCAAGCTCATCACCCAAAAAAAATAAAATATAATGTGATACCAAAATTATACTTCTATCATAAATATTACCTTTAAAATCAGTGATCAAAACTTTTTCAATATGTTAGCGCCACCTAGTGGCGCAGATTTTAAAAAGGGCCATATCTCACTAGCTGGTTGGCCGATTTTTAAAATATTTTGTTGGAAGTGTAAGTTACACTGCATTCATGCCATTTTTAAATAATTCAAACATGGGTAAATTGCATTTGTTGATATATAAGGGAAATACCCTTATCTTAAGAGGAAAAACATCAAGGAAGTGGATATTATAGGTGTGTCAGTTAGCGTCTGCATTCTGGTTGGCTGAGTTGAGTGACGTCACATATGTTGTATTCACTCAAGAATTAAAACAATAATATTATTATAACAACTTGAATTGAGAATTTATTAAGGCGATGGATGATATAACTCTCTATGTAATGTTCCAGTCAAGGAATCTCGACTCTTAAGGCGAGATCCAATGAACAAGTGTTTCACTCAGTGGATCTCATATTCTTCAATGGAAAGATCATTCATTGTGTAGTTACCTTTTCATATTTCATAAATTCCTTCAGATCTTCCACGGAATCATCGTATAATTCTACATACAAAAACTAAGGAGTTCCATAAAGCGACATAATAATCGACTGAGATACCCAGTGAGGAGCAGAGAGAGTTTTTATCCTGCACACACAGCTCCTTCTTTAAAATTATTGATAGTCAACTCTGCTTCGTCTCCTACTCTAAGATAACTATTCCATTAATAAGAGTCCTTCAGTTTCCTGGATGTATATAACTCAGAAATCCCCCATCCCTATCACATTTATATCCATTCCATTTATAAGTTCGACTTCGTGATATACAATACGGTCTATACGGATAATAATATAAGCTGAACACTACAAGCTCACGCCTGATATCTTTATTACTTCTGAGTCACTTGGCATTGGAAAATAATTTGAACATTATTCTAGACTGGTAAAGATAATGTGCCTCTCTTTTCTCGATATTTTGGTCTGCGAAGCATATTCTACTCTGTTATTACATAGAAAGATTTATTCGGAGCTTTTAAGTGGTGTTATACAAAATATAAAACAAACATCTTAATTTCTGTAGACTTATGTTAAATTATCTGAATATCATTAAAATTCCCAAATTTATTGAGTCGGGAATCCTTCTCAAAACAGCCAAATTGCTTGTCCCCCTATTGGAATATTACTCTTGTAAAGACCTAATACGAATAAATAAATTATTAAGTGTTTTCTATACTATATAAGTATAAATTGTTTTACTGAAAACAATAGTTAAAATGTAACAATATACGATTATTTTAGTATAGATTGAAAAAATAATAAAGTGTCAATGATATTATTCAAAATTTACACGAGTTAATGAGTTTTTCGTTGTTTTATTTTTTTATCTTATTGGTCAATTCGGTTTTATTTTGGACATGCAAATCCTATTTTGTTATTGTGATTGTTGTCAGGCGAGTAGAAATTTCAAAATATTTCCTATTATTAGTTCTAGAACTATACTTTGTCTGTATTACAAACTATTGCAAGCAATATAAAAGTGGAAAATCTTTAGAAAATTTGATTTCCCGAGTATTATTCAAATATTTCCTATAATAAAAAATATATATATCTTTTTCTGGAGATATATGTAAAAATCACAAGGCAAAAGAGGCTTATTCAATACATCATATTCATTTCTTTTAGAAAGATAAATTCGATATCAACATAAATAACAAATTAAAATGTAGTTGTAAGTTTATTTTTTTCACATGAGTGTTTCATGTTAAAAAAAAATAATATCCACTTATTTTCAATACATAATTGATTTCTTCAATATAATGACTTTTTTTTAAAATTATAAAACTATACTTAATATTAAAATAATGGTGTATATCCTCTATCCAAATAAAATTGAAAATATTCACAAATGATTAGATACACTTGTTCAAACTTAAAACTACAAGGCAACTATTAGTTATAGTTGTCTACCATATTATATTCATAAATATAGTAAGATGTTCACCTATTTTTTTATTTTTCATACCTACAAGGATATAGTAAGAAAATAAAATGTAATTCCCCCTTTATATAGTGCCAGGCCCAGTTTACAAGTAGAAAATCTTACATTTTGAGTTAGATTCCTTGTAATCTTAGAGCAAAATACAAGTACAGTCTAACGTTTTCCACATATCTGTGACGTCGTTAAAAAGTTGTGAGCGACACACCTTTAAAATACAGTACCTTGACAAAAATAAATCTTATAAGTTTAATTCTAAGATCAGTATCTAACTGTAAATCAGAGTATATTTAATTTAATTGGCATTTAATTTATTAGTTACATTTAGCCAACACAAATTTTTTAAATTCCATATTTATTTTTTGTAGTACTTAGTGTACTGATTCCTATAGTTATAAAAACTATGACTTTTTGGCATTTTAAAAAAAAGAAACGGAAATTTAATGTGGTTACCCTGACAATTTGAATATTATTTATGTAGTTTCCTTAGTCACTTCAAAAGAAAACTCCCTTGTGTACATGCTGAGTGCTAATTTATTACTGACACTTAAAATACAATAACAAGAGATACACAAAAAGAAAAGAACAACAGATTGTGAAGACCAGAAATTCCCCTTATTGATATTAATATACAATACATATATTGCAGTCACTACACACTTCCCCCTTCAACCAGTTTTTGGCTTAAGGTTATATATTGAAATAGATTTGGTTTTACCATTCTGCTCAGTAATAAAACTTTTTCTAAGCCTCCGAACGACATTATAAGGTTCACTAAAGAAAAGTTCCAAGGACGAATTAATATAAGGATTCAAAAAATATACATGAGTAGCGATCATTAATTTTTTGTAAGCAGAATTGGAAATATCTTTCTTTATATTACAGATGTTATGGTCGGTATTTATTTGTTTCGGATGGTTCTTCTCATGATGTAGTAGAGAACCAGACCATCGAATATCCTCTCCAAAAAAACAAGCTTTCAGGGGAATAATTTTGGCAAGATTTAGGCGTGATTCTTAAATCCAACAATATATTTGGCAGAACATCAACCCAACCCCTACCTGTCTTGCAACGCATAGCCTCCTTCAAGTTTCGATGCTCACGTTCTATTAGATAATTGGCTGTGGGATGATATTGGGTTGTCATTATAATTTGGATATTAAAATTAGTTTTTCCAAAACTAATACCCCAAACTGACCTACTTGGTCAGTTGTTATGATTTCAGGAGAATCAAATGGATTTTTAAACTGGTTAATGATGTTTTCAGTGCTCTTATTTGGTAAAGGATAAACTTCCGACCACTTTGTTGTCCTGTCTATCACTTTCAGAGCCTTTGTTTCCCTCGGCTTTTTTGAAATGTCCCAATTAAATCAAGGTAAATATAATTAAATTTTTTTATTGGGGACTTGATTTTTTCAAACGGAAAATCGGCTAATCCTTTGATTTGCTACAAACGTTACTACGACTTATGAAGTCCCTTTTGTCGGAAGACATCGGAGTCCAAAAATACTGTTTTTGAATTTTTATTAATGTGCTTTTCATGTGACTCATTGTGGAACGTTTTTAATAATTGGCTAACTAAACTTTTGGGCACCACAGGCCTCGCAGACTTGGTTCTAACATGACAAAGGATATTGTGCTAATCAATTTCAACTCATTCTGCCATGAGAGAAGCAGCTTGCACCATTTCCTCCAATTGCCCTCTCTGCCACTACTCCCAGTGCATAAAATTTAACTTAAGCAAATTAAGTCGTGATAAAAAATCCGCGGGTACATTATTTTTACCCGATAAAATATGTGCAAGTTTTATGTTTCTTTCGCTGAGGTCTGCAAAATACCGAAAATACTTCATTGTGGGATTCTTTGTGAATTTGGCTGCCACTAAAGGCTTATGATCAGTGTAGCAAGAAACACTCTCATATGATAAATACAAAAAATATTATTATTATTATTCGTGAAGGAAAAAGAAGTTGAAGGAGAGTAATTGCCTTGTGCGTGCAGTTTATTGTTACACTTAAAATGAGGATGTTGTTCATTACTCCTTTTAATAATATTTATTCATTTAACCTCATCACGCTCCTCTTCCATATAACAAGTAAGTTTTAGAGTACTAACATTCTCCTCAGTTCTTGTACACCTTATAAATTCCTCATAGGATAATCCACAAAAGCCTTGTGTGAGGTGTTGACGTGATGATGTGTCCCTTTATTGATATGAATATAAAATACATATATTGCAGTCACTACATTTAGGAGAAGAAACCCCTAGCTGTAAGGATGTTTTGTTCGATGAGTTGTAATCAGCTGTGAAATCAAGGAAGTAAACTCGAATCTCACTCCGTATCTAGAAAGGATATGGCAGAAATTACTATGATATCGATTCTCAATTATATTCTGAGTCCAACAAGGGCTTACATTTATAACTATAAATTATTTGTTATTTATCATTATCCATAATCTGACCCACTTTATACTCTTTACTTTTCAAAAATTAAAGAATAATGACACCTGCTTTAGAAAAATTATTTCATCTGAAGTTTGAACTAAAGTTTATAGACTGTTACGGTTATAAGGACTTCTGTTGTGGACATTACGTGCCACAACTTTCTACTTATATGACTAATGATTTAAAAAAATATAGTAGTGGTTTCTTGAGAGTATTGGGAGAATAAGAAAAATTAACGCTGAACCTTATTTCTGAAAAAAAAAAAAAAAAAAAAAAAAAACCCTTATGCTAAGTTCACGAAAGTGTTTACGCACTCATATAGAAGGGATAATTTCTCCCTTTTTCTTATTATTATCCTTGAGCTCATCTTTACTGCCATAACTCCTTTTTTTAGGACCTTCTGACAAACCCTCTCCTTTTTAAATAATTTCAAGTATTTTCTTCTGCTTCAAGAAAAAAAAAACGTAAGGGAATTAGGTGAAAGAGAAAATACGGATGAAATTGGAACGGTTTCATCGGTTTAATGTTCGAATCAGTGTGATTTACTCACAAATTCGAACCATGCCGTTATAAGGCTATTACCACCGTTACATCATAGAAAAACAAATATATTATTGATTTCTCCGATCGATAGAAATTTCGATATCATTCTTCGCCGGGACTTGAAGGCAGCCTTTCTTCACTCTTCGTTCCATCCATCCATGGAGCACTATATACTAGGAGAGTTCACGCCTATTCTGGAAACGCGTAGGCTGACATTAACAATCCTATTTAATGTTTCTACGTGGCTAAAAAAACTCTCATTTTATCAGAGTATGGCCATGGGTAGTAATTTGTTAATTATTCAACCAAACGACATCGTATTTGGAAATCCATCACATTTATTCATGAAGAATGTACGTTTGCCAAGAAAAATCTCTCTATTCGTCTCTTAGTCTCAGTTTTACAATTTTTTCGGAAGAGTTCCAAGATGAGTTTCGAGTGACTCTCATCATCTTCCTTTAGATGTTAACGTAGAAGAATTACAAACCTCGGAATAGGTTACCTTAGTGACTAAAGAACGATTAATTAAGAAAGTGAAGAGTTTTTATCGTTTTGGATGATTTTTTAAGTGAATGCGTATAAAGTTAATTTATGGATTAATCCTTGACACGTTGTGAGGAATGGTTACTATCAAGAGAGATCGAAAAAATATTAACTGGCAATGATACATTTTATATTTTTTGGGATTTTGTATTAATTATTATTAAATGAAGCATTACAATATTACATACAAATAATTGAATTATTACGTGTATACCTGAATAATGGGGAATTTTAAAACATACCTAACTAATTTGAAATTATTTATTATTTTACTAGACTATCTTAATATTCTTACTTATAAGGAGCTCAATCAATATTCAATACATACTTTTTGATTTATCACATTAAGTTCTTTACTTAAAAATACTCTTTAAAATGATTTTTAAAGATTTTATATTTGACTGTTTAAAAATTGTGACTGTCGAATATCCAATAAGAACTGATAATAAGTTTTAATTTTGATATTGGTTAATGTTTAAAGATTATTATCATTTATTTATAATCAAATACTTGAAGTATGGGAAGGTTGGGGGGGGGGGTTAATTAATAAAAATGAGCAAATTTAAATTTAATAACTACATTTGTTTTTAAAAAAAGAAAAAAACGGCCCGCTAGAACCCGTTTTCTACTCTAAAAATTACTTTTTCAACCCTGAATGCATTTTTTTAAATCGATTTTCTAAGTAATACAATAAGAAAAAACTAGCAAATGTCGTTATCATGGAAGCTCTTTAATTCTTAAAGCAATAGTCATATAATATTTTAAGTTAATAAAGTATAGTTTTAAGGTCAGAGTTCACAGAAAAAGTAAATTTTTTCTAATTTTTTATTTTAACGCGTGTACTAAGGTGTCTTATTTTTATTGTGACCTGCTAATTTAATTTCCTATTGTATTTTGATGAAAAAGTAATGTTTTTAATGTTTCAAGAGCTTTTTTTTACATCTATAGCCACTTGAAATTTACTTTTTTTAACGACATTCTCTATTTGTAAAGAGATTCAGAAGTTTCAATTTTAAAGTTATGTTGTTGAGTTTCAAAAGTTTCATTAAAGTTCCTTTTCTCAAGTAATACGTAGGAATATAATCAACTTTTTTCATTCTGAAGTGGGATTTTTTTTTTTTTTTTTTTTTTGTATACCAACGAACTAATTTGGATACTCAAACGTTCAAAAACACTGTATTGACTTCTTACAAGAATAAAAAAAAAGTATCAAGCCTAAATTTTGCTGCAAGTGGCTAAATTAATAGAAATTACTGTTATGTTGAGTGTCAAAATCAAATGTACTTATAGTTGGACAACAATTAATGAGGAAAAACTGTTTATGAAGTAAGAGGAGAGATAAAAAATAAATTCATAGAAAAATAATGATATATTACTGAATATTATTTAAATTCCATGCAAATACTATAAGTAATATTTTTAATATTCGTAATGTATATTTTTGGATTGTTGTAGGTATATATAAGTTCATTTCCCAGATGGCATCCAAATTAATTATAATTATTGGTGTACAATGTACATAGATATGCAGTCACAAATCCCCTCCCTTACTATAATACAATAAATTTGGACTTATTTAGCCTATACTTTTATTTTAAAAGAAGCCATAATTATCATCGGAAATAAATTTTTCAATATTAACCATTTGATAAAATATAAAACTTTTGGGCATGATTCAAATAAAGATTGGTTCCAGATAATTCATATTCAACTTTCGATGTCCAGTAAAAAGGTATTTAAAAAAAGTTACCATTTAATTATAGTTTAAACTTCTTATGATGATTACCATCAAAGAACATTGAAATCGTATTTAATGATGACATCTATTCATCTAAGAAATCAAATAATACATTTTTGAACTTATTTTGGTTAGATATGATCAATCTTCAGATCATATCAAAATATTTAAGTCCTAAGACATATATCCTCTGTCGATGAAATTATTTGGTTAGTTTGAGATGAGCAATTAGTATTATTCTGTTTGAACTAATTAAAAGGTGAGAAGCTGGGAAATGTCTAGGATATCTCAAGGATTTATGTTTTCAAATCAAGATAAAGCTTTCCATTTTAATTAATTCATTGATTGTATAAGATAAAGGTACATAATCATGGCACAAGTGTAAGTCCCCCCACTAAATTATGTTTAAATTTATATAAATTAATTCATAATCTATAGTTAAAAACAGGACTAAAATATTGGTGATAAAATAGTCAAAAGACTCTTGTCTGCTATAGTTTTGCCTCATGGTGGTCGTCAGGAATGTAATATAAATATATTTTTGAGCCTATGCCTAAGCCAAAAAATAATTTAGGTATAAACTATTTCAAAAATATTGTTATTTAAAATATAAATTTGAAAATAATTGAGGGGTCATATCCTCTATAGGCGTGGCGGTGGGTTGGACCCTGTACTATGAATTGTATCTCGGTTTATTGATAATATAAACTCTTTATAAAAATATAGAAAAAAAAACACAAAAATTCAGTAAAATTTGATTAAATGAGTATTTATAAAAAAATTAATTTTCGGAATGGACGGAAATTAAAATTATTCTTTTCTAATGTAATAAAACTACTTTTGCATCCAAAAAGTAAGATTAAAATTGGATTTGATTTTACCAACTGCCTTTTTGAATCCACATCATCACTTTCCTGATGCACTTCATCTTTCTAAATTATGTAATTTTACGAATAGTTAAAAATAACTATAAACTATTTCTTAACTATGATACTAAAATAATATTCAAACAAGTAATCGAAAAACCTTAAATTAAAATAATTAATTTAAAATTAGCCACAACCCATATATTATAAAATAAATAATTGTAATTGTACTCCTAACTGAATAAAAACAATTATATGCTAAATAAATATATTTCAATAATATAACAAAACATATAAAAGGACCATCTTGATATCATCATGTATGTACTAAATATTAACACTCTATGATTAAAAATGAATTAAAATTAATAATTATGAGTCAAGAGCATTTAATTCAGAAATGTTTGGAAATTCACTAGCAAATGTTAAAGCATCAAAATGTCCTTCCATTGCAGAAAAGATCAGGGGGCACCGATTAACTTAGTATTTATTTTTTATGAAATGTTTGCAAATAAATTCTTGAGCTTATTATTTATTATTATTATTTAGGAGCTAGAACGTAATTATTCCCAATAGAAATGATTTTGTCTTTCGTCTAATCCACCTCATTCAAAACGATAGATTTCTCTTCAATTTCTTCAAAATTGTTCTTTAGTCACTAAAAAAACCTATTCCAAGGTTTGCACTTCTTTTACATTACCATCAAATTGTAGATGATGAGAGTCCTTATGATTCCAATATAAACCAATGAAACCGTTCCAACTTCATCCGTATCTTCTTTTTTATCTGTTTTCCTTACGTTTTTTTTTTCTTCTTGATGGAGAAGAAATCATGAGGAAATTTTTTGATTTACAAGAAAAAATAATAAGAATATACTTGATTTATTTTGAAAAGGAGAGGTTTCGTCAAAAAGTCCTCAAAAATAGGAGCTAGTGCAGTAAAAATGGACTGAAGGATAATAATAATATAAAGGAAGATTAAACGCGTACTAAATTGTGAATATGCACCTCAGTGAACGCATCTTTAGTCTTAAGGGAACCTTCATAATTGAGTTGGCTGATTCAATTCATGTTTCTCCTAATAGTAAAAATAGATAAAAAACAGAATTTATATAATTAAATTTATTAATATTTATATAAAGGATAAGGATTTGGCATCTGTGATAGCTTATAAACACTGATCTTTTTAAAAGGTAGTCCAAATTTTAAAATCAGACGTTACAGAAAAGTTTTCTCTTTATTAATTATAACCATCAATATTCCCAGAAGTGCCTTATTATCAATGATTAATACCATTTCAGAAAACATATCATATAAAATTAAGACATCAAGTATTACTCAGGACCCTCACTTTCAGAGGGTACAGAACTCAAATATATATTTTTTTGGGGAAAGCATGTAACAATGGTTATGCCTTTGATTTTAATACTATCTTTCTAAAAATGAAGCAAAGTTTGTCTGTCTCTCTGACAGTGAAGGACAAATTTTGACGAATGTGTGTTCCTAAAGCTCAGTGCTGCATGTTAAAAAGAGAAAAAGAAATTGTATATTTGGAGCGTCAACATAAAAACGATCTTGAACAACAATCAAGGGAAGGAAATATCCAAATTTTTATTTTTTTTACATCATATAAAGACATTCTAAATATTTCATAGACACCAGAGTAGATTTTCCCGTCGTTGCCCGGGACATTAAGAAGTTGAAATTAATTTTAAACTCTTCTGCTTAATATATTCAAAAGAAAAAAAAGACCGTAAATTTTTTAAAAATTATTGTCACTGCATGTTGGTATGTATCTTTGGGCACTTTTTTCTTTCAGGAGATTAATTAAAAGGTTTAGAAAAGAAAAAATATTCAACCGCCGATCGTTGAACTGCCGTTCTATCAACTTTCATATTATTGGCAAAAATCATTTGTCTTATTCTTTTATCTTTTTTTTTTCTTCTATAAATCTTATAATCTACTATAAATAAGTGCACAAAGATCCATACCAACATGCAGCGAGTATACTTCTTATAATTTTATGATCTTTATTTCTTGTTTTATATAAAATAGTCGTTTGTTAGTCAAAAAATTATCACCAGAACTGTTTCGGTAGTAGAATATTAGTAGATGTCTACAAATTTCGAAATATGTCTGATCAATTAATAATTTTCTTTCGTTCAAGAAAAGGATTCTTCCATCAAATAGTTCTCACGACACAGTCCGAATTGATCCTCTGTTGTAATCACATTTTTTATTCATATATATACTTTCTTACTAAGTTTTGACCTTTCTTGTAGAAATAAACACTACATCTTTGTTTAATTCAAAAAAGCGATCCGTGTAATATGTTTTCATTAATTTTCATGAGTTGACTCTACGTATTATTCACTCAAAGAGGGTATTAGATAGGATTTATATATTCGTTATTATGAATTAAGGACTCTACCAAATGTATATTACATATAATATCCACAGATAAATGTCTTTCCTTATGATAATTAAGGACGTCAAACGAGGAACACAAGCCAAGACAAGAAATAGAGTAAGATGCACGCCATTTGTGTCTTCTCTTTTCTTTTTCTTTTCAACTTCTATAAAAATAGGGTAGAAGATTTTTTGCAGATGTCTACAAATTTGAATTAGGTGCGGTAGATACATTTATCACTCATTCCTCTACTTTCTAATTTAGTTTCAGTTCTTCCATTGAACCATGAATTATGAGAATAATTAGTATTATGTAGTGTGCCTCACCAAAGTCAAATATGGAGACGGCTTTGAGTAACAACAATAAGGAATCCTTTTCACTTCTTAGTTTCATATTTAACTCAAGCAACGGTTGAACAATTCTTCCAAGGCATCATTTCATCAAGATCCTATATTGTGACATCCTACAATAACCAACTCATAATGCTCCAACAACTAACAAGGAAAGGGATCAAGGAGGAAGAAAAGATTTTAAGTCTACCCACGGATGGTTCAAAGCAAATTGAAACTTCTATTCCCCTCTTATAATTCAAGGAGAGAATCTGAAGAACAAATATGATCGGGAGCAATGAAAGAATGATCTGAAGACCACCATTGGATCATTCAAAATCATCATTTGTTCCCACTAATACTTAATTATATGTTAGAAGGCATATTTTAATTCGAAATAATGAATAGATTATTTAAAAAAAAAACATTTTTACAATTTGCTATGATTCTGTAGTCATCATGGAACGTAATTAAGTTATAGAGTTCTCTCTTGTTTGCGTAAATGATCTAAATTTGTACTCTATCAATTTTTTAATACAATAATACTACAAATCAACCCTTAATTGATTAATATAGCCATATAGAATAAAAGCTAATTTAACTATAGCCTGTATGTGTAAGTACCAAAATCGGGAAAAAGCAAACCCATATCGTTACCGTGATTTATGATTTAATACCTTATCTTGATTACAATTTCTAAAAACATATATAATTCAAAAATAAATCTAATAGGCTCTTATTTGGATTTAAGAGATAAGTATCCAAGAAAGACGACCATGCAAATTCAGGGGCAATTTTTGAAATTCGGGAGGGAACTAAAGCCTCCACTCCTGCAGACGCCTCTGATATTAATATTATTGTAAATTTGAATTAACCACTTTAAAAGTAAATAACTATTATTTATGTCCCTTTTACGCAGTAATAATTTAATTCATCTTGTAATCAATGAAACACATTTTCATACACTTTTTTTATTTTATTTTTGGATATCGTTTTTCGTAAGGATTTAAAATACTTCACATTGAGTGAATCTTTGAGTTAGATAATATGTTTAACATTACTGGATGCAATCAAGGTTAATATTATTTCTATTAATTTTGGCTGCAATGTATGTTTAGATAAAAAAAAACTATTTATTTTTATGAAAAATATACTAATCATATATACAAAGGTTCAATCATTTATATTTATAAAATGACAGGCAATATTTCAAAGAGATATTATGGTCAATTAAACGCATTGAATTCAAATATCTTGGATGAATTGAAATAGCCAAGAGAGTTAACTGTAGTTTAAAAACTCCAAAGGATTAATCAGAATAATTTTATCATTAAAATTAACTATCATCTGTTGGAAAATGTATTCTTTGCTCCATTTTGTGAAAAATTATTCTTGTTTCAGGTTGGGGTGACGTGCTACAAATATGCCATTTTATTACAATGACTCAGTACTATTAAGAGTTGATCATAAGTTATATATAATAGATTTTAATAATTATTTATTACTTAATTCATCTATATTTACAAATGGGATTACTAGAAGATCGATATTAATTAATCACAACAGACATAGCTACTTCTGTGAAAATAAAATATTGTAATTTTTAATGGGCTATCAGTGTTATGAACTTGAGTTTGATTTTTTTTTATGATTCCCATAGACATTTTAGACATAAAAAAAAACTTTGCCACCCGAGACATACATGAAAGTGTTCTCGTTTTTCTACATTCAATTTAATTTAGCAATCCTCATTTGAAGTATCCTACTTTTTTATGCCTCACAAACTGTATAACTTCATTTAACGTCCGCGCAACTGTATGTATGTATGTATACTGTACCAACCTGTTATTACCTTATAATTGAAACACTGAACAGAACGAAAATAATGGGTGAACGATGAACGCTGAACGAAAAAAGAATAATTGAACGGAACGTACAGATAGCCGAACGTTGACAATCCTGTCATAATTTATGTCCTCTTTCAATAAGACAAGATACCTGAAGTTAAAAGTGGTAGGTGTGTTGGTAGAACATATTACACTTAAAATTCACCCAAGGTCAAAAATATATCTTTTGAAGGTTTTAATGGTATTTTTCCTATTCTACTGCATGAATATCAATTAGAAATGTAGTTTTAGACCAAGGGCTTTCCAAGTCCTTATGATATTTTAATTAGTCAAAGGTAAAATGGCGACCAGTGTAAATTTGAAAAAAAAAAATCAGTTGGAAATCTATACAACATTTTTTTATTAAACTAATTTCTTTTTCTCATCTTTTTTAACCACTTCCATTGTCAAATAGTTATTCTGCACCATCTTTACAAAATTGAAACGTTCAAGTCCTAACATCTGATATGCTACTTAAAAATGATCAAAGGCATGCTGTTTGCTCTCATTAGAAATTGTTTCTTTTTCACCACTATAAAATTTTGATGTAGGGTCAGAAATATATAAGTAAATTACCTTTTTTGAATGATGTTTGTTCATTTTCTTTAATGAATTTATGAGTTTTTTGTACTCTTACAAAATCAGATTTTTTATTTATTTTCAGTGATGCTTTGGCTCGAACTTGCATTATAAGAATTTTATCGGCTTCTGTTGTGCGGTCCTCAGCTAGAACAAGGTCCTCTGCTCTGCATATCCATTCTACATATCTAACATTAATATAGAGTTAAATATCGTAATAATTAGAATCATAAAAAAGATTTTTGATAAATAGCACTATCCAACAAAATCACACTATTTTTATGCACAAGAATAGCATATGCTTACCTTAATACAGTTTGATCCCCTGATTCAAAATATGGTCTTATTTTTTCTCTCATAGTCTCGTGGCCTTCAGAAATGGCCATACATTTTTGTTATTTTTAAGGTTCAAAGGTGTTATACGCCCTCGTTGTTGAAGATAAGGATAAATTATATCAATATATCTTCAAACTTAATGTTAAAAAATTCTAAACCCATTTTTAAAATGTCTGCATCACACTTATTACTCAAATTATCTTTGTTTAAAGTGGAAAGTAGCTGCTTTTTAATCAGAGGCTAATATGTTCAAGATTACCACAATATTTCAAGGAAAAAACTCATTTTGAATTGATCCTATAATAAAAGTGCATAAGTGTTCGTATGGCCAACTACAAGAGATAGAAACAAAAAGAAAGAAGAAGAAATGAGATAGAAACAAATTAGAGTGAAAAAAAAATGAAGAGAATATATATTATACAATTTTTCATAACATTAAGCTTCATGTCTCAAACTGTATAAATAAATTATTTCAAGTTTCATGGACACAAAAAAACTCGTTGCAAATCCGTAGTGAGTGAGGGATTCCAAAAAAGGGACATTCAAGGGAGTTCTCCGAGCAAGTACTTTTCATTTTAATGTCTCTTTGTTTCTATTTTTTTTTTCTCTCTGTCTTTGTTTTTATCTCTTTTCTTCTTCTCTGTCATTTTTTCTATCTCTTGCAGTTGGGGCATACGAATACTTATGCACTTTTATTTTGAGATCAATTCAAAAATGTGTTTTTTCCTTGAAATATTGTGGTGGTCTTATCTCGAATTGACAACGATATAGACCGTTTTAGGAGAGGTTCTTTTCTTAAAATTAAAGTTCATACTTTTAGCTATCCAATGCAATACTTTTAAACTTTTTAAATCTATTCGTCTTAAAGCTATGAGCTTCTGAATAAAAAGCACCTATTTTTTACTTTAAACAAAGATAACATGAGTTATTAGTAGGATACAAAAATTTAAAATATGGTTTCAGAATTTTTCAACATTCGGCTTTAAAATATATAAATATAATTTATCCCTATCTTGAACACCGAGGACTTAAAACAGCTTTGAGCCTTAAAAATAGCAAAAAATGACAAAAATTTATGGCCTTTTGTCTGAAGGTCACCAAACTATGAGAGAAAAATTAAGGCCATATTTGGAATCAGGGGATCAAACTGTACTAAGTTGAGTATTTACTGTTTTTGTACCATTTTTGCTGTTGGACAGTGTAATTAGGAGATTAGAATATATTCACCTTATGTTTGTCAATATAACCTTTTCATTTTATTAATTAAGGTTTTATTTGCAGAATTGTGTATCAAATAGATTAAAAAAACAACTTAATGCATAAAACCAAGTTTCTCAATGTTATTCCTACCCAAACCTTTAAAACAAAGTGATAAAACGCACCTGTTAACTCCACGATCATATATCTCCTCAGGCCATTTTTTTCTAAGGTAAAATGTAACTTTTCATGTCACCACAGATGACGTCACTTTATCATTTTTTTTTATTTTCCCTTATGCCGTATACAATTTTTTCATCCCTTTAAAGAATGTATCCTGTTAATTCAATTATGAGGGTGAATTTAGGGAAGTTGTATAATTAGTTTTGCTGTAACAATCAAGTATACTGAAAGCCTTAAGGTGCAAAAAAGGTGTTGCTACCACAACTGCTTTATACAAATATTGATCACGTGGTCTGTGTTTTGTCACTTTGTCTTATAGCTTTATTTCTACCAATCAATCAAACTTGTACTTAGATACATTATCTATATTTACACTTATATAAAAAATAATTATATTAGTATTTTGAATAACTTATTTCAATAGTGAATAAATACCCATTTAATTCCTTTTCAAGTTTTTGTTGTTCCTTTAATTGCATAAATCCAACTCTACTTTCCACTCTTTCTTTTTCCTTAGCAAATTCTCTGTTGAAAAAAAAAGTTGTTGTTTAGCTATATTTTTATCAAAAAGTTAGAAGTCAGTGTTGATTAAACATAAAGTAATGTTCAAAAATAATCCAGAATTATTTTTATAAAGATAAAGCATTAAATGAATTTCTGTACTATTAGAAGAGATGTGAAAATTGTAGAAATCCTTGTAAGCATAGAGTTAAAAAAAAGTATATGTAGGTACACTCCAAAATGTAATTGCTACTATCAATAATTTATCTTTATTTTAAACATTCAAACGTATTAGCGAGAAAAGTTTTACAATTATCTCTGTCGGCAGATATGTAATCTAACAAATTTTGCAACATATTCTTTTCCTTTTTAGTTTACACTTACGTGGACTTGAACAATTTTATCATTTATAGCTATTAGAGTAAAAAGCAGAACAGCCAAATGTACTTTTACTTATGTTATCTCCTTTACAGGAGGTAATTTTTATTTTAAACCATTTCTGACAAGAAAAGTTTCTTTCTGGAGTAGGTGCAGATAAAAATAACAGAAAAGTAAATAATAAATGTAGTAACCATGTTTTTACATGGAAGGTGGCACACCTGATCGAAGAAGGACTGGAGGGTGTGTGTGAAGTAGTGAATAAAGGGAGTTGTATAATAACTAAGTTTGTTGACTTTAGTTTCATATACCAAGTCATATATAGGCCCGAGCACCAAAATGGTAAACTCGAAGAATAATAAATAAAGAGACGAGCTAAGTTTATTTTATAAAAACAAAGTCAGAATAGTCTACAATAACAAATAAAAATTAATGATAATTGATACTGTCCTTCATGTCCATGACTCATTATCCCCCCTACGACGTAGCACACCGGTACCTAAGAAGTTTGAAATACAAACAAACATACTAGTTCTCACACGTGGAGTCAAAAAATTATATCTTAAGAGACACAATTTATATGGAAAATAAAGAACTAAAATTTCAAATGATGGAAAATGGAGAACTAAAATTTCAAATGACGGAAAAATAAAGAATTAAAATTTCAAATCAGTTTCTATTAAGTTGGCTTCTTTCTGGACAAAACTCCCCACACAATGGTTAATACAGATAGAAGTAAAATTTCAATTAAAAGATGTGAAAGATCAAAAGACCAAATTTTTATATTTTAAAGAGGGATTTTTTGGACGAAGTCATTAGTCATTTCGACGAAGCGAAGCAATACGGAAGCCCTATCAAATATGAATCCCCATGAAACTTTCATCAAATTCGCAGCAATCAGTAAAGTTGCACAAGAATGCAAGACAATATTATAAGCTTGATTAGGAAAATAATATTTTTATATTTTTTATGCACTTCACCAAACTTTGGATACCCAGGTACATGAATTACTACCACTTCAACGCTATTAAAAAAAATACCTGATTAAATAAATTCATCACCTCGAAATAAATCAAGAAAGAATGCTTCTATAATTGAAACTTCTGATCAAGAGTTTTAAATATGGCATTTTACATATATGTCCCCCATTAGCATTTACATAAATAAATATTAATGTCATTGATAGTAATGACGGTGATTATGTTTATAAAATAGATGAATATAGTAAATACTCTGTGTCTCTCTTTTATTTTACATACATAAAAAATAAGATTAAATATTTAGTAGACACAAAATCTTCTTGTAGTATTCTTCCATCAAGACTAATATCTAATGACAACTATCGTCTAAAAGTATGTTCTTTAAGGTAATTTGCAGGCAATGGGTCAGGAATTAGAAATAAAGGACGTATTGTTCATCCAGTCCAAATATTAAGGAGAAAAAAAACTTCAGGAAATATCAAGTTGCAGAAGTCAAACACCCTAACTAGGATAAGATTTTCTCAAAAGAAACGATATAACCCTGGGAATTTTGTCATATTTAGGAAGTTTAGCATTGATAAGAATATATATCACAGGATTGTATCTACTAAAATACCATTACACTGACGCGTAGGAGAGTACATTTATTAATAAAACGATTTATTAATATATAGTAAAGCAGTGAATACTCAACAATCGCATGTTCAGATATGCAATCGCCCACAACAAAACAACCTAATGCTGAACATTAACAAGTAGGAAATCGGGAAAGATACAATAGAATATGTAGGCCACTACAACAACCAATTGGGAATAGCTTCATCGGATGAATCAAAAATGCAATCAAACATATTAATCACTAACCAAAAAAAGAAAATATCAGTAACAAAATAGTTTGAATTAATTATTGTAATCGATTTTACCAAATTGTGCAAAATTGGCGGACCTCCATATGAAAGATGACATCAGATCGGTTTTCGTGGACCTCAAATGGCAAACTATATTTCAATGAAATAAAACAACTCATGTCCAAATTGGTCAGACTAACTTTCCCCGTAAAAAAAGCTAAGATTATAATAACAGCTGATGTATCTGATTGGTCCGTAGGAGGAGTTCCAGAACAAGGAATTGATAATAATATTTTCCCCCCGCATTTTATAGTAGGAAATTAAACGGAACTGGAAAAAAGTATTCAAATTTTGATCTTTAATACTATTGATTTATCAAATAATTTAAAAATACAGACACGTGATTGAAATTAGCAAGATCGACGAACTAACAGATCAAAAGCTAATAATGGATGCATTGAAAGAAATAATCCTTATAGGACAAACCGACGAACTCGATATTTCTCTCTAATTTCAGAATACATCACCCATTCGAGTTATAAAAAAAGACTCTGAAAATCTTATAGCCTATCTTTTATCACGTCCAATAACTTCTATTAAAATCAAAAAACCAGTAATGGCAAAGGAAAGAAAAAACCAAATCAATACATTAAGCCGCTGAGGACGTTGGAGAATACCCCCACAATCACACGTATCAAACGCAATTTTGTATTAGAACATTAGAGGGGTTATCAATGAGTGTAATCAATATCAAAAGACCAAAATAACAAGGCATTAACATATTACCTTTAACCCTCCAGTTTCCTATAAGTTATTACACTTATTTATTCTTAAGAAGATACCATCAATAGATATAGGGTATTGTTGTTGTGATGATTGCATGTCATTAACTTTTGATTCAACTGATAATTCTATGATAAGGATCAAGTTTCATTTGATAGATATGATTATATTCAAAAGTGTTTCCAATTAAGTCAATGTTAGATTGTCAGTATAAGAGACACATTTTGAATGGGCTAGAATCGATGAGAAGTCAACAATTTATTTATTTAACAATAACAAAGCAAAGGGGGAATAATAATATTAAGTAGCAAAGTTATACTTATTGGTATTAAAAGTAGAGGTGGAAAAAATACTGAATAGTGGTGTACTTTAAATAATAATTTAATATCAAAAGGCAACTTGATTATTTTAGAGGAATGTTTTCGCTTTTTTTTTGTTTGCTGTTCTTGTGATAAACTTTCTCAACAATCAATAAGAAAATGAAAATTTACAAAATGTTGTCCTGAGAGTTGTAAAAATGAAAGTAATATGCGAAAACAAAAAAATACACCAAATGATAACACAAATACAAAACTAAGATTTTTTTTACATACTGGTAGTGCTTAAGAATTACAGTGCTACAGTGATTGAGTTGTGCATATTACTAACTAAAATTAGCTTTTTATCTCACACTCAATTTTTTTTTACAGCTCTACTTATTTAAAAAAACAAGCAAACAAAAGATAAACTGATATACCTTTATAATTTTTTTTATTGTAGTAAATTAATTAATTATCGATTATATTGCTGATCTTCAAATGGATTACTAAACATTTAACCCCATGTTCATTCCCTTCAAATACTAACCCAATTACTTCCCTAGGGTTTTTAACTGCCCAAAATTAAAAAGGATATTTTAGAATTATAAATACACGGGTTAGGCTTAGTAGTTGATCCATATGATACATAAAGTTGTGAAAATATGAGATTACATGAGAGCGAGACTTTTTATAGTGGTAACCTGGACAATATTTTAATTTTCAAAGCTCTTGCATAATTTTTTTTTATTCTTTAAGAAATATCATCCTGATAAAAAGTAATCAGTAGTGGTCAAAATAAGAAGCTTAACATTGGTGATATGTTACAAATTTAAAAGTGTAAGTCCTTTTTGGAGTCAAAGTAAAATTGAGGATCGACATCGAGGTAAATCCTGTCTATGTCTTTACAAGATACCGAATTGGATTTGTGTTTATTTATTTCATCAAATAGCTTCTCACAGCTAATCTAACGAAATGTCATTTTCGAATTGTTAGGATTCCCATGTCGATAAAAAAATGTTTTTTAGCATATCTTGTCTACAACTCTGTAATGATCCTATATGTATCTGTATTTTTTACCGTTATATTTGATATCTTTAAATTCATAATCTCAAATAGTAGTTGGATAAACAAAGGTTACTATAAATCCAAGGTTATACCATAACGAGTGTACGACTGATGTTTGACTTCTACCACGCTTTCAATATTAACGTCACAGTAGATGAGCGGTTGCGTGTTTTTTCAAAATCTGTTTTTCTTGCCCCGCATTCTATACGATATATTAAATTGAAAATTTTAGCAAGCCCGATTACATGATCTAACTTTGTATTTCCATTCGAATATTAAATTTGATTGACGTTAGATCATAGATTCAATAAGTTTCAGTAATATTTGGAGTGAAACTGAACTTAGTAACTCAACTTAATGATAGGAAGTATGTTTGTGCAATAAAACTCCCTTTTTCTATATATCAGGTTCTCAGAATCTAGATGTAGTAATGTTTTTCCAACTGAAAAACATTTGAAATGATAAACAATTTTTTTATAAAAAAGCTTACTTTAATTATTTTTGTTGAAATACGGATACTTAGGACACTCCCATTAATATTTTTCCAACATAGACATCAATATTAGTTTTTATCAAGTTTGTATCAAAAATGGTATTAAAGGTAAGGTACACTCTTTTCTGTCTTTTCATTAACAATTACAAATGGATATGAGATATGATGATCTAACGATCGGTATCGACAATGATATAATAAGTTATTTTTTATAACTGTCATTTATTTTAATCTAATGGTATTAATTAATTAAGAGAATGTAACAAAAACTAAAATAATTGTTACAAACAACAAAAAACTTTATAGTTAGTTGAAATAAATTGAAACTACATACAATAAATCTTTATTTATATAATAAAAACAATGTCTATATGTCTGCTAAAGTATTAGCAAAAGTTTCTGGATTATAGACTCCGAAACTAGGAGCTGTACGGCTATAGTCCATAAAATATAGCATGTAAAAAATAATAAAAATAGTGTAGGATGTGCATTTAATATCGACAGTTTTAAAATATTTGAGGTGGCGTTGATTTTAAAAATTGTTCCGACTGATTAAAATTGATATCAAGGCTCTGCCCTAATCGGTTTAGCTGTTGTAGCGGTTCCAGTTCTTGAACTGCTAGAACCAGAACAGACAAAGTCGAACCAAGATGGGAATATATTGCTAATCGGTTTCGCTTCATGTGCTTTTGTTCTTGTATATAATATATAAAGAAAATACAATGTATATATTTTATGAAAAATCGGAAAGTGAATTTTATTTCTTTCTTATGTGTAATTACAAGGGGTTTCAATGATCGTATTACGACCCCAGCGCGATACAGTTGTATCTGAGTTCTGAATAGCTAAGGACTTCTTATGGATCTGGGAAAGTGGTCTTAGGCACCAGATACTGCAAATAAAAGAGGAAAGGGGTGGGTCGATTATGGGTACAGGTCCGCTACTAAGCTTGTGGGGCCTAAAAATGATAACTATAATATTTCTTAATCAAGGGTTTCACAAACTTTACTATGCCAAGGTTCCCCTTAATACCGTTTCTTAATCAATCCCACATCACCCCAGGTTTTGTAACGAGTTCTGTTTACAAAAGCTGAACAGAAAAGAGTAATTTGTTGTGTACCGGCTATGATTAATATTTTAAACAGAAAATTTTATTGCCGCACAATGAACTCTGGCATTAAAGAATATTTTAAGTTCTGTTGCACGTTTCAGAAAGCTAATAATCAGGGGAGGCAAGAGAAACCTCGATTACAGAAAGCTCCTGTTCCAAAAGCAGTAATGGAACAGATTGGAGTAGATTTAGCATCACTTCCTGAATGTGACGGATATCGGACTTTATACTGGCCATTGATTATTTTTCAAAATGGACTGAAGGAGAGCATTTGAAAGATAAGACAGCGGTTTCAGTTGCAAGCTTTCAATTTAAACTAATTTGTCGTCACTTATGTGTAAAAATTCAAATTAATTATCAAGGGAGAGAGTTTCTCAACTCTGTGGATACAGAGTTGCATCGACCTATAGGGATTCATCAACGACTAATAAGTGCTTACCACCCACAAGATAACCATCTGGTGGAGAAGCGGAATGGAACGATTAAAAATAAACTTCTTAAGGTTCAGTAAGGAAAACAGATGGGCTAGTGAAGGCTGAACTTGTATAGTCAATGTGAATTAAACCTAAAACATATTTCATTATTCATCGTTCACTATAACTGGGACGCAGTCATCGCATATCGAAATTAGACAGGCCATTGTTAGCCATATGATTACAAACAAATAGAAGAATTAAAGAACCATGTAGA
Source organism: Lepeophtheirus salmonis (assembly GCF_016086655.4). Taxonomy (NCBI): domain Eukaryota; kingdom Metazoa; phylum Arthropoda; class Copepoda; order Siphonostomatoida; family Caligidae; genus Lepeophtheirus; species Lepeophtheirus salmonis. Next base: position 12,772,035 of record NC_052142.2, read on the forward strand.
GAACGTTGAAGAACATCTTGGTAAAGTGGCATTACCCAATGAATGGGCAACATATGCTTAGCTTTTTGCAGCCGCTTCTTTGCTTAACACAGATATAATGCTGTGGTTGCAATCAGATGATTATGCCTTGTTCGCTAAACACATTCTGAATCGTTCAGTTAGCCTAAGTGATTCAAATTGTAGTAAAGAAGTTGCTATATATCTACGACATACCAACAGCAACCATTTGGATTATGTGAAATGAGTTTTGGAAATCATTAAGTTGTCATTGAAAACTTTTGATAAAATGAAGAATAAAAATATAACATTTAAGATAAATGATATATAAACAAATAACGTCATTTCCTTTTTTTTTTATGCATATACATAGGATTCTATTTCAAAGCTATAATTTGCAAGGGAGTATCCATTTATTCCAGGATGTGTAATGGTTAAGTGAAGGAATTTTACAATTTTTCCAGGATTGTAATTATTTCAGTAAGGGGGAGTACTTATTTCGTAGGGGGAGTACACATCCCATATGGGATAAGTACTGGGGTAGTAATTATCCCATATGGGATTGGTACGGGGGAGTACTTTTTTATGGGAGTACATATTCCATACTATACCGGTAAGTGTTTCAGACACGATTTTTTTGTCATTAATTTTAGTATTTTTATTTCAGGTTGTAGATATTTCTCTTTAGCCTTTTCTATTGGAACAAGTTCTGCCCACTTGATTTCACCACTAGTCATTATTGACAAAAATGATTTGGACTTTTTATTTCTTATTCTTTGACTCCATCTTTTGATTTGAGTTAATGTTCTTAAAATATTATATCATTTAGATAGATTTGATATTAATTTATCTACAAATTCTAATGAGTCTTGTTGTACTTCATTAGTTTCATAATTTATGTTAAATAAATATGTTTTGGTTTCCTCTATTGATTTCTTATTTTGAGCCGTAATTTTATTGAAATATATATTCAGATCAAATTCTGATTCCAAACTATAATTTTATCTACTTCAAGAATACTTGATAATGGTTGTTTTGGACACATCTCCCTTGATTTAATAACACACAATTGTACCAGCAATACCCTTGTACTTTTTAATGTTAATATTATTAGAGTAGTTAAAATTAAAAATATATACTATTACTATGCATAAATAATGAATTAGAACGTGCTGTATTTACATTCTTTATTGAAATATTATAATTTAGTAATAATGTATTTTTAATTTTTTTATTTATATCGTCCTAACTTTTCTATACCTTTTTGGAATATGGGTTTCTGTTTTGCAGAGTGGGTTTGAATGCTGCAGTGATTGAAGCACCAATTGGTTCTGCCATTATTTTTGCAATTTTTTGATCGATTTTGTATTACGTTTCAGAGTCCTTTACACTTGTTTTTTCTTTGAAATGACGGTAGTGCAAAGGAACCCTCCTAAACTTATTTTGAGGATAAGCTATTGAAGAATGATTTGATTTTACATGCCCTTTGCATTTAAGGCATTCTTTAAAACAATAGTGATTATGTGTGAATTGTGTGACACTTAAAGCACCAATTTTTGGCTATGCAAACTTTATTAAATTCCAGTTCTGACATCCCCAATGCAGTGGGACATTTGTAAATAATATGTTCTTTTTTACATAATTTGCAATTTAATTTTCGAGATATAGCAAAATTATTTACCGTAGAGGTATTTTCTGGACCTTTGATGACAGGACTTCTAGCCTTATCCCTGTGTTAAAAAAAGTTCAAGTTATCTACTCTTCTTGCGGTCCATGGAGGTAATGGAGCTTTAGAATCTTTACTCTTTTCAAATTCTTGAGAGTATTCTTGTTTTACTTTGAATTTATAGCCTTTCCAATCTGCTTGCATAGTAGAAAAATTGCTCCAAAGAAAGTGTACATCAAGGAAAACTCAAACATGTCTACTCCTTGACTTGTCAATTCTTTCACCTGTATGAGTTAGCCAACTTAATGGGATCCTCGAAAGATTATGTTAGGCTTTTTATGGCTTCCCCATATGGCATGGAGGAAGAGGTGGAAAATACCTACACAAATGACAAAGCTGGTTCCTCTAGACACTCTTTTAATTTATGAAATAAAATAGCCTCATTTATCCTAGCATATCTCTCATGTCTTTGGCCAAATTTTCCTGGACGATTTTCAAATTTAAAAAGAACGTCCAGTTCTTCTGGGTGTCCCTTGAATTTATTTATAATGCCTTTAGTATTAAGCTGTATAATACTTCTTGTAGGCGGAAGAAAAGCTACCGTTGTGTTGGATATATCATCAATTTTTATGAAATAATTTTTGTTCTAATGCAGATAGGATGAAACTTTGCAATCCCAACTAGAAGTCATCATGTTGAATTCTTCATCAAGATCAAAATATTAAGATCAAGATCTTCCCTAGGTTTATACCAGAAATTTGATATTCGTAAAAATGAAACTTCTACTGTTTTAGATAGAGACGAATCCCAATTCTGAATCAATTTCTACAAAACTTTCTGTACTTGTGTCATTTTTAGCCTTGTCTTCTAATGTTTTAACGTGTTTGTTCATTTATGACCAAAGCTGTTTGCTCGTTTAAATGTCCTGTCGGAAAAGTCTTTCAAAACCCCATCTTTTGGCAATCTTTTCCATGGACACGGAAATTTCTGTAGTGATTTTAGTTTCCAAGACTGCTTCCTCATTCTGATGTTCTTCATCTTTGAAATATCGTTGTCATAACGAAAGGAGGGATTATATATCTTTTTCTATAGATTTTTTCTTCCTCTAGAGATGGAATAACAAGTTCTGTTAATTGGGAAGGATCCCCATTTTCCGTCCCTTCTTTTGTTAGTGGGTTGAATCAATCAAATCTTGATCCATTCTTACTTAAATGTATGATTATAATTAACTTAAAATTATATTTATAATGGCTTAGTGAGTTTTATTCTCAACTGACGAATTAAAATTAGTTAATATTTTATTGGTTATAATTAACTACACTGAAGTAGTAATAATATAAGAACAGAATAATATTAATTATTATCAGAGACTTAAATATGTTAAACAAATATTATTTAATATGAATATTTATGTCAAATTGTATTCCTAGCTTTTGTTTCTAATTATAAATGTATTCATGTATTATATCTAAGGTTGATAATTTTGGTAAGGATACAAAAGCGTGCGAGGAGAAGGGAAGAAATACTTATGGTATCATTGACTAAAATAATAAACATCTTCGTGCATCAAGAACATTATCCATTCCCGGCTTTATTATTCAATATTAATATTATATTATAAACTGATAGTCCATAGAGAACTGAATAAAATGCCTTAAATAACGTCTCTGTTTGTATGGATTTATGAAAATGGAGGCCCAGAAATTTGAAAAATACTTACCAGATGAGAAACAGATGGTTTGTCTGATTTGTCGATATAAATGTGCCTTTAGTCCCCTGTCAAGAACTCCACGCCACTCATTATCCTCATCTCATATCAAGAGCATGGATATTCATCTAAAAAATCAAGTTAATGAAGAATACATCAAGTCAGACTTTAACTCTGATCTCACAAAGATGCTTATTGCATGTAATATACCCTTATCCATTGCTAATCATCGTACGTTCAAAAAGTTTATGAAGAAATACACGGCTAAACCCATCCCTTCCCGAAGAACCATCATTAAATTAATGGAGGAGGGTGGTAAAGATGTTATTTATAAAATGTTGAGATAATTTTCAGCGTGTTTAGAATTATCCACACCAAGTTACGATCAAAGTTATTAGTAAAAAGTATAAAATATTTACTAATTTTGAAATGGAACTCTGAATTTGGTACCATCATACAGTAAGTATTCATTTTTTTTTTAATCTAATCTTAAAAAGGATTCTATTTTGACTAAAAATATCAAGAATTATAATACACAACTTATGAAATCAGACTACCAACCCCTTGTTAAATACGCAACTATCACGATGGCTACCCTTTAGCTGTTCCAAGAACTAATGTTCAAACGACCATAAGCGATCTTTTTATAATTACTTGTGACTAAATAGAAATGTATTATGATATTATCTCTATGTAAAAACCTTAAGAGTAAAGTCTTAATCGTTGGATTCCCCAATCTATAAAACGGCAACCGCTTGTTAACAACGTAACTATCACGATGGTTACCCTTTGGTTGTCCCGAGAAGTATTGTTCAACGATACCACAAAAGATCAGCAAAAATACGATATGGAAATCAAAAAATCTGAAGTAAATCCTTCAGTTTATCGAGAAACCACGATTCAACTTAGGTTCTAAGCTGGCCGAAGGACCATGTGAAGGTCTGGGACTCTCAATAACCAAGAATCATAATAAGTAGAGTGTAATAACTTAATAATAACAACAGACGTGTGTATAGTTAAATCTTTTTATTTCGATTGAATAATCCAATAAAAGAACAGAAAAAACACCTTCTTTCTGGAGGAAAAAAACAGTTGAATATAATCAGGGTTACCAATAGCTGATTATATGGGCAGATATATATATATATAGACAAAAGACTTAGATTCCAACAGCATCCTCCTTTACATCGAATAGAATTAAAAGTCAATTTTAAAATTCGATGTATGTTGACTTGAGGTATTTACTTATTAACTTATTAAATCAAACGCATATCTTCTCCCTTTTGTTATTATTATCATCCCTTCTCGTGTATTTGCAAGACAGTGAACCCACATTAAGACATCTACAATTTCCCTTCCCCTTTCATATTTCATCGTAAGGATAGATAAATAATAAAAATTCATTGAAACCTCGATTCCAAAAAAATTGAATCACTCAGAGTTGAATGAAATACCACTCCAAAAAAATGAGTATAGGGAGTAGGTATATGATAAATTAAATATTTAGAAAGAAATTGGAACGGAAAAACAAAAAAATCTCAAGGATATTTCATTCTCTTGAGTAGGTAAACATCCTAGTCACGTAACAGAATAGTTTTTTTTTAATTGAATACAAAATGATAAATAGTTGATTTAAAGTTTTGTTACTTACCCACTTAATACACCAAGAAAAAGGTTCAACATAAAAAAGGATCCAACGATAATTAGAGGAATGAAAAAAATCCAATTGAATAAGTTACCCAAAGCATCGTTTGTCTGTAAATATATAATGAAAAATAAACATTATAATCATCAATATCGTTTTTAACTATTATAAAATTACCCAATAAAGAATTGGTGTCCACCCTTCCATTGTTACGCACTAAGAAAAATATTTATTTGTGTAAATCGATTAATATTTAAATTTTAAATAAATTAAAGCGAACCCTTCATGCTCTAATAAGCTGACCTTACTCGATTTATGTTGCTCTTCTGAGTGTGAACATTTGAGTTGATCAAACTAAATAATTTCTTAAAAAATCATAATTTTTTTAATTGAATAAGAAAGCCTCTCCGTTTTAGGATCGTTTTCTACTTTTCAATCAATGGCATGGTCTATTTAATAAAATCTCAATGCCAATTAATTAGCTTCTTTAGGGCACTTCTTGATTTTATCATTGTAAGCAATATCTTGCAATACAAATTTGGAAGTGGACAGAGGATTAAACTCTCATGATCCACGAGATAATTTTTTATTCTATTCTTTAGAATTGAGAAGTAATATCCAAGTACTTAATACAGTATTATTGTGTCTTTAATATATGTAGCATTGCTCATTTTGTCTATCCGATGAGTAAAAATAAGAAAAACTTACAACAGTCAAATGTAACTATCTTCTTTCTTCTTCGATTTGTCTAATTGAAGGATTTGAATTCTTCCAGTTGTATTTAGTTATCATGATATTTTCGTCATGTTTATAAATACACCATGTTTATTAGGTATATGCGAACGCTTTGTATGTCATCATATTCGTAGAAGACTTTTCATTGTATTTTTATTTATTACAAATGTAGATTTGACAATGTTTTCTTATCTAACATTTGGTCTTGTATTGAAATCTATATTAATATGAAAACTTACAGAGCTCAATTTTCTGTACAATTCCACATATTTACTCTACAAAGCTACACAGAGATTAATATTTATCGATTAAGGCCAACTTTTGGGGTATGCAGAGTTTATCTTTCATTATTATTTCGTAGTTACCCTAAATTTAAATAAATTTACAGTTGGACATTTTCACAACGAGGCTATAAATTGCCAGTGATTATATTTGTGCGCACTACTTTTAACGTACGACTATGGCTTAAAAGAAAATTAAAGTTGTATTCTTGTGTTGTTTTTTTTGTAACAAAGAATATATACTACCAATTTTTCATAAAAAATCTTATTTCTTCGAAAAAAATATTACACAAACCCATAGAATAATAATAGGATTTTCCTAAAAAATTACAAAGGTATATTTTTGTCATAGAAATACAATCTGTTATGGGAGGCCTGTTCTTGTGTGAACAATTGCATTTTTTTTTAAAATCAAAAACATTCCATGTAAATATATTTAGAGATCTGCTTACTCAACAATAATTACCATTAAAAGTATATTCATAGCATTGTTCAAAATAAACTCAAATATAATAACTATTTCAAGAGAAATCAACTCTGTAAAGGCAATAAAATATATTGAAGAATGTTATATAGTACAAATAAGAAAAAAATATATATATAACTATGTCTAATTCAAATGATTTAATCGATAATGATGACTAAAAGTTATTTGGGATACCTTGAAAAATTTGCATATATACTTATATTAAAATATTTATAATAATATTGTAAAATTTTCAAACCAAACATGACAGTAACGATACAATTCAGTAAAGTTATTTCGATTCAATTTAATTCGTATTTGAAAAGTCACTTGCTATCCAAAATTTCACTTATATCCAATTACTTCATGATACAAGTTTTATGATAAAACTTTTTAGTAAGTCTTTTTTTTTTCATTTTTGAGACAAACTATTTTCTCAATTACAAGATATTACATATTTCTATGAAACAAGTTATGTCATTTATTTTATAGGATATCATATTACTATGGTATGGTAAGTTTTTTTTTTTTTTTTTTTTGCATAGATAACATCTATTGAGCAAGTGGGAATTTTGCATAGAGAACAATCATTGTCAAAAAAGGTTCATAAGAGTATTTTTAATAATGAACAACAAGAATTAATTTAAATTTTTAACTGAACAAAACGACTAAAAGGATAAGAATTCAAGGGAGGACAAGGTCATTAAATCAAAATAAAACTAGCTGGTTACGCAACCTGGGACTTCCAGGTGGTATCAGGAAAAAACATCCCGAGACAAATCCCACCCCCTTCAGATTAAAAAAATCAAAACTTTCAGCTAGACAGGGCATTCATTCTACTTTCAAAGAGGAAGATCTTCAACATAATCTATGATATTTCATGAAAGTTTTCAATGGAGAACTGAAATTCTAATAGAGGCTTATACGAATGAAATCCCAATAACTTGAGTTTTTATGTATAGGACTAGGCCAACGAAGAATCCTCCATATCCACGAAAGTCTCAAAACATAAAAATGAGCCTTCAGGGTGTGGCTAACTAAAAGTTAAATAGGCAATCCCTCGAAATAGCTTCCAGGCAGTTTTTTTAGCTAAAAATGAGATTCTAGCATTCAGTTCCAATTGTACATTCAAAAAGTTTAAGCAATAAAAGCTTATGTTTGATTTCTTACTTTTTAAATATTATTTATCGGGCTGATAAATGAACGACAAACACTTGGAACCTGTTTTTTTTGTGGCAGCTGTACAGAGGAGGGGGGTCTGAGTGGGCACTTTTTGAAGTCTCGTATCGAATATAAAAGTTTTTAGTACTCTACTTTAACTTGAACATATGAACTTCAAGTCAAATATCTTGTTCTTTTTGGAAATTTCAAAGAAGAAGGGTGGAACTTCTGAGGTAACAAGGGCTCTGGACATTGCAATTCTTAATTGTAAATCCCTCATCGCCAGCCGAATAATTAACTAATATCCTATTCGGAAGATGAGTTGAGAGGCATCATCTAGGCAGATTCAGCCCACTATGTCTCTCCCACAATGAAAATTCCCATATCAGAATGTGAGTCTTGGAATTGTGAAGGAAAATAAATCCGGTACCTTCCATCGATTTCACAGAATCATAGAAGCATTTTTAAGAGGGCGATAAACAATTTTAACAAATATTTATCATGATTGTTAATTTACATATTTACTGGTTGTTTTTTTTAAAGATTGATTTAACTATAACAATTATTTATGTACTTTTTAGGCTATTGCTCCGGTTTATTTATATATGTATGTTCTATATAATATATAAGGCAAATAAAGAAAAAACTTTAACAGTACAATAATTTTAAGTCATGGGGCCAAGGCTCATTATTTGGCCGTAAATGTAAGCAAATTGATAGTTCAAGCGAGTGGGCTATATATTATTCAAAAGAAAAATAATTGCAAAGTTATTTCACGAAATGACCATCCTCTGATGTCACCATGGCCTTGAGACTGGGGCTGAAGGCTGTGCACATTTTGACGACATGGCTCTTGGACATGGCCCTCCACTGCCTCTCGGTGGAGGTCTTTAGTGCGTTGACGCTGGGATGAGGGACGGTACAGTCCATACTTTCGACATAGACCCAGATACAATAGTCGGGATGATTCAGATCGGTCGAAGAGGGAGGCCGCAAATCGTGTTTACAGAAATGGGGAAATTTTTGCTCCAGCCATTGCTGCGTGGTCCTGGCCTTTTGACTTGGGGCGGAGTCCTGTTGGAACACATAGTTTCCCTCTGGGTATTTGTACTTCCCCCAGGGAATACCCACCTCATTGAGAAGGTCCTGGATATCCTGGTGCCGATTTTCAGGCCTTTTGGGAACCAGTACGAGGGCTTCCTCTACCCGTCAGATACAACGATTCCCAGCATCATTGGAGAGGCAGGAAACTTATTCTATGTGACTGGCAGAACAATGTAGACACTCATGGACTACGTAGGTGAGGTAGCTAGCGGTCGTTCCTGGAGTTTCCGTTCTAGTCCACGGTAGAATTTTCCTTGTCTTTGTTGCTGGGGTGGGTGAAAATCAAATCGGCTTCTTTGGGGTTTGCCCTCCATCTTGACAATAAACCGATTTTAGTCAACTGTAGCTCATTTGAGGCCAAATATTTACTGAATTATTGTGTTAAAAACTACTATTTCTGAAATGAGACCTTCATGACACTATCAAAATCGAAGTCGCATTTGCTGACGTACAGTGAATATGGTATTACCTCATGATTGAAACACTGAATGGAACATACAGAATGGCTGAACGCGCAACACTGAGCAAAAAAAAAAAAAAAAAAAAAAAATGTCGAGGAATTTTAAGGATAAAGTATCTTAGATTATTTCCCCCCCCCCTTATTCTTAGAGAAATAAGAAGTAATTAATTCATGAAGATCAACCCAAGCAAATGAAAAAAAAACTTTTAAATTTGTTTCTGTATTTACTTAATTTTTTTGTATGTTATTTTTAATATAAATAAATCTGATGATTATAGCTTATGTATCTTATTAATATTCTTTTAATACTTAATATTTTACTTTATTATAATAACATATGCCACATCCAGTGTTCTATTTTATTCAATTAGAATTGTAGTGTCTGGAAAAGAAAGTATGCCTTGACATTGACTAATTCAATATATCTATCATCATTAATAAATATAATATTGATTACTCTATAAATCCTCTTTAGCAACTAAATTTTCAGTTATTAGGTTAGAAAAATCTATGATTAATACAAGAATATCACGGATACACTAATAGTAACACAAAATTTTTTTTTGAAAAGAGTACATATATTTTAATGTGCATATATATTCTAATTATATAGTTTATGTTAAAAAATTTCTTCAGTTACATTTTTGTTTGTTTGTTCAACTTCAATATAAATTTCAATATATCATATGCATTTTTGAAGGATCATAATATTTGAAATTTGCAGCAAATAATTTTTATGCTTTTGGAATGATAACAGAATCCAAGGTTGCGTTAAACGGACTTTATCATACCTAAACCTATTTGATATTCAAAAATCTATAAAATAGTACAGTGTAAGTTACTGTATTTGAACTTAATATATAAATAGTAAAGTTGATTTTATACCTAGCTACGCCTTACTTTTTTAAGTTGTTTGGTTATTTCTTTCAGAAATTATTATATTTATTGTGTTTTTTTGTATCAAATACTTCTCATGTTGGACACTACGTCATTGAACAAAAAAGTTAGGTTATGTAGGTTCCTTGTTTTACTTCGATATTAAAAAAATTCCTTGCTAGTAATCAGAACTATAAAGATGAACATAGCTGCAAATAATAAAAAAGTGACGCAGCTTCGTGTATAAAAGCGACTTTAATCCATTTTGTAGTGAAAAATACAAAACTTATGTGCTGTTTTATCTCATAGGTCTGGGTATTTGAGTAATCTAGTTTTAAATTAGTTATGGAACAAACCTTTAAAAGAATTTTTTTTGAAAAGCTAATCTGAAAATTATAAATACAAAAAATAAAACTAATTTATAATATCAAAAATGTGTTAAGAGTTTCTGTATTTTTTTTGTAAGGTCAAAAAAAGTAGATACTTAAAAAAAAACATCTCGGAAATGTTTTTAAGTTGAATTTCCGCCGCAAAAAAAAGTTATATTTGTATTATATCTAGAAGAAAGTATGAGAAAGCTAATAAATAAAGTTAAAAGACATATTCATAAACAAATGTTATTAGAAATATATTATTGTAAGAGAAACTATTGATTCAAATCTTACTTGGAAGACGGTGAGCATTGCTAATCCAATGTTATCAAACGAAGTTATTCCATTATTTGGCCCAACCCACTTTTCTATAAAAAGCAAAATAAGTCTTTTAATAATGTAAAACGAATTAAAATGACTAAAATGATTATGTAAAACCAATAATATTCTAGCAACAAATAATGAAAAATGCTAGGATTACTTGCCAGGGAAAAATAAATTACGGGAATAATAAAACATTCAGGTACCTCAGTCATAGCTTCGTTAGTCATAAAATGGATATAATAAACTATGATTTAATCAATCAAAGTTTCCTTTTTATAGATTCATTATTTTTCCAAAAGGTCTAATAGTTACTGAATTCCTTAGTTCGAATGCCTTTCATGTAACCTAACATATAAGGAATAATTTATTAAAAATTCCTGGTCTTTTCCTATCCCTGAACAATAAAATGGGAATTAGGAACCTTTTATGTTATACATTCAAGATATTGTTTGCTGCATTTTAATTCGGAATTATTCAGGTTTATATTTAAAAACCTGTATAGTATCAATATAGCAAAAATTTAAAGATTAAATTACAACCAAAAAATAAGTTTTATTCCGTAGATAATATTAAAAAACACCACATTTTTAGATTATAATTTCGAATAGAAAAACAATATAAATTAAAATTAATTTTCAAACAATCATATGGATCACGAATAATTATTTATAATTTTTCCTCAATTACAATTCCTAAAAAGCGTATTTAGGTATTTGGAAATTAATTTTCCTTAAAATATTTTTTATTTCTCCTACATAAATATTTCATATTGAAGATGATGTTAGCTTGTATTAGAAAATGATTCCAAAATGTTGGGGAAAAACTATCCTTTAAATGATAAAACAGAATTACAAACCTTTGAATTGTAATCACAGGCTACGAACTAGGTACAAGTTCTATAAGCTATGAAATAATAAAAAAAGTGCACGCCTTGTTACCAAATTTTTTAATATATTTTTAACTAATAATCAAATAAAATCAACAAAGGAACCACTTACTTGCTTTTATTTTGCAAATAAAGACATCAATAACAAACAAATTCAGGGAAGTATCTCAGTAAAAGGGAAAAAATCTCCTGCTGTGATAGTATATTCTCAGCTAACAAAACTGTATATTGTACTTTTATTATTATGCAGGATAATTATCAATTGAATAACAATACCTTGGCATGTATGTATGTTATCATATAAATATTTATAATATAAAATGAAGTAAAGTAAATTAGTTGGGTTAATTTGGTTGCTTTTTTTCTGGAATTACTTGAAAAATAGGTTTGTTTTAGTGCTTCCTTGTAAGCATTCCAGCTAATTTCTTTTGAAATTAATAGCTGAAAATGAATGAATTCTCAAGTAGGTCTTACTCTTGATACAATTATTATTTTTTAAATGTACTTCTGCAATTTTTTCCCAAAAATTAAATTTTTTGTGTAAAACTATGAATTTTTGATAATTTGAAAAAAAAGGTAATTTTGAATTTTTTTGTGAATAACTGTGAATTTTGAAAAAAAAAATCAAATTTTAGATTTTTTTTCGAAAAAAATAACAAAACCTAGCCCCCAAAAAAAAAAAAAAAAAAATATATATATTTATATATATAATCCTGGTGATGCCGCTGCTGCAAAAGCTATTAAAAATAGATCGTTCCTTTATATTTCAAGGAATTCATCTTTGCACCAACGCAAGAAATTTTATTTTCATTGTCATAAACAAAGGTTTGAACATTGGAGTTGCCTTCACTAATGTTCAAGAAAGTTTTATTTTATCAGGAAAGGGTTTAATAAAATTAGATTAATCAAAAATATCGTTAAGGCTGTAATACTCAAAATAAATACTGTTCTGAAAACTCCATTATTTTTGAAAAATTATAAGAAGTTAAAAATCATTCCCTACATGAAGATGTTTAAGAAAAAAGAAATTCATTTAATATTGGAGAAGTATATAACAATTGTAAATTGTATTATTAATTGAAGAGATGAAATAATGGTGACTAAGCTTTAAGCTCTAGGTGTGAAATACTAGGATTTATTCCAATCAAAGGATTCAAAACCAGAATTAGATATACTGGTCAACCTAAGACATGTGCAAAATATTATAGGAGTAGTCACTTTCCTAAAAGATGTACCAATAAGTATCAGAAGAGGTCAAATTACTTAAAGCATCAAGAAATTGATGACAATTATATTAACAATGAACAAAAATACATTGTTGATGAAATGGAAGACACTTAAATACAAATACAAATACGGAAAGATGGAGGTCAAAAGAGAGGACTGAAGTTCACGAAAAACATTCACTAACACTTACGTAAAAGGAATATATATTGATACACAAATCAAAGCCTCTTTATCTGTTGTCACAGACGCTGTTAGTCTGAGAAAGGAAATATAATTTGTCTTGAAAATGTCAGGAGAGCTTCAAAAGTCTTGTCCGATTTGTAAGTCGCAGAAATCTAAAAAGATATCAAAAAGATCTTCGAGTGCTAGAAGAGATTCGACGGATAAAAGATCAACAGAAAACGGTTTATCAGAATGGCTGTTATGTATTTAAGTGGAAACAAGTTTTTACCTGTATCCACAACTTTTTGATTGCAAACATTCATACTTTTATCTTTTGAAAAAAATAATAACACAACCATGGATTGCTGAATTCAAAGAAAGCTTAGGTATCAATTGCATAATTTCACACTATATCTGTGTAAGAAAGTGGCGCAAAGTCGGATACGCTGTTATGAAAAGATTAATAGACCATAAATCCAGGCATTATATGCCTACAGGATTCTAATATCCACTTAATGTTGAAAAAATTGTGTTTCTTCACTTGAAAGTGATTTTTGCTATTTCTACACTGAGTGGTACAACACGTGGAGTCCTTACTTTTGTTTTAAGATTATTGAATGTTCCAATTTGTGTTCAGGAATTCTACAGAAAAGGTAAATAGCATAACACTTAAATTACTTCACCAAAATCAAGATTCTTCCTAACCAACAAATATGGTCAAGGTGAGAGATGCCATTTATTAGTTTAGTTAGTTAAATATTATTACTGCTTGCCATACATACATAAAATAAAAAGAGAACATATATTACAGAACATAAATATTAAATAATCCAACGACAGAGTCAACATTTTTTGAAGCTATTATAAATTTACTTAAGAAAAACCTCATCCCCTTCTTATAGTTCTTGATGTTAATGTAGATTTAGTGGTCCAAACTTTAAAATGTTGAAGAATTTCAAGTTGGATTTAACTATTGTTGATTTATTCGGAAAAATTTCACCGATCGTAAAGATTTCATGGAGAGTAAGAAACAAGACTACAAGAATAGACATAGTATTAGATTTTTCGATTTTTAAGAGTAAAAAATAAATACCGGAATACTCATTTGACCACAATATGGTTTTATGAGATTTCAAGCATCACCATCAAAAAAAATCAAAATGGGTTGCTGGATCTTGCAAGATGAAAATTTTCAACAAGCTTTTCAACGTAAGCTGATAGTAAAATATGTTCACCCATTATCTGCTTCTAGAATGGTCATACGACTCATTCATAAACACCGTGATGTATATTCCGCAAATAGGTTTTGTCATTTTATTTATAACTATAAAAAATATACATCTCCGTACATGAGGTTTTACTAAATTTATTTATTACTTTGACTTAGTTTAGCAAGACTTAACCTCTATCACCTACATTTTTTTTCAAAAATGTTTTGCTGGAGACTAACTTCGGAAATGTATTTATTTCTTTAAATAATGATGTACATGTTTTTCAGTAAAAATAATATTAGAAACAAATTTATGTAATAGGGTAAACTTAAATAAAGATACCAATGAATAAATAGACCTAGATATGTTGGTATAGAAATAGTATGTATTTTTAAATAGTTTAAACAGGTACTCACGAAGACATATTGAGGTATTGGTATTACAGGTATAACTTCCAACTGGAGAATGTTTACTACTTCCACGGTAGCAGGGGTTACCCGAATCTCCTCCTGTTATTATACGATCTATTTAATAAACAAAAAGATATTGAATATAGCATTACCATTGTTTTAACTTTATTAATTGATACACCAAAGAGGATTTTTTTTTTTGGAAAATTAGAGGAAGATTATTGTAATGTTATTATTATTATTTTTTTTTTTACCAATTGATATTAAATATATATTATTCATCAAGGAATGGAAAAAAATATTAAAAATATGTTCTATTTAATTTAGACTTTTTTCTTCAAGCCGTGAAATATGATTTAACAAGAATTTCAGTAAAAAAAATAATTTTGATAGATGACTATAATATTATTAGAAGAATTAAATATTTATTAATTTTTAAAATTCTTAGAAATGTTATCTTTGTGATATAATATATCATTTAGGAAAAAAAATAAAATTGTTCATTTACAAAAGATGAATATGCACATATGACAACCATCAACAAAAATATTTCTTGTTGATATGAGGAGGGAGGATGCCACGACACACTCCAAAAATTTATTTTCAGCAAAAAATCATCACATGATTTTTTTGTCCCATTCTCCCTCATACGAATAAGAAACCTTTCTATTCACATAACCTCTTCATTTTTAAATGAGTTGTTGAGAAAAATGAAAATATGGCAAGTTCTCAGTCCATTGTGACGAGTGAAGGCCCTTCGACTCTCGAATTCATGTTTACCTTCCATTGAATTACTTAGAAGTTGGAATTATGTATTATTTGTTGATGCTTAAACACCATTAATGAATTATATCAATAAAAGACAGATAAATCAATAAATAACACTCTTTTTAAATGTAGTAGTAGAGTTTATCTAGTATATTACAAAGCCAAACATGTAAAACTGGTTTATACACTTCGACTTCCAAATTTGAGACGGACTGTGAGGATTTAGGCCTCTCTCAATTACCAAGGATAATGAAATGATGGACTATATTACTTACTATATAATAAAACACTAGACAATTATATCAAAAGTGTATAGGTATAGAGTTGCTTTATTTTGAACATAATAAGAAGAGCAAAAAATTATTTACTTACGTCGGGAAAAACAAGTGAATATAATCAAAGTTTCCAATAGGCTAATATGACCAGATATGCAAAAGACTCATATTCCAATAGACACCCGAGAAAATGACAATTTTGTCATCATACTATTTGTGTCTTTACATATCCTTCTCAATTTTAACTGGAATTAATAGACTTCATATTTTAAGCACATAAATTTTTCCAGGAAGTCTCGCTTACTTAGCAAAGTGTAATTTCAGACTAATCTTATGTTAATGTTTCTAATATTTACCTTGTATTGCCGAACTACGTCCCACATAACTTTATTATTTGTAGGGTGTCTGAGTTACTTTCTCTTCCTAGCCTTATTCTGGCCTTTGGTAAAAAATTGTTTATACAAAAGTGACCTATGTTTCTCCTACATTTGTAACTGGGCTTTAGAAAAGACAGATAAGTTGTAAGGTTGTTCTTACCCCCTACAGTTTTACCATGTTGTTTAATTTTATAATAAAGTGATGTATTTATTACATTTTCATGCATGAAATGAGATCTCTAGTAGTTACCTTTAAATAGTTTTAAGTAACTTCCTTTACATCTACTTTTCTTTCTCAACTCGTGTGGATGAGTATCAAAAGCATCTCTCAGTGACTGTAAACATCTGCTCTTGATTTCCATCACGTCCAAATTGAATTATTGATATGTATTTCATGTTTCTTTTTTCAGGAATGTAAAACTCTTGTCTTATTGAGCGTAAATTTTTTGTAACACTTGTTGAGCTTTGTGTTCTTGAAGTGTCAACGTTGTCCTGATTTAATACACTTCAGTAATTTTGCTGACTTTCACGTTTTTTTTCTAATGATTCAAATTTTAGGATGACCCCTTTTGATTGAGTTGGTATAAGACTTCAACCATTTTCGGCTAATACACAATTCATTAAAATAATGTTAAGTCCATCTTGTCCAAAAATCTTTCAAGAATTTTTTTCATGACAACCACATGTTACCGTAGGGTAACGTAGACAAGATTGATTCATTTGTGGAGATGATTGCACCCTTTTGACGACCATGAATTAGGAGGTTTGCAGTATTAGCTGGAGGTATTAAGGGATCCTGATCAGAAACTCCCAGTGATTTATCATTTATGATAATTTAAATTTCTATAAATCAATAATTTCATTTGGGCTTTTCCCCACGTTTGCTCCTGATATAAATTTGTTAATGTCAAATTTCTCAACAAAATAAAAGGATGCTATTTCAAAATTTATAATTTCTTGAGAAAGATGTATTTTTACTTATGTTAAATTGTCAATTCCTATTGTACCTATCAAAAACAAACGCAGTTTTGTTTAGCAGAGGGATTGATATTTTTGGAGAGAGTCTTCCTTCTTCTTCTATAAGTTGAGAGTAATAAGGTTCAGTAATCAGTATTTGAAACGGTCTTTTGACTTTAAACGGGTAATTTTATACAGGACTAATATCTTTTAAATGATTTTGATACTTAGAATATGAGTAATGCCATAAGTTCAGTTACATATTTGTTTTCTAAATTCATAAAATGAAAGATAACATCCATTTCTCTTGTTGTAAAAGTTTGATCACCTGCAACGTTCATTCTGAGAACGTTAGAATGACCAAAGAGACTTTGACAACTGTTTGATTAAATGAATTAACTAAATGGCACATAATACTTAATTTAAAAACACTTCAATTCATTTAGTTAATTGAGCATTAGACTGGGGTTCTAGTATTAATGCGATGTCGTCGGTATACCTATCAATTATATGTATTAAGGTCACAAAATCAATTCTGAACCGTTTGTATTTTTTTATGATCGAATCTCCAAGATCTTTATGTGCAGCGACGAATTATATGGGGCTGAAGGACAACCTTGACGGTAACTCTTTCTTAAAGTAATTGCATTGTGATGTGTTATTAATTGCAGTGATTAGGTTTTTGCACTTAAGAATAATTTTTCACTTTTCAAGTTACTTCTTTATTATATTATCTACACATGATTAATATTCACCAAAAAAGAATGACTTTGCATAAGTATTCATAAATAATCACGCAACTCCCCCATGCACCCTAAAATTTTAAGCAAATGCACATAAGACTTTAAATTACATTAAATCTTTTTCAAAAACAAACAAAATATATATACACAATTTAGAAATCAATAATAAATGTGATAGTTTTCTTTTTATTCCAGATACTAAACATTCTATGTTCCATATTTTCTTCTCCAAATTTGGGACTCTCAGTCAATAATCCTGATTTATTTATTTTATTTATTCGGAATTTCCTATTTCGAATCAATTCACGATTGTTCTTACTCAATATATATGATCGCGGAACATCTCGGATCTCTTTGATCACTGCCTTGGTGTACCATGTTTTGAAAATAGGAGTTTTGTCCCCATTCTTCAACTCTGGTGCATTACCATTATAATTACTTAGAGGATTATGCAGTGTACTTCATGGGTAATTATATATTTTTCACATAATTTATCAAATTCCCTCCTGTACCATGGTCCTCCATCAGTACGAGTATATTTTCAGGAATCCAAACCAATCAAACTATGACAATATAATTTTTGTAGCAACATTAGTAGATATCTGTATTTAATTTAGCTACTAAAGTAAAGCTACTGAATATATCAACCATTACAAGAACACCCCTATACTCTAAGATATCGGAAGTCACATGTGACATTGTATATTCGGCATTTGAATTAATGATTGGGTCATCTGGCTTACTTGTTAAAACTTCTGACATGAGTCACATTTCTCTATCATATTTTTGATATCATTGTTGATATTTGGTCAAAAGTAGAGTTGTTGCACCGTCTTCATTGTTTTCACAATGCCTGCTCGAGGTATGTGAAGTAATTGTAAGGTTTTTTCTCGCTAATATTGTTCCAAGTCATTTTTATCTATAAGACAATCACCAAATTAAAAGTATGATTAATAAAACTAATTTTGTGTTTTATATGGTTTTTCATAATATTTGAAAAAAACAAAAATAAGTCAGTATATCAACAATTTTTTTAAATATAAATGTAATACCTTTCACATTCATATCACTTTATTTTAATTCACATTAACATACTTTTAAAAGAAATACATAAAGACACTTAAAAACCCTCAATAAGTATGATAAAAAAATGAATTTGAAATATTCAATGCGGGTTTACTTCCTCGACAGCATGATCCGGTGTTTTTTTAAAATAACTAATTTCAAATCCATACCTAATGAACTATTATTTGAATATAGAGAAAACCTGGTTTAGTTCCATTCAAGAGCTGATATTTCTAGGAGTCGCGTTTTTTAACTGAGTAGGTCTTCCCCGTCAAACATTAAGGTTATCGTGTGTCCTACATTTCCGTAGGATAAAGAGGATCCTGGACTATAGGAATCCCTTGCAATGAAGATTAGAGATCCCTTGGACCAGGTAACTGCGAATTGTTTTCTTGAGAGGATTTTTGTGGGCCTGTTGAAACTACTCTAAGCCCTCAAAAGCGGTAAATATAACTGGAAGTGGATGGTTTCAACATGGCCCTTGATATTGAAGTGGCTACTTCCAATTCTTGGGCCCAGTGAGCATATTAATTTCAAAGGAGGACTCAATCTCAAAAATAAGTTTCTTTTAGATTCCCACATACCTTTGGTTCAGCAGTTTTAGGGTTTTAGAAGTATCAAACTCAGATACTTTATTCTGAGTTCAGGGGTTCGACGTCTTTATCTGACAACAAAAGCAGCTTCATCACTTCATGTTAACCCAATTCCAACATATATAACTCTGGCTATTTTGAACAATGGAGATATATTGGTACTGGCGTTGATGGAGAGTAATGTAAAGGGAGTAGTTCTTAATCTCAAAAGTACAGTAAAATATATACGTAACGATTCTGAGTTTAAAAGAAAGAAGTGGCATTTAGTTTTGGGGACTGTGGGACAAGAGGGATATATCTTCTGAAAATTTTATGTCCTCAATAACATAAATTACGAGGGATCTATGTTTCTTTTATATTTTTAATTGCAATGTTTAGCTTTTTTTTTAAATAATCTTATTTTCAGTCTATTATAGATATATTAAATTAATTTTTTTAAATCAATTAATTTATGGGGGAAAAATGATTATTTAGTTATATAATTTTCTTAATATTTTTCTTCAAATAGAAAATTGGAGTTCAATTATACTACAGCAGATGGAGTACAAAATATATTCGTATTGCCTCACTGAAAGGCTGGTACAATCATATTAAAAGACAATTTGAAAAACAAATCAGTGAGATCCACATGTCTTTTTGGTCCGACTAACACACAGTCATTCAGTCAAGGTTCTGAATCAGACTTCATTTAGTCGTCAAAAACTATTCTTAGTTTAGTTGTCGAAGATTATTATTTTATTATTGCACAACCTTCTCTACAAAACTAATATCTATAAACTTTATCATAAAAATAACAGGTATTCTTCACACAATTTTATATTCTTTCTAAACTAACATTTTAATTATTTTTTAGAGGAACAAACTCTCTTGCTTTTAAGCTCAAATATTTCCCTTTTTGCTTATCACCATGAAACAAATATTGATGTCTCTTGTTACGTTTAGAGCACCTTCTGTGGTATTGATATATACTTTGGATGTTTCAAAAGTGTCCTTGCAGGCCAATTTTAAGAAAATACAGCCCAGAGATGTCTGCAAGACTATATTTTGGGAGGGACTTCGTTATTGGATTTCTTTTTTTTAAATAAACATTCGAAAATTAAAATATTTAGAAAAAAGTTTTGGAATTTCACCAATGCATGATGGCCGTTATCAGGATTGTGAATTCCATTAGAGCAAAGGCAAAACAACACCGGAGATTCAAGCTGGACGAATGTTCCAGAATGGGGATCTCCCTCTCCACATCAAGGTCATATGGCTAAGTAGGCGAAAAATACTACAGCGCTTTCTTTCCTGCTGGGTGAAATCAAGGCATTCATGGAAATGAGGGACAAGGACACTATCCTATTATCTGATGTAGAGTATCTACTTGATCTTGCTTTCATGACCAATTTCGGTGAGAAAACTAAGCGCCTGAATCTACAGCTACATATGAAAGGTAAAAAAAATGGTTTCATGATCTGTGCTGTGAAGGTGTTTATTGTAAAACTATCATTGTACATTCAGCGAGTGAAAAGCAAAATACTTCAGCACTAACCCTCTGTCTCTAAGATGTTGGACAGTCGGACAGGTGCAGCCAGCGTTTTAAATATGTCCAGGTATTGTGACCTGTTATCAAGGCTTGGACAGGAGTTTGCTGAAAGATTCAGGGATTTTTAGAACCTTGAGCCCTTTGTGATATGTATGACCAACCCTTTTCTGGATGTTGACATAAGTGATATTTCAGGACAGATTGCTTAACTTTGCTGTGTTGATCCTGTTTAAATGGAAATGAAGGTAATCAACCTTCAAAATAATGTGCAGTTTAATTCTCAACCGCATTCACAGCATTTTGGCGCTCGGTAGAGCTAGATAACCTTGAAAATCTTCACCAAGCAGACCTGAAAATATCTGCTTTTTTTGGTTCTGCACACACTCAATCTCACACACACACACACTATCAAACTCAACTGAGCTGTTTTTATTGAAATGCAATTATTTTCACTATGTTGATTTTACCATTTAGATTATACTATACATTGATTATTTAAAAGGTTGTGTTGTGTAAAGTTTTTAATTCTTGAAATATAAATTGTAATCGTAAGTGATCTATAATAGCATTTCATTTTCAGATATCTTGGTGCATGCAAGGTTAATAGAAATACAAGATTATACCATAACGCGTGTATGTTTGACTTCCACCACGCTTTTAATATGGACGTCATAGTAGATAAGTAACAATATAGATGTATTTGTACTAGTAATTCATAAAAACAATATTTTTGTGATGTTTTAATACAGAATGTGGGAGGTGTACAGTAACACATTGTAAATGTTCAAGAAAAAAGTTTAGAGACCCTTGCTATAGTGATCTTTGCTCACTGATAATATTAATAAGAGCATTCATATTTTGCAATTGCCAAAATTTACTTTTTTTTTTTTTTTTTTTTTTAATCGAGAAATATTATCTTCGACCCAAAAAGAAAACCACTAATATATTGAAAAGATCAACAAATTTTTATGACTATTATTTTTGGATTTTTTTCCCTCAATGAACAGAATTATTTAAGATTTGTACGACTGAACAATCTAGTTGTTCAAAAATTTGACTTCTTTAAGCCAAATAATCAAATCAATACTGAGTATGACTGTAAAATGGATGAAAAACATGATGATGGTACTCATAAAAATGGTTCCAAATTGTAAGGAAAATACTTCAATTTTTTTTTTTTTTTTTTTTCTGATCTGATAAGGAAAGATTCATAAATGGAATGTATGATTCCTTGAGCTTCTACACTGTATACAATAGTATAGTTTCGGGAACATAGTCCCAAACATAGTGATAACGTTAAGAATTATTCTCACTATTGGCGTTGAGCATTTTTTTTTTTAATTAAGAGCTATCTGAGGTAAAATATGACTTCCTTGCAACTTAATTTGTCTAGATCTCTGTGAGGAAAAATTTTTTTTAAAGTATATGTTGTTAACCTGCAAATATTAATGTCTTTTAGTGGGAACCGTTGAACAAGTCAATTCTTTCAAATTATTAAAATAATAAGATTGATATTATACCTCTTAATAAATTTTTGAATTATAAAAATATAACATATTTTTATAGATTATTGTATGTTTCCGCAAATATAATTAAAATTAGGTTTGATATATTAATATATAAAATTAACTCTTATGAAGGAACTTATTCAAATTAAATATCAATTTACTCAGGTCGTTGATGTCATAACATGTCGAGTTGAGTGATCCAGAATATAACTCAAGTCCGATTATAGCAAAAATAATAATTGCAAATAGAAGCAACAAAGCAATATTTACCAAAGGCCCAATTGCTTTGCCTATAGCAGACATGACTACTTGGAGACCTACAGAATTTTTTTTTTTTTAAATAATTGAATTAGTTTATATATAAAATGCGTACTTGGAACTCCTGAAACTAATTTTAGAGGGCGTAAAACACGGAATGTTCTTAATGTTGATAAATCTGGTCCAGTATTTTCTTTTTTATCCGACTTGGGAATAAGATATGGCAAAAAACTTGTCGAGTAAAAATAATAAATTACATCATTATAATGAGAAATATGAATAAAACTTTTATTTGGATGTACATATATTGATCTATATATAAATATTTTTCTTTTATAAATATGGATAGCCCTCTGAAACGGGCTTATGTTTTTTATGTTTGTATTGCTATACCATATTTTTATTTGATTTTGTTAATAATATCACGGTTATTTACGATTGATTTTGTGTCCCACATTATAGTTTTGATGTATAAATTTGTGAGTTCAAAATCATAAAAAGATTCGACAATTATCTTATTAAATATTTATATAGATATAAAAATTTATAAACCAACAACATAGATTTTTTTAGTTCGTAATGTATTTTTTTATCTCAAATATGGGTTCAAAATTACTTTCTAGAAAAATATGTAGTTCCTTTATTAAAGCTAAAATATAGGTAAATAAATTTGTATCTTTTACTGGTTTCCCTTTTAATAATGAAGTGCATCAGGGTTCTTTATTTAAGAATGACTTGAATAATTCAGCTTATTCACTTGTTGATATAAAAACAAATCATTTTTTTTTCATATTTATTCAAAGTGTGTATACACTTCCAAATGAATGTTACCTGATAAGTGAAATAAATTTACTATGTATCATGAGTTCTTCATCTGTTAATGTATTAATTTAAATGTTTATCTTCCATTTAGAAATTAAATAAGATTATATACAAACAAATTAATTACTCAATATTATATACTAATTGATATTATGGGTTATATCCATCGTGTTTGTGAATAAAAGTGGGTTCACTGAAGTGCTTATGCACTCTTTTACACGCATATCTTATTCCTCTTAATTATCATTATTATTTTTATGTAGTAACTTATAATTTTTCCTAAATAAGTTTTTGAAATGAAGTGCAATTATCAAAGGTGAAAATACAGTGTAGAATGGGTATCTTAAAAAAAAAATCGAAAATCAACAAGGTAACCCTATTAATTTGAAATTTTTTTTGCAGGAATGAAATAATAATGCTCATGACGTTTCATTAGATCAGCTAAAAACAGCTGTGAAAAGAGAGGACGGTTAAAAGGATATAAACCATTACATTTGCTAGTATTACTCCGATATCGATTCTCAATTCTACTTTGAGTCTAACAAGGACTTACAATTATATATTTTCTACAAATTCACAAGGTTACACTCCGTCTTTTATGAGCACACACGACCGTTCAAACAGGTTTTGAATATAATTGAATCTATTTAGGGAAGGATGTTCACTACTGAGGAATTCAATAATTATGAAAACAGCGAACGAAAATAAAATTCGTTCTTTATGCTACCAATTACAAATTAACGAGACAGCTAAAAAATACACCGGATTTACATGTATGGTAATTTTAATTATATCAGGGAAGAAATTATTCATACATAGGGCTGAGCATCGAGCGACTACGAGGAAAATACAGAGGCGAGACATATGGTATTATTGATGAAAGTTAGGGTTTTGGGGGATAGAATATCACGTGATTCTGCAAAAAAAAAAAAAAATCGAAAATCTTCTATATTTCAAGACACACTAGAACAGGGAATAGAATAAAAAGTTGAAATCATCCTATTCAGTAATACTTGCTTTACTTCGTGAAAATCATAAAAAGAACTTTCATATTTCTAAATTATAGATCTATTAACTATAAGATCTCCTAAATTTCTTCCCTTAAAGTCTCTAATAGGATATGGTATACAATGAGTTATCAAAAACTAAGGGCAAACACTTTACCCAAAGCAGTAGATTACTAGTAAATTGAGAAGTTAAAGAATTATAACTTAAATTTGTGATATTAAGTTAAAAAAGTATGGGAAAATAAAAAACAACTAAAATAACCATTAACTATTACAAAAAAAAATTAATTAGAAATTATATTAGAAGTTTTACGCAGAAAATCCAACAAATTATTACTTATAAATGATACCACTTAGAAGTTATTAATATTAATTGTTACGAATGGATTCAACAAATTATTACCAACAAATGTAAATTATATATACAAAAAATAATGGCACATTTTTACTCCGAAATAAATATATTAATCATTAATAAAAATTAAATCCATCTTCATCCTATAATACTTCAAATACACTATAAAGTCTTATAATTATCTTAAATAAATTCCACATCTACATGTTCGAATCTATGGAGCTTTTTTAAGGTGTTACCCGAAAAAACAGATGTAAGAAAAACATCTTGCACACCATTTGAAGCTAATATCCCCTATGAGACCGTTCAGGCAGTTTTTCTTCGTTGTTGGTAAATCCAGTTACAACTTAACTTAGAAGTGCAAAAATCAGGGCTTGTATTTTGATGAGACGAAAATACGTAAACTCCTCAGATATGTTCTCCCAAGAGGTAGGACCAAATCCAGATAGAGAAAATCTAAGAAAGATACTTTTAACTTGATCAACAATCTCAAGAGAGCAGATTCGACTTCTTCCTTGAGAAGGAGATTGAAAGGTTGCAAGATTGAACAGATCCATTCACAATGAGTAGGGAATTTAAATATTTGAAATATAATTAGTATTTACTATATTTGAATTTTTACAAAGCACGGTATTATAAAGAAATATTAATTATTACTAATTATAGCGTCTTTATCGTTACATTGATAGTGAACACTACTAGGATAATTTATTAAAATATTATAACTTATGTTTATAATAGTAAGTTAAATAAGTTTTGGGTAAATTTAAAACAAAAACACATATAAAAAAATAATTATATTAATTATAACTTTAAATATAAGTAATAAGCAAATAATCAGACAAACTTAAAAGGACATGTGATACGATATAGAAGTTATTAAAATAAAATAAATCAAATAGATTCAACAAATTATTATTGACATTATACAGTAGATTATTCTGTCTTTTTAAAGAACTCATTAGTTCTTATTGTAGTATACGAATATTCCGTAGAAGATGTGGAAGAATTTATATATATGTATATATAGAGGTTATGAGTCACGTTGTCAGAAGTCACTATCACAGATAAAATCAACAAGATCAGATGTCCTCAGAGTCGTACCAAATCTTCTGTTTTGTTAAATTTTGTATATAATACTTGTAAGGAAGGAGTATGCTTTTAAACGTGATCGAGTTTTAGGAGGCATAGCAACAAGCCAGTTTCCCTTATAAAGGTATATCGCATATTCATATTGTATTTTTTCTCCATTCACTGTTTATAGGTTCGATGATTCTACAATCGTAAAAGAGATAGAATGAGGGCTATGCGGGATTCTTCAAATATGTACAAAGTTTAGCTCTTTCATCTGGTTAAGATGTATTTGTAAATACTGTATATCTGGCAAGGCCATACCTCATCGACTTCACCATTGAGTTTGTGAACGCCTTCATCATTATCGATTTCCATCCCACTATCTCGATACCTGAATCTTCTCGACTCAGCCTATGAAGCCGTTTGGAGACAAAAAGTACCAGAGGTATTGATCTCTTCTTTCTCATACTCCTTTCTAATAATCTGAGTGTTGAGGGTCCAGTGCAATATAGAAGGGGTTTTGTGGGCCTATGCTTTTGTTTTTTTTATCTCTTAATAGCAAAAATCGTTTTGGCTGTTACAGAGTATTTTGGAAAAATGTTTAGGAAGGTGCTAATCTCTCATATCGTGGAAATTCTAGAATTGTTTATCAATTAATCTCTCCTTTGGATGTAGGCACTAAAATTGACATTTCATCAATACCTACAAGTTGAAGAGCCAAACAGGAATAAGCTCCGACAGGAAGACATTCTCTTCAAATAAGGCTCATGTTTGGGTAAAATTGCAAAATTCCTTCCACAAATTGAAATTTTCTCCATTCTAGAAAAATTGCTCGCTTATAACAGTTATATTTTTGACTTGCAGTGATAATCAAAGTCTATAAATGTCGACTTATATTTATTATTTATAAAATATAAAACTATCAGTCTTAGTCAAATTAATACTTGTTAGATAAGAGTATTAAAATTTAAAAAAATAACATAACTGTATAAGGGGAAAAAAAATTTACATTACAAAATTAATTAAAAAGGTGTTGATTATGTATATCGCAATGGAGAAAGAACAACAGATATTTAAAACTACATTACGAACTTCTTAGAAAAAAACGGTTCAGAGAGGGAAGGGGTCCCAGGAATCGGTATATGAGTACAAAGTTTTCATATTAGAGTGAGAAAGCTTTGATAGAAGCTCAATCTAAATTTTCTCAAAAAGTTGCCCAGCATTATTTTCATATTTTTTTATTATAAGTAGATTATCCCGACATTTTATTTCTAATTCTGAATGCAAATTACATATCATATTGAAATTTGTAAATCATAAGTTTTTTAATCTCAGAATCTTTAGAGAGATTATATATTATGACTTTTTCCTCTATTATTCTGCCTCTCGTTCGTTTCGTCCATAGACCAAGTCTTTTTATCCTTGAGATTCAAAGAATATTTAATCTTTCATTTTCAATTTTATGGGTGTGAGTATACAAAACTAAATTATTAATATTTCGAATAAACATACAAGGCATTTTGAAATACACCTATTAATTACACGTTTTTAAATACTAGTGGTGTTGTACATTGGAAGTCAATATAATTAATTGACTGGGGTTGGGTAAATTTATAAAATTGCTCCAATTTATTTATCTATGGCGTCATTGTTATTAAAAGAAAAAAGAAAGAGGCAAATAACAAAATTAGGAAAAAAGTTTCCTTCACCCTCCATTGTCAAATCTCCTCATCAATGCAATATTCCATTCAATAAAACTTTCAAACCCTATGGAAAGGCCTCCTCCTTTAAATTTAACAGCGTTAACTATTTTCAAAATATTATAAAGTTTTTCATTACTTTCTTTCATTATTTTAACGAACTTTAATTAATTTATTAAATATAATAAAAATGACGATTGAAAAAATAAATGATATCAACTCCTCTCAAGACATCAATGACCCAGCAATTCTTTCAGAAAATACTATCAGTGCCTATAAGGAATTAGATGTGCATTTCAAAGAAACCGAAATCAACTAAATGAAGCACCTTCAGATTCCAATCAAAAATATTTCAAAGAGTTCTCAACTAACTTAAGTTAAGATCGAGAACGAAGAAATCAGTCCAATGGAACGACGTAGCTCATGGGATAACGCACTCAGGAGAAACTATTCTCTTGAATTCAATGTGCATAGTTTCGCAGCCCAGTCTTTTCTAGAGAAGTAAATGTGCTTGATATATATAGACTTCAAAGAAGATTCCTAGTTCAGATGGAGTAAATATAACACTATAAATGTTAATTTGTACTTAGTCAGTGCAACTCTATTTTACCAATTAAAGGAACATTAAAAATATTGTCAAAATTGTATGCAAAAGAGAAAAAACAAAAAATTCACAAAAATAAAGATGCCTCATAATGTTCTTCTTGTCCTTAAAAAATAAAGTCCAAAGATATCCAATCGAATCCCGCTACTTTCTTATGGAATCATCTAGAAAATGGAGAAATTCTATCCCATGTAACTTCAATAAAAAAAAACGAAAACATAATCTTACTTAAAATAAAATGGTTCGAGGTTATATTTTTTTTTCTTTTTTGTTTTAAATTATTGTCACAATGCTTTCCTTTAAGGTAAATTTAATTTTAACTCGTTCTAGAGCGAGAAAAATATACAATTATTAAAAATAAGTTTTATTTTTAGAGAGGTGTTGCTGCTGGTCAGCCAGTAACTTCATCTGACCCCCTTGCTGTGTCATTTCCTTCCTTTTATCTATAGTTTATTTCCTGTTCATTTTGATTAGTTTTTCTTCGTTCGTTAATAAGTGATTTCCACTATAATAGGTATGCTAACAATCTATTTTTTCTCGTGAGATTATTAAGTAGCTTTCACAGCTAATTCATTCTCAAACCTGTTTTTGCTCGAGCGGATTTTTTATATATACTCCTCGATTAATTATTTCTATTGTTTTATATCTCTACCTTTGTATTAAAGATTAACAAATTTCTTTTATTGATAGTTAACTTGAAGATTCCTACGTCTTCTCCAAAAAAAAAAAAAAAAAAAAAAAAATTGGTATGTTTAATTTACTTTTATTACCAATTCAAGTTCAGTCTTTAAATTGTTGACCATGACGAGTTTAATACTTTTCGACTTTCGAGACTCTTTGGGTAATCTGACATTGATTTGACTAAAAGTGAGATAAACTTCAGACTTTTTCCTATCAACTGACCAAAGTTTTATCGAATTTATGGATTCGCTCTATAATTTTTGGAATGGACAAAATTACCGTTATTTTTTCTTCATGTAATGTGATATTGTTCGCCTTTCGATACTCTTTGAGTAATCTGGCATTAATGTGACTAATATTGAAATAAACTTCAGACTTTTTCCTATCAATGGACAATGTTTTATCAAATTCTGTGGATTCCCTCTCAAATTTTTTTAATGGCCAAAATTACCATTATTCTTTAATGGCTAGGGTGTAATACTTTTCGACTTTTAAGACTCTTTGAGTGATTTGATATTGACGTGACTAATATTGAGATAAATTTCAAACTTTTTCCTATCAACTGACAAAGTCTTATCAAATTCTATGAATTCGCTCTGTAATTTTTCGAAAGGCCAAAATTAATATTACATTTTTCCTTATGTTTATGTACTAATGTGGTGCTTGTAACTGGAATTATTTATACGTACTAGTTGAGATCATGTTTAGGAGTCTATTTAGTTTCCTTTCGTTTTCCTTGTTATTATTTTGTTGTGATATTGTGAGTGAGTTCGATATTTAGATTCTAAGAATAAACACGTATTTCAATAAATAAAAATGTTTAAATCCGAATTAAAGTTTAATCCAAAATGGGATTCTACATTAATACTATTGAAAGATGTCGCCTTTAAATAAAACTCAAACGGTTATGCATTTTCGAGATAAGAATTGCATCGCTAGGACTTATATGGGCCAGAATTTTAATTCATTTCTTGACTCAAGGGAGGATATCAAGTATGGACACTTTCTTCATATATCTATTTAACATCTGGAGATTATAATGAAATACAAACTTCACAAGAGATAAAGGCAATATGCACTTCGATTTATTGAATATCAAAAGACTATTGCTTTTACTCTAATGTTAAACGCATTGTTTTAAAGACATTGAAATAATTTACAAAACTTAGCAATAAAAGTATTATGATATAATTATCGAATGTAAGATGCCGTTCATGTTTTCATCATATGCCTTTATGCCCAAAACTCTTGCTCTGTCTACTTCAAATTTAAATCAACTGGAATCTTCTCATTCTTAAAATACCCAAACTACGTTCGACGAGGTGCCTATTAATAAATTTGTGTCACTTTCTTTACTCCAAAAGAAGAATTCGGAACTGGAGTTGCTTCTATTAAGGTATAAGGGGGAGTTGAAAAAAAGTGAACTTGTTTGACTTTCAAAGGATCAAACAATTGACCATTGTGTGAGGGAAATGAAAGACTTAAAGGACAAAGTTAGAGAAATGACATCAAAATTGAAACATATGAAGAATTAAAATATCAATTTGATGAGAGAAAATGAAAAGTTAAAAAGTAAAATGAATAGCTTAAGTGAAGGTGCGCTAAATCAAGCACTTCAAATCACCAAATCAAAAATGAGAAAAATGAGGTATACCAAATATAAATATTTGGTTTATAATCAAATTAAATCAAGAAAAAAGTTGTTCTACGCATCTTCTATAGCTTCTTTTAAGCACACGAATCTTATACTTAATAAAAAAGAATAAATAATTAACAAATTGAAGGCAGAAAATTTACACCTACACCATATATTGAACTTTGAAGAAATAATAGCAGACTCATTAGACATAAATTAAGATAACGTATTTCGGATTAAAACTTATCCAACATCAATTAGAATGTTGGTGTTTCATTGCATTATAAATAAGTGCTTACTGCCAATACTCCGAAATTGATTAAAGTTTTTCTGCACAACGTTGATGACATCAAATTACCGAAAAGGATCATTGTAGAATTAATGTGTAGAGAACTTAGTATTATATCTAGTCTTCAAACTGCATAATTTCTAGTAAATAATCCAAATATAACGTTAGGATTTGACGCTATTACACAAGAAGATGTTCACATTAACTCAATTAATTTTAATACTGGAGACATTTGTGTTTCTGCTCCAGTAGATGAATTATCGGGTGGCAAGCCAGAAGATTACGCAAAGCATGTTTGTTCCACAGTTAATGAACTAAGTGAAATTGACTTCTTCTTTCATGAGAACTTTTCGTTTCAAGAAATAAGAAGCACCATAATTAATAACATTAAAAATACATTAACAGATTGATGCCCTTCAAATCATGCAGCCATTCGAGAAATAAATAATGAGTGGGGTAAATCTTTGAATGAGCTACATTGTAATTTACACCCACTTGAATCAATTACTACGTCCATAAAGGTGGCATTGAAGAAATTAGAGGAAACGTAGGGTAAAGTTTTCGGAAAAGAATATAGCTGGCAAATTAATTTTTAATATCAGGAAATTGAGGTATAACAATGGAAAGGGTGATCCAACAAGATTTGTCGTTTTCTTGAACAGAAATAAGCTTCCGAAGATTACTTTGCCGAGATATAGAGGTTATCGTCTTTACATCATATTTCACATTGCAGGAAAGCTTTTAGAATATTACTATGTATTTCATATTTCCTTTCATGTTCTTATCCTCTTGTATTTTCTTGTATGTATTATAAGTGCTGTATTTTACGTAGTATAAATAGTCATGTATTTTGTAAATAAATAAGAGTATGGTTTTGTATTAATAAGAAGACAGATGTTCTTGTAAAAGGGTTTTACTCCTCCACGCATTTCATCTTCTCATCTCTCCCGGTCATCTTGGATTTATTGGTTTAAAGAATTGGAACCTCCTTACCTTCGTCAAGACACAATATTGGCGACGAGGATGGGATCAGGATCACGTGACCTCCCTGCTGTGGGATCGTCGGCGAAGCTAGCCCTGTTGGAGTTGGGTAGCCCTTTTTCGTCGATAGGGAGAACGCTCGTTCGTCTGGGGAAGGCAGAGCAATATGGGTTGTTCCTCAGTTTGGGCCTCGTGGAGGAAGGAAGAGAACTTTGGTCACTTACAAGAAGTGAAGTGTGTGTCCGGGTCAGGGACCACATAATTAAAAGTGGATTTAGTCCTACGCAATGATGGTTCTCTGCTGTTCCTACTCTCCCGTTCACATCATTGGTTAATGGATGTGCAACAGTCTCTCCTATGGATCATCCAGAGTTGGATGAGATTACATCGAGCCAAATGTCTCCCAGGGACGAGCAGGGTGCTCGTGTCTCTGAAACTTCGTTAAGGGTGAAGTTTATTTCTCCCAGGGACGAGCAGGGTGCTCGTGTCTCTAAAACTTCGTTAAGGGTGAATGTTATTTCTCCCAGGGACGAGCAGGGTGCTCGGGTCCTTAAAACCTCTATGAGGAGTATTGTTCTCCTTTCTCCGGTGCGCGTGCTGACAGCACGGTACGTCTATGGAGATAAAAATTTGCTGTACAAGAAGGAATGGTTTGTCCGCGCCTGGACATGGATGTAGCGGATCTATAAGCTGCTGTTCATGGAGAGGATCCTGTGTAAGCACCGTCATGGATTTGGTGCTTGGGGGGTAATGTTATGTATTTCATATTTCCTTTCATGTTCTTATCTTCTTGTAAGTACTGCATTTTACATAGTATAAATAGTCCTGTATTTTGTAAATATATTAGAGTATGGTTTTGTATTATAAAGAATATACATGATCTTATAATAAGTGTAGTCTTATTCCTCCACGCCATTTCTTCTCGTCATGTCTCTCGGTCATCCTGGATCTCTCCTACTATAAATAAGCTTGTGTGTCTCCCTTGTCAAGACAAAACAAATATGGGGATAAATTCAGATCACTTTTTAATATAGGCATATCTTGTGGACGCTTAAGGAATTCAATTTTTGAAGATTTCAACAATCCAGATTGTTTAACTCAACTTCATGGGCTGGCAGTATTCCGAAAAGTGTTTACTAGAAAATGGATGAAGACGTGTTATACTTCTTACGAAAACCAAATATATTACCTTGATGTAATTGAAATTGTCAAAGAAGTTGTAGAAAGATAAAAGAAGGCTACGTCAGATCCTCCATCCTTTTCATTGCCTAAAACTTAGTTCTTCGGAGAACAAATAATCATCGATAGCACTCTGAAAAAGCTTCAAAAAACAAAAATTGAATCTTCTTTTAATAAAATGTTTAAAGCTTGTATTTATTCTACAATAGAAGTTTTAGAAAAAAAAATATAAAAATACTTCCAATTATGTAGTTCAAGTATATCTGAAAAAATTAAAGATGAAGTAACGTCGGCAAGGTGTCATAATATGAACGCTGAGGAAGTAAACGGCATGTTTTCTGCGATAAAAAATAAATCACAGAGTGCAACAATGGACTATATATCATGTCAGTTAAGAGCTTCAAAGAATAAAACTATTCAATTTTTATACAATATGGATACTCCACTGAGAGAAGACATTATAAAAAAAGTATCAAATTAGCCAGAGATTATAGAAAACAGAAAATAATGCACCATGAAGAAGTAGGCAACGAATTGATAAGGAGAAAAATTATAAAAGAAACATCCAAGGACGACAAATTGCGGAAGAAGTTAGAAAAAAAATTAAAGAAAGGCGAATTACAATCACCATGGAATGATGTAACTAATATCGATGTATCTACTAAAAATGAACTAATACGAATTCTTCTAGGAAAATAATTGGAAAAAATTCCTGTCATTTATGGCTTGTAGACTCTGAACTAGAAACTTTTAATGCTAAAGTGGATGATTTCGATGTTGAGATAATGTCTTATAATATATCATATTAACCACAAACAGAGAGTTACAACGTCTTAGAAAAATATGAAATGTCAGTATATGCTTTAGGAGCTGATACTTAGTTGGAAATTTTAATTTTTTTCATTAATTTAATCGAATCTGGAAATTGATATATTCTACGAATTCATTGGCAACTCTTTTCATTCAGAAATTGTTATTTTGACATTATGTTATCTATAATCATCAGAGTTTTACAGCAACCTATCAATAGTTGAATCGTTAGACAACTTTTTTATCATAAAATTTGTTATTCCTATAATTTTCTTATCCTTTTTGATGAATCCATTATTTATAAACACCTTCAAAAAAATAATTAACTACAAAATAGAAATGTATAAATTTAATAATTATTAATTTGAATTACAAGTTGTTTTATGTCAAATCTGATGCATGATCAGGTCAGTTGACGATAAATAAACAGCAAACGTTGAGTAGAACCTAAAAGTTAAGGAGAAAAGGTATTAAGTTTTGGACCCGAAAAATCAGAAATACTCCATGATTATCCAACAAATTATAGTAAAAGTGATATTTATCCCAAGTAGAATGCAAAAGTTATCATGTGAGCTAATTTTTAGTCCAATATTGTGATTTTTTAAATTTGGTTAACATACCTAATTATAATATTCGAAAAAATGAAGTAATAAATAAAGCAGAATCCTTTGTATTATATCATTCGTCTTTGTCGAGATAAGGGATTATATTTCTCCAGAAGAATCTGATTTCGTGCAACAGCTGCAGCATTCAAAATATTATTCGTCATTAAATTTTTCGTTTACTATTTCGATTACACACTTATCGTTCGTCTGACGTCACCTTTCGCCATCGTCAAATTGTGTTGTTATCATTTGTCAATTGTGTCGTCATTGTTATTCATTTTGTCATTGCTTGGTTATATTAATTATGAATTTGCAACAAGTCATCCCGGGAAAACTTGAAAGTTTATAAATTGTTGAAAGTTCGTGAGATTTGCAAAAATTATAAAATCTTTCCAACGGGTCCAAAAAATGAATAACAAGAAAGAATAATCTCAGTCTTTCATGAATAGTGAATGTTGTGAAGATGATACTATTTCTGAGGATTGATTATTTACACTCTTCTCCAATGTCTTTGAAAAAATTTCATCAATGAAAGGAAACCTTAAGAACTCATCTCTACTGGCATTGATTACAACACCTCTCTTCTATGTACACGTCGAAGAATTTCCAGTATTGTGGGAGGATTTTGATACCTTAATTCATTTGGACTCCAATGTCATTTCTTTTTATAAATATCGTTACTTACGTCAATCGCTCCGAGGCCGAGCCTCACATTGCTTAGATTATTTTTATCCCTTAACTGAATATTACGAAAATACCATTAAGTATATTAACAATTGCTTTGGACAACCAAGAGCAATGGTTCGAAATATAATATAAGGTTTTATGGAATTAAACCCATGAGTTCCGTTGATCCTAAACAAATAAAGGAATATTTAGATTGATTATGTGATGGCCTTCATATTTTGAAAAGTACTGTGAAGGAAGCTAAAGTCCATTACGACGTCATAATGGTTCCTCTTTACGAATCAAACCTTCCCTCTGAGCGTAAGCAGTCCTGGGAGAGAGAACTAATTAAAGACGAAGAGAAGCTCCCTTCAATAAAAAAATAAAAATTTGGTTCTCAAGTGTGATATCTGCTCAAAAAGCTTCGCATTCACCTTCTCATTCATCATCAAGGGATTACAGAAAAATCCTTCATTGAAAATCTTCCTATTCTTATGATACTTCCATTTAACCTACCTGCTTATTATTTAGAATTTCAAATCATTCCTCAAAAGAATGTCTTCATTTTGCTCAGGAGTCCTCTTCCTACCATTGGAATCTGGCTAAGAAACTTAATTTGTGTTTTACATGAATATCTGATAATCAAACCTCATTTGTTGAAGCATATTTTTTTTAATCTTCCATGGAAATTCGTAGTTTTTGTTTTAGCTTTGATATCTAGTGGGATTTTATTACCCCTAGAAGTCCTTTTTGAGGAGGTTTTTACGAGAGACTTGTTTCGTCTATAATAATAAAATAATCAAGACTATATTCTATTACATTCTTGTCTCATCTATTATAGTAGGAAAATGAGATGATATTTGACAAAAGAGGGTCGAGGAAACTCCTTTTCTGATGTTGTATTCGCCTCTTTCTTTCTTTCGATAACAAAAATCACTGCCATGATATCTTAATAATATCAAAATAATTCCACGAAACAAAAGCATAAATCTACTTTACCTCAAGTTTATTCACTTTTTGATATAGTACAACTAATAATTTTTGTTTTTCCACAATATATTTTTTTAATAATTTTTCATAGTCACTTATGTTATATTATAAACTTATATTTTAATTGTAAATCTTTGAATGTATGCCATTAAAAGACAATATTTTTTTTTTTTAAAGTTGAAATTTATTTTCTTGAAATTGGAGTCTCCATATTTTTAAAATTTTCTTGATTCCTGTCATTAGACACACTTTTTCTCTCCCCTCACTTTTCGATAATATATTTTTGTTTGTTTGTTTTTTTAAGTTCAAAAATTCACAGAATCTACAAGATGCAATTTCTGTGCAGCTTTTACACATATTTAATTCATAATGAAGGTATATCGCCTGTCTTGCTAGAAGTTGGGAGTCATTTGAAATGCTCTATGATGGTGATCTGATGTCAGTTCATTTTTACAGATGCTTGAAACCTTTTTTCAAGGCCTTTCAATTAGTTTGCACATCTTATTTTACTTTCAATCAGTTTTACTTAATTCTAATAATCGTGCCTATACTTTAGTATTTTAGGAGTAAATCAATTTCTGCTATTGCTGTACTAAAAGCTTCTCAATTTTCTGTGGGTGAGTGTACTTTTCTCCTCTTCCAAAGACATTTAAATGGTTTTTTGCGATTCATGTTATTTTCCACCAATTTCACTTTCATTTTATGAAAAATGCCATATTTTCATTCTTTATGAATTGCATAGATATCATGGAGAGATCCTGCCAAATGTCGCTCGTATTTTTCTGCGGCAGCCTATTAGCTTTTTGTTTTTACACCCTACGTGCGAGAGCTTCTATTTTCTTCAAAGTAAATGAAGATCCAAAATTCATTAAATGAGCACAAACCTTGACCATATTTTTTTACTGGTTGCAGGACATTCCAGACAGTATATTTTTCGTCTCCAAAACTTTTTCTTTTTTGATATCCTACAGCTGATATCTGTTTGTAATCAGATATAATAGAGGGTAGTGTATTAAATGCTGAAAGAGGATTATTTTTATCCTTTAAAGCTACCATGTAGTTAAGTTTATTTTCAAAAGGGTGCCTCGATCTGGATATTCTACTGAAGGTCATAGCTGGGCTTTACAGGTTTTCAGCCATCATTAAATCATCGATTCAGTGTATACAAATGAATTTTTTCAAGCCACAACCATTTCAATTTGTTTCTCAATTCACTTTACCTTGCTGCATACCTTTCAGGATCACGTGTAACATTTATGTCACCGACGACTATTACGTTCATGTTAGGAGTATCCAGTATTTTGAATATATTTGTAAAGTAATTGGTGATGACCTGATTTGGCCCATATATAGGACAGGCTCTAGTTATTTTGGCGAGTACATTAATAACAACTGTAACATGGTTTCAATCATTATCAAAGCGGAGGAAATTTGGATAAAGAGCTTTATTTGTTACTACTGCAACTCTTCTCCAAAGATGAAAGGAGTTTATTTTTGCTTTGCTTATACAGGGAGCGGGATCAAATTTTAACCTACTTTAAACCTTGATAACTTGAAGACGACATTATCAAATAAAAAACCGGTTACCAAATAGGAAAGCTATTCTCGTCAGCTGACGATACATAGTTCAGTTAGCATCATGCCGTCATCATATGAGAAGATAAAGAGCTATAAGTGGAACGAAGAGCATTCAAGGTCCGCCGTTGGTTAATAATGGAGGTGAAATCTCCAATTCAACGATTGCTTCAACATTAAGAGTAAATTTACGGACTGTTCAGCGTATCTGTGAGTAGTTAGAGGACACCTGGGATGTTGATGCCGCCATAAAGAGGGCACCCAAGGAGGAGGGCGCCGACAGGAAGGTCCGGGAGACCGACTTTGTCGACAAGGTGAAGAAGATGGTTGAGGATGACCCTACCTACGAGGGATCTGGGCTGCCATGAGAAAACATTAAGGGTCTGTGTATCTGAGGATTTAAGGTGCAGGAGCTACAAGATGCAGGTGGGCCAGATCTTGACGCAGAAGGCATATGACAACAGGCTGATGAAGTCAACAAAAATAGCTCCTCAAAAACCCAAAGCAGCCCGGGATGCTGTGGTTTTTCTCTGATGAAAAGAATATCTGTCAAGATCGGAAGGTCAACAAGCAGAACAACAGGTGTATAGCCACCTGCACCAGCCATGTGAGGAAGGTAATGAAGACCAATTCCCTGCAATGGTCATAATGTTCGGGGTGGTCAGCAGTGAAGGTCATGTTATGCCTCCCCACATGTTTGAATCAGGTCTAAAGGTCAATACAGAGGTCTACCTGGATGTTATGGAGAAGGTGGTTCTGCCCTGGATCCAAGGGGTGGCCGGAGACAGGCCCTGGGTATGGCAACAGGACTCAGCACAATGCCATGTGCCCAAATCTCCATGCAGTGGTTAACTGAGAACTGTTATGACGTCGTAACCAAGGATTTGTGCCTCCTAGCTCTCCCAACCTTAATCCTTTGGACTATTTTGTCTGGGGCTATGTCGTGAGACATACCAACAGACATCCCCATAGCACCAAGGCCAGCCTGATGGACTCCATCAAGGAGGTATTCGGCAACATGGACAATGAGATGGTCAGAAGAGCCTGTGGCCGGTTCAGAGGGCGTATTGAGGCTGTTATTGATGCCAACGGTGATTATATCGAATGAATGGCTACTCTATACCTATATGCTCGTCATAGTTTTAATTTTCAATAAAAAAGTTAAAAAATGTATATTTTGTGTTGTTTTTTGTAGGAAAATATTTTGGCGACAATTTGATCCCCGCTCCGTGTATATAAGTTGTGAGTATTTAGAAATAATTTGACTATGATTTTTCATTTGTGACCCTGGTATAGTAACAATGTCAGGAAAGCATAATGGTTTGAAGTTATGCAATTTTTTTAGGGGCTTTTCTATGTGAACCTATAGATTTGACAAAAAATGAAACAATTGATTCTATGATTATATTCTGTTGCAAGTTTGTGTTAAGTGACCACATGCTTTTCTTTTTTGCCAACTTCTATTTTCCTTGGTAATTTTTAATTATCAACGAAACTGAGCCTAACGAATGTTTAATATAAGATTTAGCTATTGATTGAAAATGAATTTGATATGCAGATGACTTAACAGTGATATTTTGCAGGAGTCCGTATATAACCATAAAATCAAACCAAAACACATTTGGGGTGTTATCTTCATTTTCTTAATTATCTGGTCTGCTGTTGAATGAAGAAAAAACTTAGATCATCAGTCCTTATTAGGGGTGACATGGAAATGCTTGGCCTAATTTTAAATTTTAATCAAAGTTATAACTCTTGGGAGTTGAAAAATTATGTAGGTAAGTATGGGATAGGAACAAGGCATGAAATATGTATTTTATTCCTAAAGTAACGGAACTTTTCCGTATTACACCTTTCAATAATAGTTCTGCTAAAGAAATATCATTTATTGGAAATTGGAAGTTCCGTCTTGAAACAATTAACCCCCCAAAAAAAAAAAAAAAACCATACACACACACAAGAGAGTCCACTAACCCTTGACCTTGAACTTCGGGGATCTAGGGATTATGGATCTCGTCTATCTATGAAAATTGCTAAATGTTTCATTAACAAAATGTTGTGAGTACCTAAATTGTCGCAGATGATAATTTCACAGATTGTCTGATTAATAAACTAGATTTGGTCTTTTATTCGTCTATTTTTGGAACAAACAGTTCAGTAGAGCGGTATCTTGCCCCTTCTAAAATAATAGTATATTTTATAAATACTTCTAGCCTTGAAAAGTGAATGCGTACACTAACCTGAACATCTTCCAACGCATATTTCGATGACGCAGCATTGAAAAAAGAACGCAATAAAGCCTTAAGGCAATTACATATAGTTTTTGTACGTCGAGCAAAAGAAGATTTACTTACAGAATACGATCAAGGACTCACGAGGGTGCAGTCAAATATTTTAATGACAGACATTGACCTTATTTCTCCCGTCAATGTATAAAGGAAACAACCGATTATATTTATAGGGACGTGATTAAAATAGTTAGTAACTTATTTAATCAACAACTGCACAAAGAATACTTTTTCTCTACTTCGAATAATGAAAAAGTTGATGTAATTATAATAAAAACGCAATATCTCATTTTAAAATTACATACTATAATATATTTTTTCTTACATATTGTTAATTTTTACTTAAATGTTTTAATGAAAATGTTGAATCCTTTTTCATTTCACCCCAAATTTATACTATTTCATGATATTTATAAAAATATTGCTAATCGTCCAATATTTTATAATAGTGTTTTTTGAATTTCGTTTGTTTATAGGTTTTAACTAAATTTTTTCCTTGCCCATTACCATAACATAAAAAAAACGATCTGATACCGTTTAAATTAGGTCCATGCTTTGATACTTATTCAAATATTGATCTAGATCAGTTTTGTAAAAATTACTTAATTGACGAAAAAAATTGGTTGTGGACCAGGTCTCAAGACTATTATATTTTAAATTGTTATTTTCCTTAAACTACGGATTTTATTTGAATTACGTGTATAAAATAAGTTGCCTATGCCTTCACACCAATTAGAACTGCGCCTTGCACCCACAACTATATCATAATTTGATATATAAGCAAATATAGTTATAAGGTAAGTCACAGAATAGATTAAACTCGGAAATAAAGAAACCACTATACATATATATATGTCGTTAAATTTTGATATACTTGATTATTTTCAAAATTAGGGAAGTATTATTAATTATTAACAATCCTTGAGTGAAAGTTAAAAGCTATCTTACTAATTTTAAATATAAATGTTTTACCAATAATTGTATATCTAGAAACGTACCCTGAGATTACAACAATAAAATCCATAATGTTCCATGGATTTCGAAGATAACTCCCATGGTGTAATATAAAGCCATCTGCGACAATTTTAAAGCACATTTCCATTGTAAAAATTCCCATAAACACTGGTTCTAGCTCTTCCTGGAAAACAAAATGTATATAAATACAATAAGGTTGGTTTAAAATTATTTTTTTTTCAAAATTATTAATGTTACCACCTGTCAGGAAACATTCACCTTAATCTATTTCTTGTTTTATGTTTTACCAAATATAAATACAAAACAATATAATGGGCAATACCAAATTAGTTTGTTTGTAAATTTTTTCATACCATGTCGCAACTAGATATAAAAATATTTAAAAGAGCAAAATTAAAATACAATAACAGTAAAAAAACATAATTTAGTTTACTTTTCAGCCTTTTGTGATTATTTCTTGCCAAAATATGGACGTTTAAAAGTTTCCTACTGTCGTAAAATAATATCTCAAAATATAAAAATGGAAGAAGCAAAAACATCTATACTTAAGTAACCACTTATTAGAATGAGTCCTAATTTTACATAATTCTTGATTGAATTAGATCCCAGACTAATCTAAAATTTAGTAAAATCAAAAATACTTGTTTGGTAAGGGTGTTAAAGCTCTTTAATTTGAAATGGATTCACCCTACTACCTATAAATAATTTTACCCCTTTAATTTTTCTATGTTCTCTTATTATCAGAAAATTGTGTAAAATTGAAATAGCATAAGGAACCGAAATTGCTTGTTTACTGACTGAAGAACGTCTCGCATATACATCATTAGAGAACATCTACAGGCATTTGACTATTGTAGTGTTCCAATGAGAGTACAATCGCCGGCAAGAGTTGTATGCAGAGCATTACGTCATTTTTGTAATACGTGTTCTTTTCATCGTATTTCATTAGTGAATGGTAGAACCGGTTGAGTGTGAAAAAGTTAAGTGCTTCTTCAAGAGTCTGAGATCCTTTAAAAGGAGCCATAATTTTAGAAATTCTTCTAGAATAATTTTTCTTTGATATTTTCCGACTTTTTGGGATAATTGAGAAAAATAGCCATAGGAACGGAGGAAAAAAAACAAGTACACCGTTTCCACTGACAACTAAAACTTTCAACTATGTTTCTACTTGAAGAAAGATGCAAAGAATCAAATTTCTTCATTTATATAAAAAGACAAAAGTACAAAATAACCCACCACCAAAATTTTACTTTAGCATATTCAATTGGAAACTAATTACAAGGTGGATAATATAAGGTATAATATTGTACATAGCGA
Organism: Lepeophtheirus salmonis; assembly: GCF_016086655.4. NCBI lineage: Eukaryota > Metazoa > Arthropoda > Copepoda > Siphonostomatoida > Caligidae > Lepeophtheirus > Lepeophtheirus salmonis. The sequence continues at coordinate 12,814,351 of NC_052142.2, forward strand.
TCTTAATAAGTGTGTAATTATTTGTTATGTAAATTAAGTGAAAGATCTCTGCAACCTCATATAAAAACCAAGCAAATTTTATTAATTTGAAGAAGAACCTAATCTGCAAGGTAATTCTCCTGAAAGGAAAAAACACCATTGAGGCTCCAAAAACGTTATTAGAATTACTTCAGATTTGAAAACTTCTCAAGAAAAATTGGTGATGCTATTCAGTTGAAAATCAATGACTATTTTACAACACTATAACGAATGATATTAAGAATAATATGGGAATTAATAAGCTGATTTCATAAAATGTTCGAGATGGCAAGGTGTGTAAGTCTCGTCACGCCCTCATGAATCGTTTAATATCAATGAAGCCCAATGTGATATGTCTACAAGATATAACAACCGCTTTCGCAACAACTTGTAACTTTTCCTGCACTATGTGTCTCCCCAGCAATTTTAAAAATTACTTTACCGGCTCAGATAGGAAAAGGGGTGTTTTAACATTATTGTAAAAAAGGTTGAATGAATCTTCTGTCGTAAAGGAAATGTCTCGTTCTAGTGATTGGTAGAAAATTTGAAAAAAAATTCATTCGTTATATTGGTGTTTCCCTGTATCATTTTGTGTTGTGAGTTAGGCCCGTCCTTGCCTATAAAAGGAAAGAAAACTCTCGGGAGAGGTTTTATTCACCCACTTTAAACAGTTGTTGTATTGCCACTGGCTATCAAATACAACTTCAAGTATTTCATTTTTTTTATTATGAGTTATTTCAAACATAATTTCTTAAGATTCTCTATTTTGAGCCTTACTAAAAAATTTAATTGATGGAACAACACTCTTTAAATCTATAGAAAGTCTGCAAAGTATCATATATTCCCTTTTCCACATATGATGCATTATTTTGGTAAGATAATTCTTGGTGATGCGATAGCATTTATATTCATTATCTTCATTCAGAAGGGGTAACAACTAATTTAGCCTAAGTAAATGCCTTGGACGTACCAAATTGTGTATATAGTGATTTTTCTGCAAAAACGCTTATTAATTTGCTAGTCTACTTTTACCTACAATGTAACTTTGATCGACCGTATCCAAGTCATTTATGAATATATTCAATATATTTCTTCATCTAGGAATAAACATTATTATTTAAATACTAGGTATATTTTGGTCATCAAAATAGTGGAAAAATAAGTAATATACTAAGAATAATTGCATATTATGTAATAAACTTGAAATGACCATATCACACATAAACTAATAAAAAGATCTCAATTTTTCATTTATCCTGAATATAATAAATATAGAGCTCAATATCTTGCTATCATAACTTAATATGATGTCTAAAGTAAGTTGTGTGATTGAGCAATAAGAATTTTGGTAACTCGCATTACTGCAATCACAATAATTTAATAGTGTTTGTCTGTCGAAATAAAATTGAAGGAATCAATAATAAAAAAGCAGATAGGGAATTCAATTTTGAGGAATATCTTTTTTTTTTAAATTTATTTGTTCAACCAAATCGCTTTATTATTTTGTTACATTTTAACTATTGTCTTCAATAAACAAATAATATTAGCTCTTATGGAAAACATTTAGTCATTATCTATAATAAATTTATTAGTTTGGATATTCTAGATCCTTTCAAGAGTAATATTCAAATATGGTAAGAAGCTGCTTAGAAAAGGATTACCGACTCTATATGTTTGGGAATTGCAACGACATTCAGATATTCCAATTGAATTATGCATAGTTAAGAGGTCCCTTATATTTTTTTTATGACATAATAGTTACCAATAACAATTTATGTGTAATAACTAAGGGTGATAATTTTGGAAAGAATAGAAAAGCGTGCGAGGAGAAGAGAAGAAAAACTTATGGCATCATTGATTAAATAATATACATCTTCTTCTATCCATCAAGAACGTTATTATTTCCGCCATTATTATTCAATATTAATATAATGTTAGATGGTGATAGTCGATAGAGAACTGAATAAAATGCCTAAAATAACGTCGCCTTCTGTCTGGATTTATGAAAATGGAGGCCCAGAAATTTGAAAAATACTTACCAGATGAGAAACAGATGGTTTGTCTGATTTGTCGATATAAATGTGCCTTTAGTCCCCTGTCAAGAACTCCACGCCACTCATTATTCTCATCTCATATCAAGAGCATGGATATTCATCTAAAAAATCAAGTTAATGATGAATACATCAAGTCAGACTTTAACTCTGATCTCACAAAGATGCTTATTGCATGTAATATAACATTATCTATAGCTAATCATCTACGTTCAAAAAATTTATCGAGAAATACACGGGTAAACCTATCCCTTCCCGAGGAACCATCATTAAATTAATGGAGGATGTTGGTACTGATTTCCTTTATATAAATACATATAAAAAGTTTTGAGTCATCCACACCCAATGAAAATCAAGTTATCAGAAAAAAGTATAAAATATTTACTAATTTCGAAATGGAAGTCTAAATTTTGTACTATCTAACAGTAAATATTAAATTTTTTTAGAATCTAACCCTAAAATACGATTGTATTTTAGCTACATATATCAAGAATTATGATACACAACACATTCAATGGCAAAAACAACTGTTTAAATGGTCACAACAACGGGGGTAGTAGCTTTGGATGGTTCGCAACTAGTTTGTCTGAGACTAGTTCACTTGGGTATGATAATTAGGCTTTCCTATATTACATAGTTAATAAATATTCAATCTATTATTTCAATATTCTGTATATATAATTTATTGTTATTAGTTATATGATTCCAATTGTTTAATTTTGTATATTTAACATAAATACATGATGGTATATTTTTTAGTATGTAGATTATATTTAATTAAAGCCTTCTTTTTTTAAACTTGGAACTTCAAATATATTTCGAAATAATGTACTTTGTTGTTTCATTAGCTATTATTCTGAGAGTAAGGTTCATAATGAATTACAATTTCATGGAGTGTGATTTTTTCAAATCTACTGTAACGGATAAAAAACGTCTAAGTCAATTATACGTAGTATATCTTCATTAAACATTTTGCTAACAAATACTTTCGTTATACCCCCAAAAATCATATTAAAGCAGGCAGATGATAATCACATCATTATTTTAAACAATGATACCATATATATTTCCCCCCCCCTTCTCCTTGCACGCGTTTTTCTCTACAATATTATCAACTTTAGTAATAACATAATAGAATAGAATATACTTTGCAGAAAAAACTTTCAAGAAAAGAGATATATATTATCTCTAAGAGTATAGAATTATCTTTCATTTGTTTTATAATGATAAAATAAGTGTTAAAGAAATCAAGGGTGAGCTTGAATTGTTCAGATTATATATTAATCCATATAGATTGCACATCATAAACACTATCTTATAAATGAAAATATATCAACGTGATCGATCGGACACTGAAGGACTCTTATCAATGAATGTTTTGTTAGAGTAGTAAACGAATCAGAGTGGACTTAAGGAGGAATTGACTCAATAATTTCATTGAAGGAGCTGTGGCTGGGGAATGATAAATCTGTGTCTATTCCTCACTAGGTCTTTCAGTCGATTATTCTATCGTTTTATGAAACTCCTTAATTCTTATAAAGGTATACTATGATTATTTACAAGATCTTGAGCAATTGATGCATTCTTGAGTATAGAGGCGATTATTCACAAGATCAGAAGTCACTATCAAATATCTTGATGTTAAGGAACATCTCACAATGAACGATCCTTCCATTAAAATAGACGAGATCCCTTGAACAGAACATGAAGTTGAATCAAAAATCAGATGGCATATGACTGAGATATCCAAAAAGAATAGTATTAATCATTAGGAATGGAAACGATGGAGGAATAGAGGTCCAGTATGACCGAATGCTTCGTAGGAAAGATCCATCTTACATCTAAGTTCGTTTGTTTATTTTTCTTTCAATATTACGAATACAACGGAAATTTTGATTAATTCAAACAGATTATATTGGCATTTTCTAGCCAAAATTGGAACAAAATAGGGCATATTTTGACTAGACTTAGGAAATTAAGTAACGTGAAACAGATGAAACTATAATTTAAGTTATCAATATTGTATTAATGTATTCCTTCATGCATGAAAGTCAAAATAAATATGGAAAATTATGATGGTCCTGAAAAAACCCATGCGGAAAAGAAACTGTGCTGTAAAAAGTGCTCCCAGAAGATCCCTGCTAAAAAGAATCACGCTGAAAGGTATGCCCGCCAAACAAGATCATTAAATTATCATTATGTAAATATGTTAGAGATCCAAGGGATGTAGTACTGCAGTTTCAAAAAGATGTGAATGATATTTTAGATAATGGGTCCTTTTTTTTAAGAAGCTACATGTCAGACTTAATTAATACTTATCGAATATAAGAAGCTTCGGAAGATGATATGCAGAAAAAGGTCTTAAAAGAAAATAGCCACACTGAGCGTAAACAAAAATTGAAGAGGGAAGATAACATTACAGCATTTTCAATTAGCAAAATTATACATAATTGTGTGCCCCTGATAGTGAATAACGTTAGACCTATAAAAACAAACTTTTTTGAATTTTGATGTTTCTGCATATCTCCCTATGCTTTAAGATGTGAAAAGCGCAAAAAACATTTTGTTAGGGATCTACGTATGTCTCATATCCTACCTCATCGGCCTTAAAGTTTTTCCAAAATGCCTTTTTGATGATTTTGCGTAGTTTTTGCACAAAAAGTATAAAAAATACACACTATTGAAAGCCAAAAAATACATTAAACTAAAATATAACTATTTCTTAGTAATACTTATGTATTTTATTTTTTAAGTATAAATTTTTCGTGAAATGAGATCAATAATTATATGGGTAATGATTTGTAACATATAAACAAAAATAAAGACTGTGGGAATAGGTACTCATCTATTAGAACTTTTTTTTTTTTAATTATTATTTTAAATATGAAAGGCATTAATAAAATGTTCGTATGATCAATTTTTTATTTTGGACCTGCAATTAATAGTTTAGACAAAAATAAGGGCTTAAATTATGCTCTTTTAAATGCAAAAGAGCTAATTACTAGCAAATTAACCAATGAAGAAGAAATTTATAACAAGGACGTAAGACCAATTTTAATTTCCTCCGACGCCCTGTATAGAGTGGTCAATATGAAGATTCCCAATCTTTAATTATTATTATTATTTATTATTAACATACTGAAAGTTAAGATTTACGATATAAATTGTTATTTAATTTTAAGATTTCTTCAATTCGTGCTGAACCCCCAACACCTGAAACAATATTAATAAAAACACAATATATCTTCGTAATTATAACTTTTCCATTTATCAATATATTATATAGAAACCCCTGCAAAATACAATAATTGACTTACTTTTTAAATTTTTTTCCTTTATTCAATATTTTTAGATTTCTTTGTTTTTTTCAAATGAACCTGACTATTCATATCTATAATATAATTGTTTGAAAATAAATCAAACAATTTAGAAGCAACAAAATTCAAATAAGTTAAAAATTCATGTCTGCACACTTGCTGTATTCAATCCATGTCTCATTATCCTGGGATATCAGTATTTCATAAAGACAATATTCCAGAATCTTTATAAGAAGAAAGAAAATTTGTTATAATATCACAAACAAATACAAACGTCAGTAAATTATAAATATGAAATATAGTCAGAAACATAAAATTCCTCGGCTTCACAAGTCACCCCCATTTGTTTCATTAAAAAAAGAATCAATAATTTGATAATACCATTTTCATCGATTAAAATATTTAGACTAGCTAAACCTAACCCTACACGATTCATTTATTCCTAAAATAGATTTTGCAGGAGCCCTTGCTATTTCCATATTGTTTTAAAGCTTCATAAGAATCATAAGAGAACTTCAATGATATATTGATATACTGACTTTGATTTTTTATATATAGGTTGACAAAATAAGACTTGGTGAAAGATTTGATTTGTATATTTGATTCATATGCCCCTGTATTTTTGACAAATTTCGACAACATCGTGAGAATGAGCTTCCAAGTGTTCATCATGGGGTTCAAAAAATGGAAAAACTAAATGGTTCCTATTAATTAGATCATTGTTGAAATTTTTGAAAATATGGATTGAATAAAATAATAAGAATATCTTTTCTTTTGAGATGGATAACGGATTTTCAATATGGTGTGGGGTAAAACCATTTCCTTATTCATTTTAAAAAAAATTCATGCTTGATCAAACGGCGACTAGTCTAAGCATGGCGTCAGTAACAAGTTTAAGAACTTTGAAGAACCATTTTTTGATGACTTTTGAATCAATCTTTGAGCAGAGTACACCTCGTCTATGTTAATATAGAGACCTTTCTGTCCTTAGCATCGAGCGAAGCTATTTTAAAACTGAAACAATCAGATGTTGAGTTATCTATTCTTGCTTCCATTAATAAAATGCTAGTGAATCTTTTGATGTGTTTTTCTGAAGGCAAAACAATTAAGCCAGACGAAATTATTTGTTGATATAAAGTCAGACTTGTTGTTTACCATAGCACAGACATTCCTAGAATTAGTGGAGAATATCTCCTGCCATATGGAGTTTTTGAATGAAGTAATAGCTGCTCTTGTATACATTCAAGATGATTAATTTTTTCCTTGAAGTTATCGAGGGCATCTATGATATCCTCTAAGATAAAAAATTACTCCGTTTAACTACTCAAATAAGATACAAAATTGTTCACATTTTTATCCTTAGGCTCAAATTCATTAAACCAGGACAGCGGCAATGCATTTCGTAAGATATAAAATTGATACTATTATATATCATGAATAATACATTTACAGTTGTGGAGTACGAGTCTTAAAAACATTATTAGACTCCACAACCATGTAATAACTAATGAAGTGTGACTCAATCATCAAAAATAGTTATAATTGCAAACATTCGATGATAGTAAATAAAAAGACAACCTGACAGGGCCGGATTTATCATAATGACTGAAGAGGATGAACCCCTAGAGCGAGTGGGGCGCTGCACTTACTACAAAAAGTGCTTAATAGGTCTAGGGTACGCCCAACCTCCGCAGAGAAATGGCTCAAAACATCCAACATCTTTCTACACCTACACTTTGGGGATCCACACGTTTTTGATCCGGTCCTGGAGCTTAGAGTTCACCTATTGTCGTATGCAGAAAGAATTTGACATAATAATTAAAATATTACCCCTCTCCTTCATTTATACACAAATCATATCTAGTAAAAAATTCAGGATACTTTTTATGAATAAATAAAAAAGAAAAAAAATGTAAATCCACTTAGGTAGTAAACAAAAAACAGTACCTTCTCCATCTCTATAGTACTCCCTGTCTTATATATACTTTCTTGTGGGTATAGAAAAAAAAACAATCATCGCAAAATATATACTTCAAAATTTTGTTCAGCTTTCATTTATATATATTCATTTACTTACCAACTGTACGGATAGCTTTGATTTGTCTTTGTGTGGCAAATGTTGATCTAGCGCCATTACGATACAATTGGCTGGAAATAATAGAAAATCACTTTATATATTTCCTTACTATAATCATATGATCGTTCAATCTTATATATAATCTTCTTTTTGTTTACTTTTTTTATTTATTCATTTATTTCAATTGCATAGTCAATGTTTTCATGAAATATAGTAAACATTCTAACCAAATAAAAGCTTTATTCGACTATATCTATAGTTATTTAATATAATAATTAGAAACAAGCATAATTAATATAATTATGTACAACCTTCATTTTTTAACTAGCACATGGTCTACCGATGTTTACGACTCTACTTTTACCTAGGTAATATTATATGCATATCTTAGAAGTAATAAACGGAACAATTCCAATATTTATCTCATTCCCCCTTTGTTGAGGTGAGATCAACTTCGTCAACCAAAGGTTCTTATTTGCTTTGTCCCCCATGTCTCTTCATAAACACTTTTTCAAGATTCAGTAATCAAGACGGAAATGTGGAGCCTATTGCCGATCACCTTTGATAAAAAAATATTCTTTCATTTTTTGTACAAATGATGGTAAGTGTATAATAAAGAAATTATTTAATGGAAAACATCGGTTAATACTAAATCCCAACAACTTAGGCTTAATTATCTCGTCTTTAACATAAGGGAACCCCTAGTCCAAATTATACTACTAAATCTTTCAACTTGTCCGTTTCCTTGGGGATGATAAAGAGTTGTTTTATTCATTGTGATTCGTTTTTGTAGTAAAATTGTTTTAGCTCCTTAGAAATGAACAATGCTCGTTGGTCATTATGAATATAGGACGCCATTCCAAACAGAGAAAATAATTCGGCAAGACAATTAATTACCGTTGATGATGTCATGTCTCGATAAGGAAAAACAAATGGGAAGCGTGAATATTCATCTATGATTGTTAAAATGTATCTGTTTGAAAAAAGCTAAAGTACCCTTAAGGTTGATTACAATCCGCTCCATAGGTCAAGTTGCTTTGACTATCGTCAAACTATTATCTTAATAAAAGATTGGTTTAAGTTCTAGACATATTTTACACCTATTCACTACTCCTCTTACCTCTTCTAGATATTAGGGTAGATTCTTAGACGGGGGAAAGTGAGCTAATCTACTGATTCTAAGATAAGGTAGACCTTGATGTAAGATTTTGAGGTCATCAATTGTTTAAGTTGAAGCACATATTCTGGAAATACGTCTGCTGTGCGTTTTTATTGTTTGATCTATATGTAATATTATATGAAAACACGAAAGATCGAGTCCCAATTGAAGAATTTTATCGCTTTTTATTCTATTTCAGTGTTTTCCATTGTACATAATAGATACAGCTCCTTCATCACCGATTACCATAAACTTTTTTCCAATCGGGAAATGACGCAATTTATAGACTACGATAGCATAGGCTTCTTTTCTATAGAGGAATGTATAATTTCACTTTTATTTAAAGTTGGTGAATAGAAGGCTAGAGGTCTTTTTGATTTAGAGCCACTCTAATTGCAAATTCTGAAGCATCAGTCTCGTTTGTCATTAACTCTTCTGGGTCTACTGCAGCAAAAATTGAATTTGCTATTTATATTTATACTGTATTAAAGGCTTCATAAGCTTCTTTTCCTATCGAAAAGTGATTGATATCTGTAAGTGGTCTCAGCTTTTCAGAAATTTTTTGTACCCATTTGGAATAGTGAAAAGATCAGTAACGTAGAAATATTTTCGGAGACGGAAGTACTCAATAACGGATGTATTTTATTGGGATTCGGCTGAATATGTGTTCCTTGAGAATTCCTTAGCAAACCCTCTAATCCGAATCCCTACGCTCTGCATGATTTTTATTACCGTCTGAGTGACAAAATGGAAGCCATCAAGCCAGTCGCACCGAGATAGCCAAAGAATCCCGAAACGTTCGTCAGTCAGACCTCTCCAGATACACCCATGTGTTCGTTAGTGTTGATGCAGTCAGAAAATCCCTCCAACCGCCTTATCAAGGACCTTTTGAAAAACACGCGTAAAACAATCACAATTGACCGTAAAGGAAAGAAAAGAAGGATCGCGTGTCCGTTTACCGAATCAAGCCTTCCTAATAAATCCCGGAGAGGCTCACCATACCAACAAAACAACTACTTCAACTAAGAAAGTTACTTTCCTCATCCCACCTTCTAGTCCTTCAGGCTACCCAACCTAGCAGCACCCTATCAGTTGTCCCTCCTTCCTCGTCACTGGGGAAGTACTGTAGCAGAGAGTATGAAGAGAAATAGAATGAACGAGTTCAGAGTATTAAGAAGAAAAGAATTGATATGAAGATTTGAAGTGAAGAGAAAGGAATTAGATTTAAGATGTGAAATAAAAAGAAAATGTTGAAGTACCTACAAAGTGAAGGCAAAAAGGGTTGCAATCAATGCACTCTTGCATTAGATGGCTTTCAGATAGACCAGTTTTTTGTAAATATTGTATGATTAATATTTGTATTAACTTAATCTTTGGTCATTATTATTTAAGCATTTTTATTTTTTCATTAACATATTTGTAGTCGGTTTTTTTAGTAGTTAGGTGTTTGTGATTTCAATTAATCAAGTAGTATAGTCGATAATTATCTTTGATTTTAATTTCTAACAGAATATGGGGTGTATTTTTGTATATATATTGATTGATTGGAAATAAATAAATTAATATTTCGCTACTCTTAGTGATACAACACTTGATTGAAAGTTTATTTATTTATCAATAGCTTTAAATCTACATAATAACCACAGCAAGAGTATCTCAACCGCAAGTTTGGCATATGTTCCCTGTGCTTTTGACCTCCTTCGTCGTAGATCCGTCTATGCCTCTGATTTAACATCGCTTCTTTGTATATCATCGAATATATCAAAATTCACACATCTCGTATTGGTATCAATTGCTACCGATAATTAAGGGAAACTTTTGCCAGAGTATAATGCTATTATTAAGCCAGAGTTTTCAACAAAGGGACCAAAACATGCCATTTTTTTTCAGCATTGAGACAACTGGACCACCTCTTTACGCTAAGACTCGTCGACCTTCCCCAGAAAATTTAAACTAGCACTAGTGCATCCCTTTTACACATGGTGCCAAAAACTAATGCTAATTGGGGACCATGTACGATTTTGGACGACTCAATAATGTCAGAATTCTAAATCGATATCCTCTTTGGAACAAACAGGATTTTGCCTCCCATATAGTGGGCTGTTCAATATTTTTTTCGTCGATCAAGTGAAAGGATATCATCAGATTCCAGTAGACCTTGATAGTATACCAAAAAAAAAACCTCATTACCACTTTTGGCCTCTTCAAATTCGTACAAATGAATTTCCCTCTTAAAAATTCGGCACAGACGTTCCAAATATTCAAAAAATTATCATATGATCGTGTTCTAATTGGGCTTGATTTTGGTTTCGTTTATTAAGACAACACCTTAAATGTAAATTTGTCAAAGGAACACCATCTAAAATGCTTGACAACACTTTTCCAGAGACTCCATGATCCCGAATAAGCCATTAATCTAGTAAAATGTACATTTATTGAAACAAATGTTGAACTTTGTCGGTGATAATATAAAGTCATCAGTCAAAGTAATCTCGTTGGACAGGTCAAAAAGTTCAAACTTATCCCTTCCCTTCCAATCTCGCAAAGTTCCAATAATTCCTGGGTTTTTAACATTTTATCATCGATTTTTTTATGCTAATGATAAACTTCTAAGACTTCTTTTTTAACTGCTAAATGAATCTCCACGGACCAAAGCATTTGTCACTGAATACAATATTGAGCCTACTATGGAATTAAAGGAATACTAAAATCGTGTGAAATCAGCATTAGCTAATGCTACCTAACTTATACATCCAATTCAACACATCTTTGGAAAAGATAACACCGTTGTAGGCACATTATCAAGAATGAATATAGTTTAATTACCTTTGATTTGAATCTTGCATTATACAAAGCCAAAGATGAAATGTCCTCCTACCGCACAACTAAATCTAAATTTCAATTGTCTGAGGTAGATTTTGGTTCTTCAGACAAACCGATTTTGCTTTAATCTTATATTTCTGGCCTCCATTTCCCGCCCGGTGGTTCCTCTGTCTTTTAAATGATCAGTATTTGATATTATTCACTCGTTATCACATACATCAGCTCGTTCTTCCATTAAACTTAAAAACAAAACTATGTTTGGAATGGTATAAATAAAGAAATGAAACTTATGCCTCGTCAATGTATTAAATGTCTCATTTTTGCTTTAGAAAATATAATTGAACTCTTGATGTTATGGGTAAGTTAGCTTGACAAAATACTAGATGTCTGGAGATATTTATAAAGTAATATCAGTCTGTATTTAAGAGCTTTTCTGTATTCTTCGTTGTGACGATCCATTTAGATGTTTTAAACTGACCATTTGTGGCATCTAGTTGTATCATTTTATGGTCAGAAAAAAGATTCTATAGGATAACAAGACTTTCTATATATTTTTTTAATCTACTTGGCGACATTACAGTCTATTTTTGAAGTACGAGTACTATTCCTCTAATAGTAATTGTCATCAGAATTTAGTATCTTGATTGAATCTACTAAATTAAGATCTTACATAAGGTTGTGTATGAGAAATATGTCAAAGTAACCAATTTTTTAAAAAAATCTACTTACACTTCTCCTACAAGAGTACAAATTCACTGGGAAAAAGCATTCATACTTTTTATTTGGTCCATATACATTAAATAAAAAAATCCCAAAGCTATTAATTGTTATATTTATTCTATGTCATTGGATTTTTCCTTAATATTCCTTAAATAAAGAATACGAATCACTCTTTTGAAAATGAAGATACTTCTCGAGTAACCAAGTCCAGTAAAAAAAGTATTTATAGTTTCGAGGTAGAAAAATTGTACACTGATTGTGACATGTGGATGAAACTTCACTTCTTACATCTTAAAAACAGACGAAGTCAGAGTTAAGTTTCATGTGTCTTTTCTTTAATGTATGCGTCTTTTTTCGATCCCATCTAACTCTTATGTTCAACGGAAGTATTGTGAGACTGTCTATAGTTGAATGTATTAATTCCTCATGAACTTTTTTGGAGTTTCTTTATTAGCTGGGGAAAGGCCCGTATCTGGAGTTGATCTCTTGGACCCAGAATCTTTCCTCTTGCGGAATAACATACTAAGTTCTGCAAAAATCGCAGGCTTTTTTTCCTTCCGACGTTTTATACTTTTTAAACACCCTAAAGTATTATCTTCAAAATTACAAATTTTACCATCTTCTTGTTCCAGAGGTTGTAGACTTTCCTCACTCAAATGCGCACACGACAGTTGTTTTGCCGACTATTTCGATTAAAGAAATTATGTTCGATTAGTCAAACCTATCTAAACTTTTCCCTACTTTTTTTTCGACTTGACCCTCATTCTCTATCGTCTGGTTTACTGTGTACTACATATACTATCGAAAGATTTGTTTCAGAACTTTCTTTGTTATTTCACTCTTTTTCATTTGGCTTTATTGATTCCTCGTTGTTTTCTGTATGTTTGTTTTTACTAGCAAGTTGTTTTATACAATTAGCCCATCTTAAAAAATATTTGAACATATTTTTGGAAAATATTCAGTCTCGTAACATTTTGCTCAAGTTATAGGTAGAGCATATATAATTCTTGTTTTGAACCCTCTTATCGGTAAAACTATCGTAATGTACAATTAGGGATCAGGCTTAAATGGAAAGTTACCATGTCTATAACACCTTTTAGTCTACTATCATTAATGACACTAGCACAAAAATCCTATTTTCTACTTTCATGTCGGTAGGTGGCATAAGCGAGCGATCTCCATTAATTGATTTAAGATCAATTACGATTTGTCTATTGATTGTTCTAGCAACTATTTTTTTTTAAAGCATTAAGATAGTTAAATTGTGAGTTATTCCCACCCGAAGATTTGTTCATTATTTTCTTATAAAAGAAAAAAGAAAGAAAACGTGAGTCATCGAAGTTCCTTTTAATTTCTGGTGCTTAGTGTTGTTTCTGTCCTTATTTAGGACTAAAGAATGCAGTCCCGTCCAGTTCAGTCTTGTCTATCAATTCTAAAAACTGCAGTCCTGTCCAGTTCAGTCCAGTCTATCAATCCTAAAAACTTATCATGCTCGTTCATTGATGGCATCATAGTAATAATAATTTAGAACATAAAATGGTTGAAGAATGTCATGTAATGGAATATAACGAATTTGATCCAAGGAGGAGTCATTAGTAATTGTAAGTATTTTAAAGCTATACATTTTTATTAATATTCCACCAAAGTATGAAAACTTAATTTAGAAGGAATTCATAATTATTATTGAATAAAAATTTAAAACCAACTGGATATGATTTCAATCAGGAACATCCAAAAGAATGACATTACAGTTTTTCCATCTATAGGAATCCAATTTAAAATTACACTATTATTAAGTATCCTTAAATATCTCTAAAGCTAACTTTCTTTCTTTCTTTATAATTAAAATGTTTGATGGAATGTGTTGAGTAGTGTGTGGACAAAATGAATCTTGATGATCAAGGAAGATCTCCAATTCATTATGTTGCATCATTTTTCTATTATTCTAGATCCAGCATTAGGAGGGACATAACATAGCTTATTATTTTATAAGTTGCCATAATTGTTTTTTTTTTTTGGGGGAAACAATTTTCTCTGGAACAGTGCGAAATTCTCATAGATAGAGACCAAGTACTGTACTCTCTGTGGTGACTTATATATTTTTCATTGAAAAAAATAAAATTCAAATGGTCCTTATCAGAACAACTCCTTTTGTCATAAAAAAAGTTAAAAGCTGTTAGTTATTTAATTTAAGAATCGTGTTCTTAACTAAGATTGAAAAAAAATAATCTTTAATGGTCTCTAAAGTTGTAATATCAATTATTTATTATAAAATTGTTAATAACTTTGAAGGGTTATGTATATTATAATAATTAACTTATTAGGTTGGCAATACATTATCAGCTATTCCATCATTTTCTAATTCTACAAATGTAAATACTTTAATTCAGTGAGAGGTTTCAAGACGGAAAGAATTGTACGTTTGAGGCCATTTTAAAATATGTAGGGGGTGGGGGTAGGCTGAAAAATGCACACGTGAAGGATGGACTGCAGTAGGATACCTAGGGTTGTGGTAATCGTCTTTTGCGCAAGCTCGCCCGCAAATACAACTTCAACTATCTGGTTCCTCTGTTTTCTTTCTGACATAAACAAACCTTTATTCATAAATCATACTTGATGGCCATTGGGTAATTTTGAAAATACTTATAAGATATCTCAATCATGTTTTTTTTAACATTACAGCTTATTTAAAAATTTACTACATATAGAAGCTTTCCTTCACCAAAATATAGCTTTACTTGGTTATATTTAATCAAAATAATATTATCAAGAAAATGTCTTAGTCCGGAAGTATAGAGAAGTACAATTTAGATTATTTGATGATGCATATAAAATATGTGAAATATTTATTAATGGAGAATAGTATAAACAGCAAAGAATAATCAAAATAGTCTAAATGATTTAGTATCAAAGAGTGTTAAAGCAAACACAAAGTCATGTTAATTTAATATATAACGAAGAAATAAAAGCTGTAGGAGATCGTGGAACAAGAGCCAAGAAAGATTGTGTAGACAGTGGTTTCCAATTTCCTGATAAGAATGGGAAAGTTTGCCTTGGAAAAAGCGTCGAATGCACAAGATGTGGCAAGAGAGGCCACTATGCAAGAGTATGTAGGTGTCTAAAAGAAAACTACTTTTCGATCATCAACTATATTCAAAAATTTGAACTGAATAAATTACCAATCGATGCATTGAATGTCCATGGAAATTACTTCAAAAATATAATAGCTATATATGACAGCGGTGCAATTGTATCTGTCGCTGGATCAAGAGTTCAAAGTAAAAATCGATTCCAACCCAATTAAAAGAGTATCGTTTATAATAAATCTTTAACTTAAATTATTTATTTATTTCCACATGAAGGAAGAGGGATTGTTGTATATTATTGATATATAACTTCCCTATCAATGAATATAATATTCTGTAAATTTATGCAAGACAAAATATATTGTTAGTTAGAAAACATCAAACCGATCATTACAGGAAGTGTACTCATAACTTCTTTATGACCACTGACCATAAAGGAAGAATAGATAACTTTAGCACAGAGGCAATAAAGTAACAAATTATTTAAAAAATATTGTTTATATTTACGTGTTGACAACTAAATGATAACAAAATATTCATTCTATTTGGTGATCAACAATTCCCTCAATTTCTTAGTACTTAGTTTGGACCTCCTTTTCGTATTGATGATATTCATCATACTAAAGTCTCTCTCAGCATCACAATTGACGATTGGAGTATTTTTGTATACAAGGCTTTCACTTATTGAGAGTTCCTTTAGTTTTGTGTAGTCAGGACTCTTTTGAAGCACTTCTTTTAACTTGGTCTTGAATGGTTCTTCCTTCAAATCTTGAGTCAGATTTTCTAAAATGGTTAGGCTGGTAAGAAGAGGCAATCTTTCCTCAAGTGCAGTTATTGGCAAAGGTATTTGACGAAAAATTTTCTGAATAAAAACAACTTCTTCTCTTAAGGAATCATTATTAATTACTTCTTGTCCTCTTCTGGTTGCTGCCCAATCTTCATCAAGGCTGTTTAAATATTCTCTGAAGACGTCGAAGTGTTGGTAGTAGTACTTCACTGCTTTCAAACAAGTTCATTATCTTGCTAAAATTGGTGATAAAGGGAGAGGAGTTTTGTACGAAGCAGTAAATACTCTAATTCTTCTTCCAGAGTTCTAAAACATCTTCTTCACATTGGAAATAAGTTCGTTCGTTAGAGGAAACTTTTGTTGAACCCTATCTGCAACTCTATGTAATCTATGAGCAATACACTGAATGTGAATCAATTCAGGGATTGTTTTTGTTTTGGCTTTGAGACAATACAAGGCGGCATCAGTTCTCCTTATAACTTATCAACTGAGCTTATGACGATGTTCTTTACTTTGTTTGCATTTAAAATCTAAACATTAATCAAGTCAATAGGCTAAAGTCTCCCACAGAAAAATCAAAATTGCCGTCATTGAACTCCTTGATGATCTTTTGTCTCATCTAGTGCAACCAAAATAGCCTTTTCTCCACCTCTTCTTTTATTATATTCAAAATTACTTGACATACTTCCCCAACCAAGTTGTTAACGACCCATCAACCTGAAGAAGTTTTTCCAGTATATTTTTTAATAAACTTGGAGAAATTGTGATCATCCAGAACATTAAAATGGATGATACACGACAAAAATAACTTTACTACGTCCAAATTGAATGATGAACCATTTAATTCTCTTTGTCTCACTGAATACGTTATTTTAAGTGAACTAATAAATGTTTCATTATTAAAACCATAGTTATCAATAGGTACATTTCCAATATTGTAATTTACGCATGATTCTCCATATTTGAGAGGATTATATGTATATATATATCAACATTATTTATTAGATGCAATATTCAAGAAACATGGGTTTAATTCTTCAGAATTAATTTCGGATACAATCTCAAAATTTGAAGGGGAAAGGAAATGTGTTGAAAAAGCTAATACAACAGAATATGATTATGAGGAAGAAAAGGATTTGTGTCTCTGGAGCACAATCTCCAACGAAACGAGAAAGTTAAAAAAAAACACAAAAAAAACTATATTATTTATCCTCTGACAACGACAATTTTAGTAGTGAATTATATCAATTCTGCCAGGAATTGGCTGTATCAGCAAGTTTTAATCCAGAGTTTTGACTTTTGACTAAAAGCCGGCACCCCTTCCCTAAATTCAACAAAGTTTTCAAAAAGTACTCCTCCATTCCTGGATCGTCCGTTCCTTCTGAAAGATTATTTTCTTCCACAGGACGAATCACCACTCAATCTATTTTTAGATTGAGTGGAAAATTGATGCAAGTAGGCGAATAGGTGGATTCCACTTGGCAACGAACTTTTCTCTTGCATACTTGAAATAGATCCCCATATAAAAGTTGTTGACTTAAATAATTAATTAAATCCTAATCCATAATCTGATCAAACCAAATAGTTTTCTTACCCACGTAAAAATATAAAATTTCCATTTTATATGTGTCGTTATTGTTGATTTCTGGTCTCTCTACTCTTTCTCTTTAGTCAATCAGACTCAAAGATCGGTCCTTAAACGAAAAAGACTAGACTGACGGTCTTAAGGAACTGGTCCCAAGGAACAACAGGACCGGTTCTAATATTGGACTGTACTGGACCGAATAAATAAGAACCCTTACAACAGTACTTATGCTCAGGTGCTAGATGCTTAAGGTAGAAGGTGAGCGAGTGAAGAAAAAATATGATGAAACAAAGGAAAAAACCGTTTTGTGAGCCTTTAGAGCCAACATGAAAAATTTCAGCAAAATCTATTCATTTGTTTGGCTGTGATTTCCCATATTGTTCCTACACGTTGATAAAAAATTTAATTTCTCTAATCGTTTAGTCTTGTATTATAATTGATAATTAATTCATAAAATTACTACAATCCATTGTACCTAAGTAATAAATAAAATAAATTTGTTTTTGACCTTTTTACGTATTTCGTCTCGCACAACTTATTTTCCTTTTAGTATTCATTGATCATATATATATAAGTATAAAGTTTTATTTTAATTTACTTAATAAATGAATCTAAATTAAATTGAAACCTACCAATAATAGTAAAAATAATTAATTCATAAAATTACTACAATCCATTGTATCTAAGTAATAAATAAAATAAATTTGTTTTTGACCTTTTTACGTATTTCGTCTCGCACAACTTATTTTCCTTTTAGTATTCATTGATCATATATATATAAGTATAAAGTTTTATTTTAATTTACTTAATAAATGAATCTAAATTAAATTGAAACTTACCAATAATAGTAAAAATAATTATCCATTCAAAAACTATCCACCGAACAAACCAAATTACAGCTCTTCGAATTGGATTTTTACCCGATAAAAAAAACAAGCTTGATGGTAATTTATTCGGATGATGAAGTTTCATTTCTAATGATTTTTCCATGACCAAATGAGTTCTTCTTAAAAACTACAATATATTTAATCTTTAAAAATTATTAGACTTAAATTAACGATAAAAAAATCATATTAGTTGTTATCAAAGATTCAATTATAGGTGTATAGGTAATCTTACAAAATAGATAAATTTCTACATCCATACTCTTTTTCTTTTCTCCTTTTTAGAAGAATAATTTTAGTTTCAATCTAGAGTTTAAAAACCTCATTTAGGCATCAGATATCAATGTATAATAAGTATTTATTTTATGGATATATTAAAATGACGATAAAGTTCTTCGTAAGATGAATTCACATCAATATCATAGGTGTAGACACGATTCAGTGAATATTATAGACAAAAAAAAATCATATATTATTAAAATGAATATGGCATTTTTTTCTTTTCGTTAAACTAGTATCTTATATAGTTACTCATGATATAAACAGATGAAGATATGAGATGATATAGGAATTTTATCTACCATTTCTGAATTTCTTGGATGGTACTTCATAACTAGAAATATAATTAAGCCATACTGGTGTAATGTACTGCCATAAGGAAGATATATAGTGATTCTATGCAGTTTATCACTTTGAAAAACTTTTTTCTAAGTAATTTAGATGTCATGTTAAACATCCTGTACTTCAATTTGGTGATTGTCTTAATGGTAAAAAATGACTCTGATTAATAATAGTCCCTAATGACTATAATTCCCCTTTTTTTAACCATATGATCCAAATAAAAAATGAGATCCGTTTTGGGGTCTTCCCTCAAGGGTAAATTTTTTTCTTGGCTTCATTTCATTACTAGAAATTTTGTGTCCCCCATTGTAATCCAGGGTAACTTTTTATTTAAAAATAGAACCAATTTATAAAACAGGAGTAAGATAAAAGCTATATATTCATGTTTAGACATTTTAACCAAATAATAAGGAGCCACTATATTTATAATTATAATGAAACCAAATTACAAATAATTAATGAGAAATGAAATTTAGTGCCCACTAATACATAAATTCCTAAATCATGGAGGAACCTAAAATTTCTTTATCGTTCAAAGTTTTATACACACTAATGCGAGGTATAAACCACTTTTTATAGTGGTGAGCAAGGATATAAATTTTACCAGGCCAACTGTTATTATTTACTCATCTCTATTATACAAATTTTGAGAGGTTAACAGTATTTTTTTTACTATGTTCCTATGAGCAATGTTGTTAGAACACATAATTAGCTGTCGTTTGCTAAAAAAACATTTTCCTAGTTGCCACTATGATCATACAGTACGAGAAGAGGATTGAGATTGCAGCGTTCTTCCTCACGGGATTGTCCCAGTAGGTCATCTGGACAGGACTGGGGCCCCGAGGAAGACAATTTACAATGTATCCATGCGGTTGAAGTTTAGGGAAGATACACTCTCCAAAATCAGACAGGAATCCCTCCGTGTCTGTCAATCTCCTGAAGGGGGCCTTCAAGAAAAACCAAATTCCTCAATTACTGACATGGGCAAATAGATGAACAAGTCGCCATCAGTGCTATCAAGGGTTTTTAAAAATGCAGGAAGAAATTTTATGCGGGAGGGCTGATGAGTACGTCAAAGTCTAGGACAACAAAGCTATCCCATGGATCAAATCCATTATTGGCAATTCTCCCTGGGTATTCCAACAAGGTGGAAAGCCTCCCTTCCCCAATACAGAAAATGTACTTTAAAAAAACTCGTACTTTAATTCAGTAGGAATTGGGCATATTTTGCATTTTAATATGCTGACAAATGTTTACACCAATAGTCATTTATTATTGGAAGAATTCGTTAAGAAATCTTTTGATTTTAAAATATAATATCGTTCAATAGATTTGATATCCTACAATTTGTTTTCTAATGACTGATCACCTTCTTTTAAGACACGAAATATCCCAGCAAGATTTAGATTACTTGACTGAACTAATTTTTTTACCCTTGTTTTCTTTTCAGCCTCCAAAAATTGCCAACAGCTCTTAAAATGGTCGGAAGCAGAGAGCTGTCTATATTGTCCAATTTGTCGCTCTATGGGATCGAATGTTATATTACCAAGACAAATATACTTTATTTTTTTATTATTTAATAAATATTTATAAATTTCACTCGGGGCAGAGTAGTTTGAATGCCTATTGAATAAGTTTCAGGAGCCCTTCTTGAAATATATAGGTGGCACTTTCCAAAAACATTTTAAAAAATTACATAAGAAATCTTAATTATTTTTACAGTTTCGAGAAAATTGGGTTTCGTTCTTCTCGCCGGGATGAAAGTTCCAATTTTGGGTTTAATGGATATCAGACACCAAAACTTGTTTATTATTTGAAAAAATGTCGCAGTTTGGTTCCAATTGTAATGTTCATTTCTTTATTGCCAATGGCCAGATATAGTAGATGGAGTTAAGAAGCGTTCTGCTGAATTTACTTTTTCAAATAAGAAAAAGTTCTTGATATTTGCCGTAGAAAATTCTGCTTCTTGTGACATATTTTCTCTAAATGAGGCAAATAGGTATAAATGACTGTTTATCTATAGGAAATTTTTTAAAAGATGTACGGTGTCATATAACAAAAATATTTGATTTTGAATTCAATACGAATTTTCTATTGATTTCTTAAATTGCCCTTCACAAAATTCTTGATGATAGAGTTTTAGTTCGAGGTATGGTCATTACAAACTCAGGCAATTATTTCGAATCCAATGTCTGTTACTAATTTAATTACAGACTTAGGACACTCTTTACTTATTTTCACATTTATTATGAGAATAGGAACCATGATAATAATGCATTATGTTTAGTTGCTACATTTGAAATAATAAAAGATAGTCTCGTTCTTGTGGGATGGCACATCAGCCTTAGATCTATAAAATTTCCCTCCAACAAACTCAATCCTTTGTGAACAATACACTTCGTCGAAAATTAAAGACACTTTTTTTCTTTCAGAAGACATTGAATTTAAAAGTGTCTTGAGATATAAATTGGTAGAAAAAGATATCCCAGTATTTAAACTCAAGGACCCAGATAGTTTTTGCAAATGTGAAATACTATGTAAACAAAGGCAATCATTCTCTTAAACAATGGTTCTATAAAGAATAACACTACATATTTCCCACAACAAGAAATTTCATTAAGTAACGTGTTGAAGTCAAAGGACTTGTTAATAATAATAATTGATCAGAGTTATTATTCACTTTCTTTCATTGTTCTATTCTTGCTTTTATAACATCTTTAGTTGGAAGTGCTTTCCCAAAAGCAAGCAAATTTCCAACTTGAGGAAGATTTTGAATTTTATAAGAAGAACAGATATGCTGAAATATATTATGAGCGACTATGGAATCACGATAGTAAGTAAGATCGTCGAAAAATTTGTAGGGAATATTGAATTTGAGGGAGTATTCCATGAATAGCAAAAAAAAAGTTTGTTGTCTATGCCATCTATGATCTGGATGTTATATTACAAAGAAGGCAAAGCTAACTTATTTTCTAGGTGACGTAATGACAAAACATTGTTCTCCTCAAAACAACTCAATTCCAATTCTTTATGACGCCCCAAACTTATTTTATATCTAGAAAAAAGTAATTGTTTATGAGACCTAATATGCATTTGAAAGAATAGAGAGAAACAATAGAAATGAAGTAGTAACACATAACATTCAAGAATTCTTGAGTTGGGAATAACCCATTTCAAAAAACTTGACAAATTAAATACATAAATAATTTGACATCAAGTCTGCACTTGAGGTTGTACTTCATGGAACTGGAAGGTACTAAATTAATAGTGAAGGAATGTTCTCAAACAGATTGAATGGTATAAAGCTTAAGGTACCGACAACTGAGTTATTTTAATCCTTCCTAAGATGATGGGAATCAGTCCTCCCCTCCAAGGTCAATAGAAATAAGAGACTTCTACCACGCTTTTAAAATTAAACGTCATAGTATAAGATGGGTTGCATGTTTTCTCAAAATATGTTTTTCTTCTGCAACAGGCAATACAGGCATTAAATTGAGAATTCTAGCAATAATGAAGTCATAGACTCAGAGTGGTAGCATGTTTTTGGTCAAAATTGGTCTGTCTTTCCCAGTTGTCACTAAGATACATCAAATTGAAGAGTGATGGTCTAACCTTGTATTTCTATTAACCTTTATAGTCCTCTTTTTTTGAAATATCTAATAAGTGATGTTGAATTATTGTTCCCTTCCAAGTTTTTTTTAGGAATACTACGAACCCAAATATTAAGAAATTCTTTTTTTTAATTTTTTAATTTCAATTTTAGTAATATTTATTACATGGAAATTTTTATGATTTAAATAGATAAACAATGGAAACATATATAAAAATATTCATAATATTGATTAGAAGTTGACAAATTACAAAAAATATGAGTAGGTGTACACAACTTGTTTATAAAGATGGATATTATTTTATTTTTTTAAATAGTATGTTAATTCTTTCTTAAATCTTGAAACTGTCTTCCTGTCACTCTTGGTGAGAAGACAATGTTTACTTTTAACTTTTTTTTTAAAATAATAGATTGCAACTCGCGCGCGCTTAAATTATATGGTTCTTCGTTAACTAATATAAATATGTATAACTTTTTTACTCCCTTCAATCCACGTCACAATTGTAAACTTCTCACAAAACCATGTTAATTTATTTTTCTCTCCCCCCACACCCTTTTGTTGTTTTAGTGCATATTGCTAAATGTTGGAAAAATAGTGTCAGCTGTTTCTCTCTCATCTTTTGACCTAGATGACGATCATCAAAATAACAGATCTGTCCCCCTTTTTATTAGTCACAGGTAGATAATTTAAAATATCCCATTTCTATTTAGCTTTGTCTGTCAATTGGTAAGCTTGACAATTTGGAAGAATATTTTGAAAAAGAGCAGCTTAGCTGTTGTTATATATGTATGAAGGATAAAAGTACCTTCTCTCATTCCACTTCTTAATACCACCATTATTTAAAGTAATCTTTGATCTTATAGTATAAATAGGCTGCATCGTTATCGTCACAATAGCTGTCATGACGGTTCATTAGATCAGATACACTCATTTATATTAATGAGGAGTGGAAGAAGGAAATAAATATGAAAATAGATAATTATTCCGACGGTGGTCCTCTATTCTACTCTGTGTCCAACAAGGATTAACAATTATAACTTTACAATAAATCCTCAAGGTTACTCTCTGTCTTTTATGAGGACATCAAAATGTTCAATCATGTTTCGTATACATCAATGATAGCCTGTATGTAGTATAAAAGGTAGTTCACTCCTCAGGAATGACATAATAATTATAGCAGCTTCGAAAAATAAAATTCACACTTCAGGTTTCCAATACCAAACAAAAAAATGTACGATCTAAAAAATGCAATCGATTAGCATCAATTGTTAGAATTGTTGCTATCTAGTAGAATTTCAGGAAAGAAAGAAAAATAACATTTGGTACTAGAACTGAGATCAGTTTTATCAGTACTGTTTATTAACTATTTTCGAGAAAAAAAAATGGTCATTGAATAAAAAAAATTAACCTGTTTAATAAAAATGATAATTTTTTATATATATTTATTTTCTAAAGTTTGTTGATTTTGGTGAAGTCAGAGTGTAAATGTTTTCCAGTTACTGCCGATAAATATTAGAATGACCCATTTTAAATGATTTTTTTTCAAACCCCACTATTGTCTTTTCTGATGGAAACGATATTTAAAAAATTTCAAGTCTCTTAAATACAGTTTTTGGGATGGTATTGTCACTTTTAAGATGAAAACATTATCGTTATATAGTCAAAATTGACAGTTTATAGACATCATGCTGTTGTTATATATGTATGAAGGATAAAAGTACCTTCTCTCATTCCACTTCTTAATACTACCATTATTTAATATGTATGAACAAAGTAATCTTTGATCTTATAGTATAAATAGGCTGCATCGTTATCGTCACAATAGCTGTCATGACGGTTCATTAGATCAGATACACTCATTTATCATTTAATCATTTAAAAATCATTTAAAATGGGTCATTCTAATATTTATCGGCAGTAACTGGAAAACATTTACACTCTGACTTCACCAAAATCAACAAACTTTAGAAAATAAATATATATAAAAAATTATCATTTTTATTAAACAGGTTAATTTTTTTATTCAAAAAACACATTGAGATTAAGATAAGAGGGTCTGGATGTGAAATATAAAATAAAATATGTTAATTAGAAATAGGTAATGCAACAATTTGAAGTTATTACCATATAAATAAAATATATATAAAAACATACCTAAACAATTGAATCATTCCAAAAGAGACAATTTTGATATTTATATGTGCTTTTAATTTGACAGTTGATAAGGCCATCATTAAGACCGAAAGAAATTGACTGTATACACTGTTCAAAATTTAGGTAAACTATTAGCATGTGATTGCTGTACCATGCCAAAAAGGGTTTGTATTGGTTAAAGTGAGAACCATTAATTTGATAAAAATATGAAATGAAGAAAATAGCTAAACATATCATATTCAATATCACTTGAAGCAAGACATACTACATAGGAAACACTAGTTTTTTAATATTATTATTTACTAGTGGTTTAAAGTTATTTTATGATAAATTGCTTACAAGTGGGTAAAAGTGATAAATAAATAACCCTGAAAAAAGATTGAGGTATTTTTTAATAATGAAATAATTGTAAATTTTTTTTAATTATTAATAAATACTTATTTTGTTTAGTGAATTATTATCTACATTTATAAATTCGATTGAAGCCCAGCCTATTTGCAGTTTTTTTATGTTGATTATAAAGTAAATATTTGTCTATATTCATCCCCAATTTATTAAATAATGGTTAAACTCACAGACTTGGCTCGTATAATGTTATATAAACAAATAAAATTTTCAAAAACTTTTTATTATACAAATAAAATATATTTTCTACCCTTAAGTGGATATTTTTTTTTTACACCATTATGTTATAATCTCGACTAATTAACAAAATTTATTTGAACAAAATGTGGGCTATATAAATGTACAGTTGAGGAGGGTGTAAAAAATATATATGAGACAATAGATTGGACAACTTAACAAAAATATTTTTTTCACAAAAACGGTATGAGTATAGAATGAAACGGAACAAAAACTTGGCGCTTGGGGCAGTAAAAAAATACCTATGTTTATAGCAATTTCTTAACCTAACCAAAGGGTAGATTTTTCTACATGTATTCAAACTGCTCATAAAACATTATTTATATCACTTTTTGAATTAGATAATAATGTCATCAGAAACTATAGTATCCTACTTGGGATTCTATGTACGTCTTAAATTCCAGATAGATACGATAATCCTTTAAAATATTCATGTAACTTAACATGGTGTCCTCACGTTTAAGCAAGTCTCACTTTATTAATTAATTACTCATCTGTTTATAACTATTTTAATTATTTGAATCACTAATATGTTCAAAATTGTTATACCTATCTATGAATTTGGCTGCTGTTTTTTTTTATAAAAGATTTATGCAAATTATACATAAGACATGTACAAAAATTTTATGTAGAAATTTCTAAATTTCGGCGCTATATACTATTTTTATTCTCAAAATATTTTTAGCATTATATTCTGAAGTATGAATTCATTTTCTATAAATAAGTCATAATATATATATATTTAGTAATTATTTTACAAGTATATCTCTGAGGGAAAAATTGAAGTCCCGAGGGTATCTTGGATCAAGAAAATTGTAGAGACAATCTAAGGGGAAAATGCCCTATCTCAAAGAAAAAGAGGATTAAAAATGAGCCATAAGGGGTCGTATACTATAGAATAAGTTATGATATTTTACTTAAAAAATGGATCGATAACAAAGAAGTTAGAATTGCTAAAAAATGTAATTCCACTATTCTCTATTCAATACAAAAAAAAAATATCAATAAATTCAACAGCCTGATTGTATTCAACAATATAATAGCCACATGGGATTTTTGATAATATGGAATGGACCGTTAGTACGTATAGAGTACGGATACGTCAAGAAAATGGCAGTGGCCAACATTTACATATCTGCTATCCACTTCTATAAACAATACTTATCAGCTAATGAAGACAAAGGGAACTTCACTAACACACTACGTGTTTTATTCAAGCATTATCTCTTCTTTATTGTAAATATTTTGGACAATCAAGTAATAGGCCCGAAAGTAGTTTTTTAAGCTACCAGAAGTGGCTAGATTCGATGTTTAAGACCATTTGATATGATCTTGTGCCCAGAAAAAGCTGGGTAGGAAATGGGATGAGACTTTCATTTATATGCATAAAGATGCGACGTGGGTCTCCATCCCAAAAAAAATGTTTGTAGCTACACAACTTTATAGACTATATTTTGAAACATTACTAAATATAATACGGCTTTTGAATTTTTAGTTAATAAAAAAAATTTTGAATAAATTTTCATCATCGTAATTATTTTGGGTATTTAAGAAACAATTAAATTTTTTTTTGTTCTTTTTTACCCTATGAAGCCAAAATGTAGAGTTTATTAGAGGCAACAATATAAACAACCTCTCACTGCAAACTTACTCTTTACTCTGATAAAATTGGCTATTCACAGAACTAACTAATAAACTAGAATTGCCAGAGACTAGACTCTACCCAACAGTATAATTTTTACTACAGAGATGTTCGGGAATTGGGATTGTATCGACAGTATGTACGTCTGAAATTTGTGAAGTATACTTATAAATGAGTTAAGTTTCAAGTTTCATAAATTAATCGTACTTAATACCTATAATTTATAACCATTGAGGAAAAAGCTTTACGAACACTCATTGATAAAAATGATATTTAGATAAGAAATAACTATTATTTAAATAAACTTTAATAATGTTTTGGAGTCGGAGCTAGTACAAATTTTGCGACTCCTGACTTCACAAGAAAAGCCACTGACTTCGCAATGGCTTTTTTGGTGGAGTCAGGAGTCGGAAAATTTGTACCGACTCCGCAGTCCTATTTAAAACTAAAACGTTTGCAGGACTATGCAAAGTTGTTGGAGAAGTTTTTAAAAGAGTAGACCTTAGTAGAACAGAGGAGTAGATTAAAGGAGGAGTAAGCAGACTTAGAAAAAGAACGACGTCCATGTAGATATAAATACACCTAAATATCTATTTCTTAAAATTCGTCTATAATTGGTCAATGTGTAGTGTATTATTATCACGAAAATATAGTTATTATCTATTTGTCTTTAAGTGTACATCTTATTTTACATGTTTATCCTTCCTTTGATCGACTTAAGCATATAATACTTAACTAGATTTTATAGTATTACACATCTTATTTTTATTCACAATGCTTCAGCTTATTTCTAGTATCTCAATAATTTTGGGATTGAGTCTACAATCTTATTGGTATTTTTCAATTAGGTATTTTAAAATACACAAAACATGGAACATAACTCCACGAATGACATTTCTTTTCATGTCAGGAAGATAATAATTCCATTGAGGATCTTGGCACAAAATCACTGTTATCATACCGAATATCAAAATGAATCAGGAGTAAGAGAGGCAATATTTCTAAAATTATAATTGAAGATTTTCTGGGTTTTTTTTGGGGGGCGGAGGGGATAAATTTAACAAAAAGAAACATCTAGCCCAAGTTTCATCAGCTTAAGTGCATTATGAGATTTTCAAAAATTAAAAATATTTGTCCCAAAACTAAATCTTTAATAAGCGTAAGAATAAGTATTTTATGAACCTGCTAATGTTTCCTTTAAAGCAAAATTAGATTATATCGCTATCGCAAAAATGAAATATTTATGCATCCTCAAAGATAAAGTTTAAAAATAACATTACGTTATTGTTAATTCCTCTAGAAAGGGTATTAAAAAAATCATTCTTAGAAAATAACCTTGTGGTTTATTTATGACAGCGTAAGGTTTAAAAAATTTTTTTTTTAAATAACCATTAAAACTCAGGTACAAATATTGCACTATTTTTATTTGCTGATACATGACAGATGTGAACTAATAAAAGTAAATAAATTTATCATTTATTAATTAAAAAATCTATATATCACTTACACTAATAATTGTGGTGTAATGTCCTAATAAGATTTTTAAAATTTGGATTGCTTGATTGATACTATAAATTACATGTTGTTGAGTCTTTAATAATGCGTTCTCTATACTCAGTTATGTTTTTTCCGCTTAAATATATTTTTTTATGGTTTAAAAATACTAACGCTGATAACAAAGAATCCCAGGCATAACGGAGCCCTCGATTCTACCACACGCCGGGAATATTTATTATTATTTTTCTTTTCAAAGAAAAAGAAAATTGAGTGTTCCTTGCTATTGATTAAATTAGAAAATCTACGATAAAGCATTTCGTAAAAAATCAAAGATAAAAACATATATTATATACTTTTACATAAATTTGAAATAAAAAGAAGTACACTTTGATATATTAACATATATTTGATTTCAATAGTGTAAATTTATTCAACTTTGGAGTCAGAACACGATATGGATAAAAAAACCAATAAGCTACTTAAATTTACAATCATAGGGTAAATTGTATTTTCTTGCTCATAGCTACACTATAACTTTTTCAAAAGGAAAAAATGTTTCTATTGTATTGTCTCCTTTTCATTTAAGCGAATACAATCTTGAAAAAACCTCAAAAAAAAAAAAAGATTCCTTATATTTTTTATATGAAGTCCTGAGAGATGATATTCAATTAATATTTCTTTTAATGGTATAATTAGGAGGGACAGGTTCTTCTTAATAGTTTAAATATGTGTTCTTAACTATACATTAATTAAATTTGTTTTCTATTTAAGGAAATATAAAGACTTAGAAATAATATTTATTAAATAAAACATCCCACCATTTTCTTTTAAAAAATATAAGTAATCTTTGTATTGGTTTTTCTTCGATTGTATTCCCTTAAATGAAAAGGATACCATTAGTAATGTAATCTTATTAAGTATAGGACAAAAGGCCAATAATACGGGGATGAAAATGGATCCTAAGAAGTGAACCAAAACAGGCTAGGTTTCATATGCGAGAGCAGAGTGGATTCCTTCCTTGGGTAGGAATCTATCCATCTACACACAACATTCAATATATTCAAGGTTTAAAACTATGAGGGGATCCATTCACATTGAGATTAAGATAAGAGGCTCTGGATGTGAAATATAAAATAAAATATGTTAATTTTAAATAGGTAATGCAACAATTTGAAGTTATTACCATATAAATAAAATATATATAAAAACATACCTAAACAATTGAATCATTCCAAAAGAGACAATTTTGATATTTATATGTGCTTTTAATTTGACAGTTGATAAGGCCATCATTAAGACCGAAAGAAATTGACTTCAATGTTCTCATTTCGAATTTCATAACTATCAGACCTCATAACGGAGTAGGGTGGGATTTTTCCTTCGGAATGACATACCAGGATCGAAACAATAAAGAGGTCAATTTTTGATGAGTTAATATTTTAAAATAAAATTTTAAAAAAAATATTTTTATTTTTTCTATATTTTATTTGAATTATAATTGTTTTTCATAATTTTCAGCCAAAAAATATATCGAGTTCCGAACAAGATACTGAATCAATAAATAACACATTGTAGCAATGAAATACTTTTACATAAGTTTTATGTCTTGCTTTTAATTGGGTGATTGTTTTAAGGGTAAAAACTATGAAGGATTATTATCCCGAATTACTATAATCTTAGATATTTAAAAATTCAGACGACCGACAGAAAAACTGAGATAAGTCTTGGATTCTACGCTCAAAGATAAATTATATTATTGACTTCAATTTATTTGAACAACATTTGTGTATCTCAGTTTAAAATAATTTTTTACCATGAGACTCAATTCACTTGGGGATAGACCTACCATAAACTGAACAATATTTGGATGATTCACAATATGGAGTATAATATTGCAGGAGATAAACATCTTGGTCATATCTGTAATAAAATTGAAATTAATTATGTGACATGTATACCGTTCCATATTTTTTTGGTAAAATTGGGCTCTAATTTATTGTCCTACTTTTAACTTTATCAAGACTATAGTTTTATAATTACATAGACGACATGCTAAAAATATAGAATCTTTGTTTTAACTCTTTACATTTTAACACAATTATCAACGATCCAGGATTTTATATCAACTATAAAATATATTTTATTCACAAGTATCTCGAGTTTTTTTGTTTTGTTTTTTGGAATTGGTAATCTGAAGAATGCATTTTCTTTTCCTTAGTAGTTGTCATCATTATTTAATTCCTGCGTAGTGAATATATTTTCTCAAATAAATTCAATTATATTCAAAACCTGATTAAACATTTCTGTGTACTCATAAAAGATGGATAGTGACCCTGAGGATTTGTTGCAGAGTTATAATTGTAAGTTCTTGTTAGACTCGCATTATAATTGTGGATCAACACAGGAGTAATTCTAACCAATATGCTTGTTTATATCATTTTCTCCTTCCTGCTTGTCACTGCTGGTTGTAACTGATCTAGTGAAAAGTGATGAGCTTTAATCTTTTTCTCCTAAAACATATTCTTGAAATTGGCAGTGTTACCATGTTGGTTTTCGTTTTTTCTAACATTCTTATCATTACTTATATATTAAATAATATATTGAAGGATGAACCACTCAAGAATAAAAAAATAATGATGACAGCATTTATTACTATTCAGATTACTGACCACAAAAAGCCCTGCATATAAGATTCAACTCTACATATATTAGTTCATGTGCCTAAAAGAAAAATGGTAAAACGAAAGTTTATTAGAAGATAAGAAGTTTCTCCTCGGTCAATGGAATGATAATGTATTAAATATCATCAATTTTTAAATGAAATTGCATCCAATACGTAAATCTTTTTGGAAAAAACTTTACAACAGATGCCACCATCATTCAATAGAAAGTACTCAACGTATATATGTTCTTAAAATAAAAATTAAAGTTCACATTGAAAATGTAGGTTTGATGAAATATTTATTACTCCTCTATATTAATAATTTAAAGAAGTACTCCTGGATCTTTATCATAATATCAACTCTTGCTTTCTTCAATCTAAAAGGAAGTTCCATTGGAGAAATAAGAGTATTTCATCATACAACGATGAGATACAATTTCAGTATTCAGCGAGTTGATACAATTTGACGGAATTGAGTGAAACATCTGGGTTTTTTTTTTTGCAAAAATCTTGCTAATTGTTGTAATCAAGTCTTTAAAAGTAACATTGATTCAACTGAAGAGCTATCTTGCGATTAAAAATAATTTAAGTGTGTATGAAAAGAAGTCACCAGGTGCACTGTATATATTACTCTCTGATTCATATACTACAGTATAAAGAGCAAAAGTAGAATAATAAACAGGGAGCACTGTATCACGTTCTTACCTTCATTATATCTTGTAACCTTTTCTCAATAAAGAAACAGAAACGGTCCCAAATCATCTGGTAATAAGCGAAATAAGTAAACTGCTATTTATCTCATAAGTAATCCCAGACTATAATTGTCATATTATTTCTCCTCATATTGAATTTTTTTTTAAATAAAACATATTTATTTTTATTCGATACTTTATTATAATTAGTGTAAGAGTGTAAGGAGAAATCGGGAGCAAGACACAAGACATATGGTATTACTGAACTAAAACCATTATTAATATAAGCTGCCTGTTAAATGATTTTCGGAGGATAAAATGAATTAGTCCTATAAAGAGGAGAACCTTTTACATTTTAAATGGCACTAATGCAGGAAAATATCATAATTATATTTAAAGCATATATTTTTTTAATAATGCATTTTGAAATCAATTTACACCAAAGATAAGCGATAGTTCTTCATATATAGAGGGCGATGTTAACACACCCACGATTGTTTAAATAATGAACGAAAAACAAAAACAAAAACACTCTCAACCATTTTTCCCGATCTCATTACTATACTAAGTTTTTTCTTTACACACCTTCCATCTTTAACTATGATATTGCTTAGTAATATGTTATTTAAAGCATAGGTATAAATTTGTATATGATAGCCAAAATTTATTCATATAAATGATAAGATGGACAATATACATATGTATATATTTTACCAGGCATGAACAAGAAATGGTATCCCTGCCCTTTTGGAAACAGAGCATAAGTATAGTATTACTTAATATTTCGTATAGTTATCAAAAAGAATAAATTATGAAATACCCATGATGTATCAAGTGAGACAAGGGAATCGACAAGTCGTAATAAAATACAAGGGGTATTTTTGTTTTACCAAGGTTACAGCATGGAATAAAATGAATGAAATCTTGTAGGCGTTTACTTCAACTCATATTAAAAAAAGAAAAAAAAGCGGTAAGTACTTTAGATAGAATTTAAACAAATGAATGTGACTTTAGATTAGGTTTAGCAACGGGCTAAAGTACTCCCTGGCTCATCAAATCATATTACTTTTTTTCTCAGTCGGCTATTATAATTTTTTTTTTTTTTTTTTGGGGGGAGAGAATGTCTTAAGTTTTGAGTGAGTAGCTACGTGTGAGTGTACTCATGAAAAACAGAGGATAACACCAAGGATTTGTTGGGGTGTTGTCAAATATGTTGCTCACATATTTGTACATATAAGAAAGTATATCATTAAAATGTGTGACATGGGAAGGTATTTAGACGAGATATTGCTTTCCTATAATACAATCGGATTGTTTGTACTCTGTATATAAAATATATAAATCTATATCATTATTGTATATCGTTTACTAAACGAATTCTTTCATAACAAACTAAATTATCCATAAAGACAAACTATATTTAGGTTTTGAAAAAAAAACAATAATAGTAGATATTTCTTACACTAGTTAAAAAATGTTTGGGTTTGGATTAAGATGGCGTGTTTTTGATTGATTTTACCTCGAGAAACATGAAAATACCATTTATGACCCAAAATTGTTGCTTTTGTGCTACATAGAGCAACACTTCATATACTATTAAAAAGCCTCGAATACATAATAAATTTACAAAAACATTTCTTAACAAATCTGAAAAGTCTCTCCAAATATTAATTTGTTTGAGGTGATCTTTTTTATTATGAGGTTCTATGTCTTCACTTTACAACAAACTATGATTATTATTACTGTGATAAATATTGAATATATGAAATTAATTCATATTTTGATATATTAAACCATTAACAATTAGTTTCAAAACAAACAAAAAATCTGAGTAGTATACCTTACGTACAAGTTGAGAAATTGATACTTGAACGTGATCGAAGAATTTCTATTTGTAGACTCCAAGCAGTTAGGCGACTTTAGGACCACTATCCACACCGCCAGCAAGTCCAAAACGTTGGAGAGAAAGAATGTCATGAAGGCCAAACTGAACATGGAGGAGTTAAAGATAACAGCCCAAGCCAATCCCCTTAAATCAATGAGGGGCCATGCAAGATATTTCGGGATTTCACAACAGACTATCTAGAGAGCAATAAAAAAAAGAGGGTGAAAAGAGCCTTCTTTTTTTGGTGGAGAGGCCACTTTTGATACCAACAATGAAAGCCACCCATCTCCTCCGTAGTAAGACTCTTTTGAACAAGAATTTTGAGTTATTTTGAACTCTTTTGAACTCTTTTTTTGACAATTTTGCCCACCCTAAATCCCTGATTGTCTCTTGGTTGCCAACACTGGAACAAAATGACAAAGAACTACCTCTGCAGCGGGTACCAGGCACTTCGCCACCGCCTGAAGCCCTCATTACCGATAAGGGCAGCTCCATTAATGTTTAAGAGAGCTCAGACACACATCTATTTATAGTATTAATTTTGTTAAAATAATATTTTTTATTAATGGATTATATCTTGCTGAAGTTTAAAATTCAAGATTTTAATGAACCACTTAAAATAAAAGCCATCAAAAAAACATGATATTATTCTAAGCGAGAAAGAAGTTAAAAAAAATTATATGATAAATATCACAGTAAGAAAAATATTATAATTGTTGATGAGTATCATAGTTATTATAAAATTATATATATATATATATATTTGTTCGCCAGCATTCCATGACAAAGGAGCGAAAAAGTATTGTAAAAGGAAGGAAAGGAATAATTTAACATGATTTCTACGTAAATCTGGCTCTCAATTACGGACCACTCTTCTCTCTGCCACCGACCTTGATTTATTTCATTATCATTTATCACAAAAACGTATTTATAGTCTACTTATTTTCATATCAAATTATCATTTACACAAAAAAAACACACATTAGATTCGGTAAAAAATACTGATTTATAAAAAAATTACTATTTCATGATATTTTGCTATATGTTAAGAAAACATTTTAATAAATGATTTACGGTATAAATTCCTACATTGAATAAATATTTAATTTACTCCATGTTAATTTTATTATTTTTAAAATGTGCAAATTAAATCATATGTTGATTATCGTATCACTTTAAGAAAATAACTGAAACACATAGAGAAAAATTAGAATTGTTTGTACAAAATCAAATGTAGTTATAAATACTTATTTATTCTTGCAATATATTATTTAAAAGCATGTGAACTTTTCAAAACCATCTCATTATTATGCTATGGAATAATTTAAAAAAATGTGCAATAGTTTGTAAGAAAAAATCATGATTTATATATACATTTTCTTTTCGAAAACAATTAGAAGATTTTTCTAAGTATTTATTAGAAAGCAATCTAAAGTGTATTCTTATTTTTTATCATATGATCAATTGTGGACAAACAAAGACAAAATAGTTATATAGTTTATAGTACAATCTTGTGGTTATTTGTATATCATGGCACTTTTAAATGATAGGGCATTTAGTGACCTCATCAAGATACTTGAAATCGATGATCCGATGAACTCAAATGATCCTGATAGAAGAGTCATAGAAAAATCTTTCCGGAAATTAGCTCTGAAAACACATCCTGATAAGGTAAAAACAACTATCGAACGATTGTGATTAAAGAGTCTGTAAATATTATATATATATTTCAGGTAAGTAATAAAAAAAATTATCTTAATACATTAATATAACAAACAATTACAATTAAATAATTATAATAAGAATGACTAAATCGAAATAAAAATTGTATTCATGAATTTATTTTTCAAAAAACTATTCTTTTTAATTTGCTCTCTTAGGGTGGAGATCCCATGAAGTTCAAGAAAATAAATGATGCGTATAACCGACTCATTCAACATATTTCAAAGTTAGAAATAATTGAATCTGACAAGGAACTAACAACTACTTCAGTCATTATCGAAATATCGAAGCAGGCTATTAGTAAATGGATTGAAAAATTAAAAGTTTACGGAATCCCACGTACATCCAACTTTAAGAGTACACTATTTGAAGTATATGAAATAAACACATATAAATAAATACCTTACGAATATGAATTTAATTCCGTTTTCAGGGACCTTATAAGCATTATAAAGGTAGAAGTCGTTCAATCGGACCTATTTCAATTACATTGTATGAAGAACCACAAGATGGTATACCAAAAGTTCATATTAGATGTGAAAATTATATGTTATGGATTCAAGAACAGAAACTACCACTTCATCTACATGTTAATAAGAATAAAAAAATCATGTTTGATCAATGGAGGATTATGAATGTGGCAGAATTTGGATTTGTGTCGAGTTCAATTTATAGTAAGGGAAGTTGCGTTGCAGCATATAAACAATGGTCCGAAGAGTTTGAATCAAATAAGAGAAGTCAAAATAATGAGGATCCTAGTGAAAAAAAGGAACAACAAGAAAGAAAAAGATATGAAAATATACAATCACAAAAAACAAATATTAATATTTCTAAAAAAAATGATGAAGAATCAGTTCCTACTTCTAAATTACTCGATAAAGAATCTCATAAACCATGGTGGAGTGTATATTCAGAGAAATATAAACTTGATGAAACTACTCAAACATCCGAATATGATTCAAAGAATTCAGCTGTTTTTCCAAATGTGTTTTCAATGACAACTAATACATACAAAGATTATTCGAAGTCTAATTCAAATAAAGAAAAATTAATAAACATGGCATCTCAACAGGAAAAAAATGATACAGAAAACATTGATTCTGTAAATGCTTCACATGCTAACACTCAAATAAACTCTTTGCCCTATTCAGAGATTAAAAAAAAGTCTATTCAACCTAATATTTTTAAAAAACCGAGTAATGTTTATCTTGATACGAACAATTGTGTTCAGTCTAACTCTAATTCTAAAAAATTGGAATCTGTGGAAATTTCAAAAGAACTTAAGCCAAATGAAAATATAGACATATCTCGTGTCGATGATTATTTGCAAACACACTATCCTGCTGAAAGGAACTTCAATTCGTGTGAGTTTTATTTAATTTATCAATTACTAGTATGTTCCACAAATTACATAAATGGGGAGATTTCAAATAAAAATATTAGTTGTACAGGTAATACCGAAGATTTGTTCTTTCTCTTAAATAATAATTCAGCAACTACAGGTAATGCAAAAGTTGCATTAAGAAAATCAAGAACAAATTCTTATAAAGCTTCAAATAGAATAATAGACATGTCCCTTCATGGCAAATCAAACAATTTTAACAAAGATCAACACTATATGTCAGTGTAACGCAGTCATGATTAACTATCGATTAGGTTTACTACAAATAGAAGAACAAATTTTTGAAAGATCAATCAAGCGTAGGGAAAAAGGAGAATCAAACATATTCAATAAATATATGTTAAAAAAATATAATTGATTAGGAGTAAATATTGAAAAGCAATTATTACTATCGAATTGCATCGAGAAAATATATGGTTGTAAAATGAATAAGTTCACCTAAAGCCCTGTTTTTAACCCAAACTATTCAGGTAACCACATAAAGCCTCCAAGTTTGAATCAAGCTGAGGACTTATATTACTCTTTCATAGTCTATTAGCTGGATGATATTATAACGACTGTATTACTAATTTTACAAAATATAATATGTATTCACCGTCCAAGAGACTAACTTATTTTTCAAACTTAGATAATCTGAAAGAGTACACAAGTTATTGTAGACTACCTAACTTCTCGACATTATAAAATGAATTAGAGACCCAAAGATGAACAAAGTATTTTACTTGAAAAAGCTTCGACATACGGACAGCAAAATAATTAATAAGACACTTTCCTAAAACTTTGTAAATAGGTATATAAATATATAATATTGTTGTCAAATCTTAATATTTCAGATTTTAGATCACTTTTGATAAGAATGTCCAAATCCAACTCAGCAATTACTTCATCCTTCAACGTGGCGAAGAGTTTGTATATATCGTTCTCACAAAATTTGAGTCACTATACCAGCAGCGAGAGTTCTTCCATCACATCTTAACATAAAACGACCCAAATCCCTATAGTCAGAGTACAATTCTAATCCAACAGCAGTTTCTGTTTGTATTTCTACAACTGCATTTGAATTCTTAGGAAGACATCGCGGTTTTTTCTTTATTACTTGTCCATTCGATTTATTAAGGAGTGACACTAACTTTGCCAATGAAGCTTGTACATATATATTACCACAATGTAATACCATAGCGGATCCTTTAATTAATGGAATTGGAGAATCAAACACAACTATTCGGGCTCTAAGTGCTTTGCTTGACGGAACTGGAAACTGAGGATCAGA
Organism: Lepeophtheirus salmonis; assembly: GCF_016086655.4. Classification (NCBI taxonomy): domain Eukaryota; kingdom Metazoa; phylum Arthropoda; class Copepoda; order Siphonostomatoida; family Caligidae; genus Lepeophtheirus; species Lepeophtheirus salmonis. Next base: position 12,852,658 of record NC_052142.2, read on the forward strand.
AAGTATCATCCCTGGAGAAAGTTGATCACTTAAGCCCGAAATATTTATTGAAACGAAATCCCCTGCAAACCCAGATTTAGCGATGTTTTTTACGGTTCCCAATTCGCCTGAAGGACAAACCAAAATTTTATCATCTTTTAATACAAATCCACTCACAATTTGACCAGATATAGATATCCCTGAGGACTGTTCAGCCTTAAATACGTCTGACACTGACATCCGAAAAGGCTTCTGAAGAAGGCGTTCAGGAGGATTAAGATCATCAATACAATGTAATAAAGTTTTAAATTTAGTTTTCCAATAAATTAAATGGGTTGAAGGTTCAGTTAGATTATCACCTGTAAGTCCAGAAATAGGAATATAGGTGATATCTTGATTCTTATAACCTATTTGCTTTAAAAATATGTTCATTTTCGATCGGATTTCTTCAAACCTTTTTTCACTCCAACCTACGGTATCCAATTTATTAATGGCTATAATGATCGGATTAATTCCAAGGGAACGAAGGAGAAGTCCATGCTCACGAGTTTGTCCCCCAGAGTCTAAGCCTACTTCAAATTCACCGGTATTGGAATTAATAACTAAAATTGCAGCATCAGCCTGATACGTTCCACTAATCATATTAGGTATGAAATCTTTATGTCCTGGAGCGTCCAAGATATGGATTGTTTTCGAATTAGTTGAAAACTGAACAGAACCACAATTAATAGTAATTCCTCTGGACCGCTCCTCAGATGTTTCATCAAGTACCCAAGCGTACGAAAATGAACTTTTGCCGCTTTTTTTGGATTCTATTTCATATTTATGTAGCGTTTTAGAAGAGACTTCTCCCATGTTGTGTAGGAAATGCCCCACAATAGTTGATTTCCCGGAATCCACATGTCCAGCTACAATTAAATTAAGAGAATCCTTACGCGAGCCTTGGCTTTTGAAAGAAGAGAGGACGTCAATGTTGTTTTTGCGCATTGGAGGAGCATTGCAGGCTGAGATGGGAGAGTTGGGAGTCCTTGCGTTTAAATTTTTGAAGGGAAGTGGTGCCGCCGCCTCCTCCTCAGCAATGGGCATGCGTCGCATTGGGAGTGCTTTAGGAGCCAGAGACTCTGCCTTTGTGGTTGTGGCGGGTAGAGGGGCAGGAGTGAGTGGAGTGAGTGGAGTGAGTGGAGAGACTCTTCTGCGTCTCGCTGCCTCTGAATGAAATGTTGGAGGATTATTGAGAAGTGTGTTCAAGGCGAGTGATGAATCAAAATCACACTTCCAAATTTGGTCCTTGATGCGCGACTCTGGAATTGAGTCCAATCCCAGGACATCCAGGATCTCTTCCAAAGCCTCGCCCATTCGCTCATTGTCCTCAGGGCTCAGAAGAGGCAAAGGAGGAGATAAGTTCGAGGAATCCTCTTCACACTCCACGCCCCACTCTCCAGGATTAAGGAACTCCGTCATCTTGGGACTTTTCCCGCTTCGTTCGTAAATGAACTCCTTCTCCATCGAAGTACTGAGTTCACAGATACTCTCAGGGTAGCTAGAACCGTAGTCATCATCCTCGTAGTCATCCAAATCTATCTTCCGAATCTCTCTATGTCGAGACATATTTTATATATATCACAATTTCGCATTGGGCATAAGGCCTCAATAGTCCAGGCTAAAACTAGAGTTTCTTCATCTCTTTTTCTTGTTAAACTCTGGACTCTCATAATCCACGGAGAACCTCGCTAACACAAAAATATCCTATGTATTTAGTTGTCAGCTGTCGATTTCGGCTTCTCGCTTAATACGTCATAACAATTTCATAATTGATTATTTTCATCAACAAATAAAGTAGTAAGATATTCTATACTTATGCTCCGTTTTGAAAAGGCCAGGAATACAATTTCTTGAGCATCGCTCCTCGCTTATATAATATGTATTGCGATTTTATTATTTTGGTTTTTATACAAAAAAAAACATGTATAGCTACGCTTTTAATCAAATATTACAAAGCAATATTATTATACAGTATCATATAAAGCACTCTATAGGCTTTTAATATTACAAAAAAAAATATATATACATCTATTCATTTTAAAAATTGTAAAAAATTATATGACAGTGATAGTGACAGTTGGTATCATTGACCTATTTGGTAACAAAACCAGATGATTTTGGAACTTTTTTATTGTTCTTTTGGAAGAAAGGTTGTGCGATACAATAAAAGTATCGACGTGCTATGTTTTCTACAGAATCGTCGTATACTTCCATAATAATAATTATGTATTCTTGAGCAAAGAAACAAGTCAACAGTTGTATGAAGTATTCTTATTCGAACTCAAACAGCAACTGTTGACATGAAACTCGAACAGTAATACCATATATTTTTCTAAATGCTCAAAGGCGTGCCATTTGCACTCACCTCATTTTTCTAAGTATTTCCATATTTGAATATGAATTATATCATACACCAAAATGATACTGCAACTAATAGAAGCAAGCTGAAATTATCTACGCTGAAAAGAGCTTCCATAGAAATATAAACGACAAAAAATCCTCGCCCAAATGAGTAGACGAGCTACGATTTATAACCCTAATGATGAAAATCCAATGTAGAATGGGTATGTTAAAAAAGAAACCGAAAATCAACATGGTAACCCTGAAATTTGAAGAATGTTTTGGAGAATATAATATTACTCATGACGTTTCATTAGAGCTGCTACAATCAGCTGTGACGAGAGAGGAAGGGAAAAAGGATTTAAAACAATGACAATTCCCAATTCTACTCTGAGTCCAACCAAGTTTTTCAATTATAACTCCGCAACAAACCCTCAGGTGTACACAAACGAAGCTTCAATCAGGTTTTGGATATAAATGAATCTATTTAGGAAAGGATGGTCCTTAAAAATTTCTTCTTTATGTTAGCATTTACAAATTAACGATTTTCAAAACGGAGCATAAGTATAGAATATCTTACTACTTTATTTGTTGATGAAAATAATCAATTATGAAATTGTTATGACGTATTAAGCGAGAAGCCGAAATCGACAGCTGACAACTAAATACATAGGATATTTTTGTGTTAGCGAGGTTCTCCGTGGATTATGAGAGTCCAGAGTTTAACAAGAAAAAGAGATGAAGAAACTATTGTGCTGGAGATATATGACCCTTCAATCATTAGAATAGCCTCTGGTGGCTTCTCTTTTAGTGGTTCAAAGGACGATCTTAGGAACTACTTATCACTGGTCCAAACCAATGTGTTGGAAAAGTAGAAAGATATCTTGCTCTTTCAATGTGCAGAAACTGATGTTCACATGGGAAGTTGACACCTCATGGTATAGGAGGAGAAATAGAGTGCGAAGTGATTATTAATTCAAAGATACTAAACATGAGGAAAAAGGAGGGGTTGGGGTAAAAATTATTGTATTTTCTATTACATCACCCAAATGATATATCCTTCCCACTGACTAAAACTCAGTTCATATCATTCAAGGTGGTGGAAGGGGAAGGTGTGTCGCTTAGATTATGTATTCTGATTTGCTGAACTGAGTGGCGTCACAAATATACTAAACACTCAGATATGAAAACAATAATATAACAACGTAAGTTGATAATTTATAGATCCCTGTCATTCAACAAAATCAAAACCCAAATTTGGCCCATAACATGGGAATGCCATCAGCAAATGGGTTAATCCGGTGGGGAATGGGCATGGTAAAAAAAAACCGAAAATCAACCATTTAACCCTAACAATTTGAAGAATTTTTTGCAGAAGAGAAAGAATAATACTCATGACGTTTCATTAAATCAGCTACAATCAGGACAAGATAGGAAGGAAAAAGAATATAGGATATGACATTTGCAAGAATTACTCCGATTTTAATCCCCAATTCTACTCTAAGTACAACAAGGACTTACAATTATAACTCTGCAAAAAATTCTCAGGGTTACGCTCCGTCTTTTATGAGCACACACGGACGTTCAATCAGGTTTTGAATTTATTTAAAAAGGATGTTCACTACTCAGGGATTAAATGATAATGACAACTGTTAAGGAAAACAAAATTCGTCCTTTTTACTACCAATTACAAATTAAAGGCCCAGCTAAAAAACACACCGGACTTACATGTATGGTCATCAGTGTATTTAGCAGCACCCAAATCTCCAGTGTATTTTGTATCCATTTTTGTGACATCTTTTAATCTCACACGTGCCGCCATCTGCTCCTACAATTTCCTTCTCGTGTGAAACTCAATTTTCGACGAGCAGACAATTGGCTAATTCCGTAGGTTTATTAATGCCAAAAAATAGTCTTTCAAATATTATAGTTTAAGCAAATTGGTAGATAGGGGTTTAGATTTATTCATATGACTTGATATACTACTTTCCACTATAAGTTATTTCATTTTTGTATTATTTTTTCCAGGAAATCGAATTTCAATAACTACCCAAACTGCTAAAGTAAAAGAAACGTCATTGTAGTGCTAAGTGTGCAGTGTCCTCTTGTCAATCACCAGCTGATACATCCTATCACAAATTTCCAAAGGATCCTGAATTTTTCCAAAATTAGGTGAAGGCCTACAAAATAAAAGAGGCGTTAAATTCAAAAACCTCTCACATCTGTAGCAACCATTTTAGCCAATACTGTTATGAAAGAGATCTCCGTTATTAGTTACTTGGACTAGCCTCACGAAAGTTTCTCAAGAAATGATCTGTTCCATTTGAAAATTTTCCTAGGAAATATCATTTGTCCGTTTGGATTACCATGACGTCTTCTGATCCTCTCTTCGACTTCATATTCAAGGAGTCTCGCCTCTTAGTATCTCTCTCTGTAGATATATTCTTCTTTAATAGAAGAATCTTTCATTCTGCAGATGCGCCTTCACATCATGGTCTGTCATAGTGACTTCTTACGTCGTGAGCTCTATGCTCAAGAATCTATAAATTCCTCTATATCTTCTATGGAATCATCCTATACTTTTACATGCGAGTATAAAAACTATAGAGTTACATAAAACGATAAAATAATCTGACTGAATGATCCACTGAAGAAAAGAGAGAGTTATCATCCTCCATTCACTACTCCTTCATTGAATTTCTTGAGTCATTTTCTCCTTAAGTCAACTCTTCTTCGTCTCCTACTCTAAAAAATCTGTTTCATCGATAAGTGTCCTTGATGTATATAACGCAGAAATATCTCATCTCAATAACATTGATATCAATTCCATTTATAAGGTGTAGTTTGTAATATTGTATGGTCTATATTGATAATTATATAATCTGTACACTTTAAGCATCACCCCTGATAAGCGATTTTTTTGTTACTTGTGAGTCTCTTTTGTGATTGAAAAACAAGTGGAAGATGATTTTAGACTTTTACAGATAATGAGTCTCTTTTTTATCGATAGTTTTGTTTGCAAAGCAAATTGTATTCTGCTATTGCATATGAATAATTATTGGGAACTGTTAAGTGATTATTTGTTTAAAAATATAAGTTACTTCTTAGCGTCCGTAGATTTCTATTAGATTATTTTAATATTTTTACAAATTCCCAAGCTAATTGAATCAGAAATCCTTTTCTTAAAAGCTAAATTGTTATTTGATTGAAGACATTAGTTTAAATGTAACAAAATAATATTAAGATTGTTTAAGTATTAATTAAATAATAAGAACATTGATAATATTTTTCTAAATTTAAAATCGCAATTTATGAGTTTTCTGTTATTTTATTTTTTTATCTTATTGAATTAGTTCATAGATATGATTTTGATTTGATTTTAAACCTATGCTCCTACCAAACTTGACCCCTGTATAAATGGTGTCCTAAATATGTTATTAAAGATCTGGACATTTTAAATTAGTGAGTTGTCTTCATAAAAATTCCTTATGTCCATCTTACAAGTTGCAAATCTTACATTTGAGTTAAATTCTTTGAAAATGTAGAGTAAAATACAAGTACGGGCCAGCATTTTCGATAGATTTGCTATATCATTATAATGGGCCTGCTTACTTCTGTCAAATTACAAAAGTCGTGAGCGACGCACCTTTATCATCCACCATATCAATTTCATTTTACCTATTTGGTCAACACGAAAAGATCGTCGGTTGATAGTCTTTAAAGAGGAATACGAATAGAGTGTCAGAAGCAGGGATTCTAAATTGTCGTAGAATGCACTCTCACATCAATTTTTTTTGAAGATTGTCAACATAATTCAAGGTTTTTTCCCCCTATATTATACAATAGGGGTTCCCTATCATAGAAGTTGCATGAAAATGGAGTATGAGTATTTGCACCTCCATGTACTCTTGTCCTTTCAAAATTTCATATTTTAGATAAGTCTAGCACTCACTGTTGATAAACTACAGAGTGGGGTACATCACCCCCCCGCCCCTCCATGATTTTAAAAATGAAAAAAATCATTTCCTTGAAATTTCATAAATTTTGATTTACATTTACTGGGCCAACATCAAAATTTATGTCTATAAACTAAATAAATGAGACACAAATAATTTGAATCATGAGAAATATATTTTCATTTATATGTACTTTCTTACATAATACATGAAATAGTATTATCGGTTTTCCAGGTTTAGTGAAAAAATATTAGAATTTTGTTTTCTAATGGCCAAAGTCAAAAATAAAAAAATCCAAAGTAAAAACATAATCTACAAAGTGGTAATCTTCACAGCTACTCAAGTAGACTCACTATTATATTAGCTTTTTCTTGCGTAGCATTATTCTCTTCTTCATACCTGTTTCTACTACTTGTAAACATTCTGTAATGATAAAGAGTGCATGCGGTACCATTTATGCGGTTAAATACTACAGATGACAAGATAGAGCCGATATGGTACACTTAGGCACAGTTGAATTGTTTACCTTATATTACAAGGATTTTTTTGTACAGACACAAATAATTTAAGGAGCAGCCACGGCTATGGTACATGGATACCACCATGAACTGTATATAAGATATACAAAATTGACAAAGACATGTAACTTTTCACTCTTATAATTGGTGTTTGGTAATGTTTCCAGGTGACAAAGATAAGATATTTAGTTGTAAAAGAACAATTTTGATTGAATACAGCCATTTCGCTATCCAGCGGGCCTTTTGTACTGCACCACTGAAGTAAAGCAATTTCTTTATCTTGGTTCCCTTAAGCCATTAAAACTATATTTCTAGATTAGAAACCATGTATTTCTTACAAGCTGAAAGTAAAAGAACATATTTTCGAGAAACTGCAAATATATTAAGCACATTTTTTTTTTTTTTTTTTTTTTTTTTTTTTTTTTTGCTATTTAAACAGGATTTATTTCAGATAAAAAGAAAAAAACATCTTTAAGACCTATACAAAATGGACAATAATTAATTATTTAATAAATTAAATATCCTCAACTATACAATTAAATAATTTAATTTAATTTTGCATTTTTAGGTATAGAATCACTATCCCTCTGAAATGAAAAGTTACTTAAAGATTAAAAAAAAAAATCTCAATTAAACTTGTTTTATTGAATTCTGTAAAATAGACATACAGTCCAAAATTTCATAGGTATGTTTGAGACAATTATAGGTTTTTTTTTCTTTTTAATTATATAATTACTATATCCTCTGTACATTAATTTTATATATCTATACATTCCAAAAAGCACCTAACAACTTCATCAACAAATAATATTAATTAATTAATTTAGCACTAGTGACCATCGTTTGTTGTTCATCGTTCAAACAAACAGAAAAAGAAAAAAAAAAGCATGGGTGAATACAAAAGATAATAACATCTTAACGAAAATCTGTTAAACAATTAAACTAAAAAAAATATATATATTCCTATCGAGCCTCTCCATCACTTCGTCGGGTATTAAGTGTTCTCTAGTGTTCAACCTGTGGTTGAAGTTCAAAGGTTCGTCTACGCCCAGCATATGAAGAATGAAGTCCACAATTGAATAGATCATTTTGTTCAAGTATGTACTAGCCATACTTGAAGAATTGAACAGCTCAGCAGGACCCATGAAAATTATTTCGTTGAATATTTGTTAAAATTGTCTTTCAAGCATTTTGCCATAAATCCGAACAGCTTTTGAGTCTAATCAGGAGTATAAAGTTTAAAACGGTTTCTATATTTTTTAGACCTATGCCCCATGATGAAATTGGAAAAAACTGGCGGCTCTTTGAAAGATAAGCTTGCTTTGAACTCCATATAAATTTTTCCTAGATGATCTACATTTTGTCTTTAATTTTCTCTGAATGGGGGTATATCTAAGTAAGTGGACTACTCGGATTATTGCGACCTTATTCCATATTTTTACCCTAAATTAATATGGTGCATGTTGCCACGATGTAGTACTAGAGATAGATTCTAGGACTCTCTCTGGGTCAGTGTTGATGCCGATCTCTCCATCTTCTTTTTTTTATTGAGACCCCAAGAAGAGTTGTTCTACTAGAGAATTTCAATAACGAAAAACATCTCTTCAATGGTTATTCCAGTGAAGATACAACTTCCGTCTTGTTGGTATTAAACACATAATTCTTGAAAAAAAAAAAAAAATATTTCGTGCTGTTTTCCATAGATTATAATATTCTCATTTCAAATTGCTTATATTGACTTTGTAAAAATTTTTCAAATTTAATAATATTTCATACGGTGTGTTATTATTATAGGTAAACATCTCTATTATACCGCCAATGCAATGTTTTTTACATGAGAAGGGGGGCCTGATGCACCCTACTACAGAGTAATTTATATTTGTTTATCTTCTTTTAAAATGTTAATATAATATTCATGTGACGTGCCAAATATTGGACCTGTACTTCATTCTTTAACTTTTGCTACTTCATCGTATACAACTACTTTAACTTTCTTTGCAATCAACTGTGTAATTCAGTTTTTACTATCTCCATCATTGATTTAGGTAATTCATACTTTAACACTAAAATATTTTTTTACTGATTCTGAGTCTTTTAGTATATGTTACTCGATACAATTTGCTTGACAAAATGGATAATTAGAACTCATCTTGAATTTATGAATCGAGAATAATTAAACATAAATTCGTCAAGAAAATGTTCGAACACAGACGTGACTCTTAAGCTTGTTCTCATAAAAAAGTGCACCAAAGCTTAGTGTAAAGTAAGCCTAAATGTCCCAATGTACTTATTAATCTTTCTTAGTATAAAATGAACTATTTCAACAATTGCCAACAAAATTACTCAGATTTCATATTTGATGGGAAATTTCCAAATTTAGAAGGACATTTATTTATTAGAATCGATGAGGATCTACAAAATTAAATTACATTGAAACAAAAATTAATTGTATTATATAAATAGTTTTAATTTTAATTAAAACATCTAAATTATATTGTATTGAGTATTCACTTCAAAATTAATTGCAGGTCCGCAAAAGAAATCAAGATCAGGTAATATTTCTCATTTGAATTAATCTTTCCAGTGTGAGTGTGATCCTTAAATATAATTTTTTCTTTATCAAAGGATTAATGCCTGATATTAATTCCTGTAGAACTATATATTGGAGTCTGTTGAGCCTTTTTATATATCTGGCACTATAATCACCTATTGGGAAACCTTATTATATTAACCTGTTTTTTCCCTCCAAAAAGTAAGGAGGTTTTTTTCCATTCATCATTATATTATTCATTCGAAATATATAACCCCATACCAATACACGTGTGTTATTATTGTCCAGTGTTTTATTATACAGTAAGTAATACAATCCATTTATTTCATTATCCTTGGTTATTGAGAGATGCCTAAATCCTCACATGGTCCTTCAAGCAGCATATCGAACATAAGTTGGATTGCTATTACTCAAAATATCATAGATTCCTTTGATAAGAAATAACCGGTCGGACTGACTTCTTTGAGCATATTAGAAGAATGGATTGTAGTGTGGTATTTGAAGCTTAAAGGGTTAATTATAAAACCATACGTGTGGGGTTTGAAGCTTTAAAGGCTCATTGTAACATCGAACATATTCAGTTAGAAATCTTTCAATATATTAGATGAAGGAGTTGTATTGTGGTCTTTGAAACATAACATGCGCATTGTAATACTATTTGTTTTTAGAGATTGCAAGAGTAATTTTGTATTTTAAGCTAAAATAATAATTTAAACTTTAATTATTCTTTATAAATTATAGAAATCTCTAAAGAATGATTCAAGGTAAACATTCAACCTCGATATTGGTTGAGGATTCTGAGGCTTGGAGAGTTATTCCGAGAATCTACTCCAATTAGTGCAACCTCACAGGAAGAAGCGGCTATCAGTAGAGAGCTAAAAAATTATTTTAAAGAGAAACAATTATATAATCCGTTGTTTGATTTGTAGAACGTATAATCTCCACTCAAGTAAGAAATGTCCCAAATATCTTAAAATGATCAAATAAAGAAAATAAATATTTTATGTAAAACATAACTCCACAAAGAATATGAAAACAGCTCATTCTAATTCACAATTTAGTTCTATAATTAATATTTATAATTAACCATTCAATTTTTTTCTTTCTTTTTGTTTCACGAAGTTTTTGAAATAACACTTCTTTTTACAGTTCTGTTGTACCACATCGATGGTGAAGGAGGATAAAAATGACGGCGTTCCTTTCCAAATGATCCTATGTGCTGCTGATAAAGATAGAGATAATTCCATCAATTGATCATTTATAAAATATGTTTCCAGTATAACCCATGTGTACTCTGGGTGTGAGGAAATAATAGATCGCCATACAGTCTCTGGACGTCTTGGAGTATTTTAAAATCACTTACATTCGTTTATTTAATTGAGCCTCAGACTTACCTTCTAACATCAATGTGACGTTGTTGTCTTACACATCAATTATATGTCTCGAGGTCCCAAAATCTAGTTGAAACCCCTAGAATGTCTTTATGATCAAATCTCTAAGATCTTTTTGTGAATCGACGAATAATAGGAGGTTGAAGGACAACCTTCACGACAACTATTTCTTAGAACAGTTCAACCAAATAGGGAACAATCTGATCTACGTATTGGGGGAAAATCCTCCCACTAATTATTTAAAATAATTTTTTATGTATTTTGATATAACATTTTTGGTCAAGACTGAATGTTTTTCTAACTTAGTATGAGGAAAATTAGCTTTTTCACCCCCAAACAAGCTTTTGGAATCGCCTATGAAAAAACTGTGGGTCAGTAATAGTTTTGGCCCTTATCAATGGTTTTCTTGTTTAAAGTACTTGATCGGTCTTTCGGGAGCATTTTTTTAATCTTTTATATTTGTTTGATTCCGAGACAATTTTTCTTTAAAATCCATCAGAACAATCCCTGAAATACTATATAAATTGGCAATGCATTAAACATATTCTAATTATATTCAATATCGCTTGTCTCGCTTATAGTCGAAACATAATAGCAACGCTCTGTCCTGGTTACTTATAAAATACAAACCCTATCATCTCTGAAGTGAATATATTTTTTAGAATTCAAGTGATCTAAAATAATTTAATATTAAGTCAAGCACTTCAATTTAGTCAAATAGTACTGGTAACTATTAAAGCATTGAAAGAGAAATTACCGCAACTCCTAAGTGTAACTATCTTTGAAAATCTTTCCCATGATATTACCTTTGAACCTTTCAAAACTTAATATGATGGGAAGATAAAGAGAATGGACACCTGAAACCTTCAATCACGACAGCAAGTTTCTGAAATACAAAAACACTCCTATCACCAACTTCGATTCCAAAAGGATTTTCAGTGGGATGTCGTACATAAATGTATCAATAAAAGTTCCATCTGATAGAAGTTCACGTCTTAAGTATAATAATTAGACCAAAATATATTCAGATTTACTATGAACATAGGTCATAACCCATAAGTTCTAAATATTGTAATATGAATTAATAATTATAAATTTTAACTTTAATATTAGACACATATTACAACTGTCAACGTCAATAATGACCAAACCATCATCGTAGACAACAGTTCCAATAGCCAAATTTATATACCTAAAAATGTAGGGATTATATGGCTTGTTTTCAAGAGTGGTCATCTTTTTCTTCGGTGTGAGGAAATATTTGTTTTTGCTGTTACTTCGGATTTTTTTATATCGGTGTGTTAGTTATCAAAGGAGAAATTAATTTGAACAGTTCTGAATTTCAATGGACTGGACTAAAGATTTTTTTTTTGTTGAAATTGGTTCTCTAACAACCCAACAACAGTGTAATCTAAGAATATAATCATACTTTATGATGTTGAACATAATTTTTTTCTTCAATAGTGGAAAGTTTTTTCCCCAAAGAAAACAGCTGCAATCATCCCTTCCACTCCAAATCCGTGGCACTTAAAAATGAACTTTCCCTCCAACTCTGAAGAGCAGGCGGATAAAATGTGCAACGGGTATTTAAAAAGTTTGAATTTACCTAAAACATGGAAGAAGGGATCATGAGTTCCATATCTAAAATCAAGTAGAAAGCGATTTACTGCCCAATTTCAGATATCCTCTGGTTGTTTATTTTTTAATACTCCCTGTAAGGACTACGGCAAAATGTTCAACAGAGTTATGCATGCGTTTGCAAGTTACCCGGCACTCGAAATTTTCAGAGATTTTATCCTTCTGAACATAGTTGGAGTTACAGAAAAATTTAAAACTCCTTTTAATTTTATTTGGTAACTCCTTAAAATCGAAAGTGCTCCTAAATAAAAAGGTATGGAGTTTTCCTTGTCAAGCTATAAAAACATGATTGGAGAGAAGTTGCCAGTAGTGGAGCCTATCAGAAGGGAATAAATTAGAGTTATTCTGATCAAAGACTGAGTCCGATATTTTGCCTTCTCTGTTTGGATGGCAAGGGCGTATCAGTCTTCATGGAACTAAGCTGAGGAAATATTACACTACTACCACTCATTGTCAGATAAAAACTTAAAACTCTTGTGCAGTTGCATGCACACTTATAAGAAATTTAAAATTATTCCGGATCTTCAAAATAATTATTGTTTTATCCTTTTATTTAAATATTATGTAACCACTGTTCATTCTTTTTTATGAAATTTTATGAAAATGGCTCTCCTTTCTTTATTGTTTTATTGTCAAATTTTATAAAAGAAATATTTTATTGAAAATGGATTGATTACTAACATCTGATAAAGCAATTTTTCAAAATGTTTGACTTTGTTTTAGGGAATTAATTTTAGACTAAAATGTTTATTAATTAGATATTACTTGATATGTAACTTCTCTGAATAAATATAGTAATAAAAAAAGTGTAAAAAAAAAGAAAGATAATAATTAGGTTAATAATACTTTTATAACTTATTAACCCATTTGAGCTATCTTCATAGTAAATCTCCAACGTTTAATAATTCTTTGTTCCATTTCATTATTCTAATATCCTTGACGTGGTTCTCTGTCAAATTATGAACATTTATGGCTGACATCATAATGAAAACTCTCTTAAATTCATCGTTAAAGATAGGAGTGTTTTTGTATTTAAATAATTCGCTATCGTGATTGATGGTTTTAGGAGCCTATTCTTTCAATTTAATTTATTGATATTAATAATACTAATATTATTACTCTTTCTATTCTGTTCATATCATGAGCCAAATAAGTTATTTTGAAAAATGTTGTTTAAGGGTTTTGGCTGCTTTAATTGAACATGATGCTCCATCAGTAATGAAAACTTTCAGTCTTTCGCCACTGAAATCGGAGCCAAGAACGTTGCTGATACTTTTTAGATGAACATTTGTAATCTTTTCATTGTCCGCTTTTGTAACATCTTCCAAATTAATCAGATAATGACGACACAAAAAATAACCATCTAAAAGACCAATAAGCACTTCTGTTATGGATCGCTGTTGAGAATTTGTATTTTCGTCCAATGTAAGAAATATACCCTCCCCTTCAGGTTCTTGGAATCATTTTTTTTCTTGTGTAACAATTCTTTACTTTGAGATTTCATTGATTTGGTGATGGAAAAGCGAGAGAGAATTACTTTTCAATTGTAAATTTCCGGAACTTAACAAAATTTGGACGATTCACGATAGGGAGTGGAATATTGCAGGATATCAGGATCTTGTTATATTATAAATAAAATTGGAATGTTCAGAATTGCTATTAATTATGGGACTTGCATACAATACCAGATTCCTTCTATGAATTTGAGTTTTACTGTGTTCTACTTTGAACGTCTTCACATATAATCAGAATTTTTTGAAAAAGCTATGATAAAAGAGGGCTCCCTATCTCAATATTAGTTTTTGTATACCAAAGTTGTCATTATCAGTGATGAATATTATATCTTGAACACTTCAAGCTTCACTCCCAATTTCCTTAGTACTCGTAAGACCAAATATAATTAGAGAACATCAAATTCATCATTACATCGCGCATTCGGTAGTACTTAAAAAAGCATATCTAGTCATAGTTACACCTGAGATACAAGTATAACTACTATTTGAAAGAATATTAAAGGATGACGTTTAATAAGGAGAACAAATTCACCAGAGTCCAGAAGTGTAAAGAAGTATAATTAATGTTGCTTGATGCTGCAAGTAAAATATGTGAAGTATATATTAATGAAGAATAGCAGAGACGACAAAGAATAACAAAAATAGTCTAAATGATTTAGTATCAAAGGGTATTAATACAAATACAAAGTCAAGAGGAGTCAATATATATCAAGGAAGAAGAAGTCAAAGTCGTAGGAGATCATGAAACTACAGTCAAGAAAAATTGTGTAATGTGGAGACAGTGTGGTTTCCAATTTTCTCCTAAGAATGGGAAAATTTGCCATAAAAAAAGTGTGGAATGCGCAAGCATTGGTAAGAAGGGCCACTATGCTAGAGTATACAGGTTTGTAAAAGAAAACTCTATTTCGATCATCAACTCTATTCAAAAATTTGAACTGAATAAATTAATCATTGATGCATTGAATGTCCATGGAAATTACTTCAAATATAATGGCTAGATATTACAATGGTGCAATTGTATCTGTCGCTGGATCAAAAATTCAAAGTAAATATCGATTCTAACCCAATTAAAAGGGTATTGTTTAGAATATAACTTTAACTTAAATTGTTTATTGTTTTGCACATGAAGGAAGATGAATTGTATATTATTAATATACAACTTCCGTATAAATAACTATATATAAATGTATAATATATTCTGTAAATTTATACAAAACAAATATATTGTAAGTCAATAAGAGAAAATCAAAACCATTATTACAGGGAGTGTACTCAATACTTCTTAGTGATCACATACTATGAATGGATAACTATCGCACGAAATCTAATGAATAGAATTGAGGTATTAAAGTAACAAATTATTTAAAAAATACTATTATAATTTACTTGTTGACAATTAAATGTTTAAAAAACATTCATTTCCTTTGGTGATCAACAATTCACTGAATTTTTTAGTACTTAGTCCGGACCTCCTTTTTCTATTGATGATATCCATTATACTAAAGACTCTCGCAGCATCACAATTGACAATTGGAGTATTTTTGTATACAAAGTTTTCACTTGTTGAGAGTTCCTTTAGTTTGCTGTAGCCAGGGTTCTTTTGAAGCACTCCTTTTAATTTCCTTCAATTCTTGAGTCAGATTTTCTACAGTGGTCATGCTAGTAAGAAGAGGCAATATTTCCTCAATCGCAGTTATTGGCGAAGGTATTGGAAGAAAAAATTTCTGTATAAATACGATCAAAGTAAGGTATCCCACAGAAATGTCTCTTGAACACTACCTTTACTTGCCTTGTTGAGACAGTGGGCTTCTTGCCAGCCCAGGGGAATGCTTGAGATCACCCCCAGCCTCCAAGCGCTTGGAAACGTTGTAAATTGTCTTCAACGAGGCCCCAACCTGTTCCTTAATGTTGTTATGAGTAACGGTGATAATTTTGGTAAGAATAGAAAAGCGTGCGAGCAGAAGAGAAGAAATACTTATGGCATCATTGGTTAAATAATATACATCTTCTTCTATCAAGCAAGAACGTTATCATTCCCACCTTTATTATTCAATATTAATATAATATTTGATGGTGATAGTCGATAGAGAACTGAATAAAATGCCTAAAATAACGTCGCCTTCTGTATGGATTTCTGAAAATGGAGGCCCAGGAATTTGGGAATTACTTACCAGATGAGAAACAGATGGTTTGTCAGATTTGTCGAAATAAATGTGCCTTTGGTCTCCTATCTAGAATTACACGCCACTCATTATTCTCATCTCATATCAAGAGAATGGATATTCATCTAAAAAATCAGGTTAATGATGAATACATCAAGTCAGAGTTTAACTCTGATCTCACAAAGATGCTTATTGCATGTAATATAACCTTATCAATTGCTAATCATCTATGTTCAAAAAATTTATGGAGAAATACACGAGTAAACCTATCCCTTCCCGAGGAGCCATCATTAAATTAATGGAGGATGTTGGTACTGATGTCATTTACAGAAATACATATAAAAATGTTTTGAGTCGTCCACACCAAATGACGATCAAGTTATCAGTAAAAAGTATAAAATATTTACTAATTTCGAAATGAAACTCTGAATTTTGTACTATCTAACAGTAAGTATTCAATCTTTTTTTTAAATCTAACTCTAAAATATGATTCTAATTTATCTAAACATATCAAAAATTATGATACACAACTCATTAAATAGTAAAAACAACTGCTTAAATGGTCACAACAACGGGGGTAGTAGCTTTGGATGGTTCGCAACTAGTTTGTCTGAGACTAGTTTCTTCACTTAAAGACTTGGATATGATCATTAGGTTTTCCAATATTACATAGTCAATAAATATTACTTCTTTATCACTTAAGGCTTAGCTATGGTTGATAGGCTCCAAGAAATGGTGTTCAGAAAACTCATAAAAAGGCAAACACAACTGCTTAAATGGTCACAACAACGGGGGTAGTTGCATTGGGTGTAGCATTATAATTACCAATTGTGTATATATGTTGTTATATAAGCATAAATAGAGGAGAAAAAAATCTTTTATGATGCTTTTAATAAGGAGTAATATCGCCGGACATTACTACATAATTAGCTTTTGCTCTAAATCTTTACGATGTCATGTTAGAAGACTACAATAAGTCAAGAATGGTTGCCTGAATTGTCTTATCAGTTAAATTTGACTGCATGGATTAACTTTTCTTTTTTAGATAAATATGAAATAAATGAAAGTGGGATTCTAAAAGCTGTTCTTACTAAGATTGGAAGAAGATATGGATTGAAATCTAACATTATTTTATGATTTACATTATTATTAATAATTATTAAAATCTCATAGGTAGAAATATATCTATCCTGTGCACAATTGTATATGCAACTTGCACATAAGGAAAAAAGGTGATGATCTTTTTGATTAAACTCCACGTCTGGCTTGTATTTTGCAACCTCAAGTTATGACATATTGAACTGAATTCCGATGTTAGAACAAGAAGATATTATTTGGATCAATCTATTATTTCAATATTCTGTATTTATAATTTATTGTTACTATTAGTTATATGATTCTAATTGTTTAATTTTGTATATTTAACTTAAATGTATGATGGTTTATTATTTAGTATGTAGATTATATTTAATTTAAGCCTTCTATTTTAAATTTGGAACTTCAAATATATTTCGAAATACTCTTATTTTGTCGTTTTATTAGTTATTTTTCTGAGAATATGGTTCCCAATAAATTACTATTTCATGGAGTGTGACGTTTCCAAATCTACTGTAACGGATAAAAATCGTCTAAGTCAATTATATGTATTATATATTTATTAAACATTTTGCTAATAAACACTTTCGTTACACCCTCAAAAATCATAATAAAGGAGGCAACTGATAAATACTGATGTGATTACCAGTGATAATCACATCAGTATTTTAAACAATGATACCATGTGTCTTTCTCCCCCCTGTCTCCTCGCACGCGTTTTTCTCTACAATATTATCAACTATAGTTATGAGGCACTTCCACTCGGAGGAGGGCTGCAATTTCGATCCTCTCTGTTTCCTGATTGGGCATGGTCTCACGTGTGGAAGTTGTTACGCTCTCACAGGAAGGATTTTTGTTTATTTTAACAGTAAAATACGAAACAATCAGATTGGTTGCCACAAAACCTCTTAAAAAGTATATTTACATCATCGGTCAATAATTTTGCACGGCCCGGTACTTCCCCAGCCAAGTAGTTTTCCAGTATATTTTTTCTAAACTTGGAGAACACATAAATAACTTAATTGTCCAAATTAAATAATGTGCTGTTTAATGATCATTTGTCCCCTTAAATATTGGGTTTCCTGAAGACTTAAGTTGTTGATGTGATGGGAGGTTTTAGAGTGGCGGATTACTTCCTATAAATAACGAGATGGGTACGAGAAACCCCGAAAACGGCGAGACATGGTTTATTCTCACAATCATAATTCCACACATTAGAACCCCCCCTTATACAGACCAAAGAAAAAAGGCACTTTTTCTCTGTCATGATGCACGTGAGAATGCAGTAGGGGGAAGTTGCTTAGTTGATGATTTGTACAATACTGAGGAAAAGTTGTTAAGAAGATGCGTTTTTATTCATTTTTTTTAAAAATATAATCTCTTTCAACTAATCACATTTCCTCTTTTACAACGATTCCAACAACCTTACATATGATACTAAAAATCTGTAAGAGATGAGTCAAGCATGCCAGCCACAAATTGGGTAGAAGAACTGATAAATTACTACAATGACATAACATAAGTTTATATTGTCATTTGTTGTATTTTTATGAAAATAAAAGTATTTATTATATTAAATACTCAAATAAGTCTCTTATATCTTTAGTATTATTATGATGTTTTTTTTAAGTGTTAAAATAACATACCAACATAAATGGATAAAAAAATTGTCTAGATGAGAAGTCCATTTTTATTTTAGTCAAAAATGGACAACTCAAAATTTGTAAAAAACTTTTTTGCAAAAAAGTAATTAATAACATTTATTGGCATTGGAAAGAGAAGAAAAAACCTACAAATTTGTTTACAAATCTAATATTACATTGGAAGTTATACTTTTTTTTCTTCTCCTGAATATAACGAAATAGCAATTTTTACTGATTTCTTTTTTTTGCCAATAACTTAATTGAATTTGACTAAATTTACAAAACTTAGTTATTTGTATAGTCTTTTTTCGAGACGTCAATTCACTTTGATTAATAATTTAACCTTGAACTCCAAAAAAGTTTTTGTTTTGGTTATAGTTATAGTTGATAATATTGTAGAGAAAAACGCGTGCGAGGAGGAGGAGGGAAAAAAGACATATGGTATCATTGTTTAAAATACTGATGTGATTATCATCTGCCTGCTTTATTATGATTTTTGAGGGTATAACTAATGTATTTATTAGCAAAATGTTTAATGAAGATATACTACGTATAATTGACTTCGACGTTTTTTATCCGTTACAGTAGATTTGAAAACGTCACACTCCATGAAATTGTAATTCATTATGAACCTTATTCTCAGAATAATAGCTAATGAAACAACAAAGTAGAGTATTTGAAATATATTTGAAGCTCAAAGTTTAAAAAAGAAGGCTTTAATTAAATATAATCTACATACTAAAAAATAAACCATTAAACATTTAAGTTAAATATACAAAATTAAACAATTAAAATCATATAACTATTAATAATAATAAATTATAAATACAGAATATTGAAATAATAGATTGATCCAAATAATATTTTCTTGTTCTGACATCGGAATTCAGTTAAATATGTCATAACTTTAGGTTGCAATACACAAGCGAGACGTGGAGTTTAATCAAAAAGATAATCACCCCTCTTCTTCGTGGAAGTTGCTATATACATTTGTGCACAGGATAGATATATATCTACCGATGAGATCTAACTAATTATTCATAATAAAGTAAATGTCAAAATCATAAAATTAGACAATAAATATACTAATAAAAAGATTTTATAAATAAATTCATCGTAAAGATTTAGAGCAAAAGCTAATTATGTAGTAATGTCCGGCGATATTACTCCTTATTAAGAGAATCAAAAAAGATATTTTCCCCGTTATTTATGCTTATATAACAACATACTATTATCATGATGGATATACACAATTGTTAATTATAATGCAACACCCAATGTAACTACCCTCGTTGTTGTGACCATTTAAACAGTTGTTTTTGCCTTTTATGAGTTTTCTGAACACCATTTCTTGGAGCCCATCAACCATAGCTAAGCCTTTAGTGATAAAAAAGTAATATTTATTGACTATGTAATATTGGAAAACCTAATTATCATACCCAAGTCTTAAAGCGAAGTAAGTAGTCTCAGACAAACGAGTTGCAAACCATCCAAAGCTACTACCCCCGTTGTTGTGACCATTTAAGCAGTTGTTTATGCCCATTACTGAGTTGTGTATCATAATTCTTGATATGTTTAGCTAAAATAGAATCATATTTTATGGTTAGATTTAAAAAAAAGTTGAATACTTACTGTGAGATAGTACAAAATTCAGAGTTCCATTTCGATATTCGTAAATACTTTTTACTGATAACTTGATCATCATTTGGTGTGGATGACTCAAAACATTTTTATATGTATTTCTATATATGACATCAGTACCAACATCCTCCATTAATTTAATGATGGTTCCTCGGGAACCAATATGTTTACCCTTTTATTTCTCCATAAATTTTTTGAACGTAGATGATTAGCAATGGATAAGGTTATATTACATGCAATAAGCATCGTTGTTAGATCAAAGTTAAAGTCTGACTTGATGTATTCATCGTCAAATTGATTTTATAGATGAATATCCATACTCTTGTTATGAGATGAGGATAATGAGTGGCGTGTAATTCTAGACAGGGGACTAAAGGCACATTTATATCGACAAATCCGACAAACCATCTGTTTCTCATCCGGTAAGCATTTTCCAAATTCCTGGGCCTCCATTTTCATAAATCCAGACAGAAGGCGACGTCATTTTGGGGATTTTATTCAGTTCTCTATCGACTATCACCATCTCATATTATATTAATATTGAATAATAAAGGCGGGAATGATAACGTTCATGATTGATAGAAGAGGATGTATATTATTTAATCAATGATGCCATAAGTAATTCTTCTTTTCTCCTCGCACGCTTTTCTATTCTTACCAAATTTATCACCCTTAGTTATAGTATATGACCCTTCTTCCCCCTGCTAAAAAATAAAAATAAATATGCACCTTTGTCCTAGCCTGACTAGTTTCGAAAGTAGCATCCATGAAATTTTTCAGCCTTTTAGATTCGACGATGTAAGAACCTATAAAAGATACACATACAAACTCTATTCTATTTAATAAATATTAATTCTTAGAAAACGATGTGTGGATGAGGATCCATATATCTGAATGCGTAAAAGCGAAAGATCCATCCAATTTCGTTTCTTTATTTTTTTTCAAAAATAAGAATATGTAAGAATTTTTTGGAATTCAATCAGATCATATTGATACTCTCTGGCTATAGTTGAAACCAAATCTTGAGTATGATGACTAGATTTTTTAAAAATATTTAATTGACTTATCCTCTATTTCATTGGAAGTTAATTTTTTTGTACTTGAAAAAAACAAAAAAAAAACGAAATTGCAATTTTCACCTATTTTTTTTTTGTAAATAACATTTTTGAGTTTGAATAAATTTATCGCTACTGCTATTCTGAGTATCAAGGACCCCTTTAATAACCTAATGATGCACCCAGATCCGCAGGTAGTGCAAGTTAACCACTGTTACATAAGGTGGATAATTACCCACTGCCCACTTTCCTGAGCATCAAGGATCCCTTTTGATATTCCATAATACATCCCACCTATGTGTTGTGCAAAAGAACCGCAGGCTGAAGCAGTGAATCATTACCCACCGCCACCGCTTCCTTCAGCATGAAGGATCTGTTTCAATATCCTGTAATGCACCCCAGACCATGGGTTGCATAAGTGAACCGCTGTTCGAAAAGGTGGGTTATTAGCCACAGCCACCGCTTCATTATGCATCAAGAACCTTCGTTATTCGCACAACTCAAGGGATTTTTTTTTATTATTATTATTATTGTTAGTGTGTTCTGTAAAGGTATGTGTAACTTCGGTAGTGGTTTATAACCTTCATGCGGCTTTTCTGAAACCGGGAGGTTAAAGTGTTTTTAATGATAAAATGTAAGCCAAGAAGGGAAGCAATTTGAACAAACAAAATAAAGTGTGGATATGTCACAATGACTAAGCAACAAGTAAAGATATTATAAGAATTTACATTAGAGTTATTGATTCTGTTTAATAATATTTGTACTACACGGTTGTATATTTCATACAAATTTTATTACTATTATGCTAAGCCTAAACTCATTCACCAAATAAACTACTTTTGCAGTATGTTGTGCTATTACAGAGGTGTCATTTTTTTTTTTTTTTTTCAGAATAACTTTTTTTTTTAAGTCTGTGCCATTTCACAACTTAAAGCCTTGTTAATTTCTATCGAACAGAATTGATGCAGTCAGTTGCAATGTAACTTCTCCCTGGGAACTTCATCAACTCTGAGGAATGACTACATGGGAGGCTCAAATTGCTTTCTTACATTGAGCTGTTTTAAGACCTCATTTTTTGTAACTAAAATATATTATTAGTTATCTGCTACATGGATCACAACAGCCAAGACGTAGTGGGGATCCTTTTTATACTGTCAATAATTGGAACTTGGACTTTGACGTACTGTCCCACCTCAGTCTCCTTAAACTGCCTTGATGAGAGTTGCATAATACTGTTTGCTTTTTTTTTCTTGCTTGCAATTAGCTCCTCTCTGTCGCACTTAGCCGTCAATCATCTTCATTTTACCTAATATTAACGGTGGAAGGTTCTGAAGCTTGGTATTTAAGGTTACAGATGGAACAATTGTGTCTTTGAATACAGACTGTTGATAGAGTACCCCTTTTTTGTTATCAACCGATTTTCTGTCTATGCCTCCTCTTCGGGCCTTCCCTGGTATATATTGCTACAAATCTTTAATAGATGCTACTCTTTGTATAAATGTATGTCCACAAGGCCGACCTTTATCGGATGGCCATAGATTACTTGGTATGAAGTTCGCCCAATACGAAACTGAAAATACGGATTCTTGGATACTGAACAAACCACTGTCCATCAACCCACTCACTTGTTTTGTTGTTGGATAGCCCCATATCATAAGCATGTCCTGAATGTCTCAATTGGTTCTCTCATATGATTTCTGAGGTTGTGAGTTATGGGAATTTCCATACACAAGTTCAGTTGCAAAACCTGTGGGACGAGGTCTGTTATAGACAATTATAAAGGGTTCTTAATGCTTAATGAAGTGGTAGCGGTGGCTAAAAACACACCTTTCCAACAAGCAATTCACTTGCAAAGCCCATGGTATTATAACACGTGTATAATAAAAAGAGTTTCCTTGATGTGTAGGGAAGCGGTAGGTAATGATCCATCACTTGAGCCTACGGTTCTCTTGAACAGTCTGTGAGTGGGTTGCATGAGGATATTAAAAGAGGTCTTTGATGTTCAGGGAAGGGGTGGCAGTGGGCAAAAGTCCACCTTTTAAGTCATTTGTTAACTTGCACAGCCCGTGACCTTGGGTGTATTATATGATATTAAAAGGGGTCATTGATACTCATGATAGTGGCGGCTATAGATTTAGACTCCTTTTCGTAGAAAAGCAGTTCACGAGCGCACTCCATGGGCCAGGTGGTATTATGATATATTTAAAAGGGTCAATATACTACTTGCGATAGGTTATGATTTACCATAGGTACCAGCTGTCCACCTGCAGAACCTGTTGTCCGACATGTATTTTGCAAAATAAAATGAAGTATCAATTTCTTATCCTACTATAGTTTGATTATGTGAATACAATATAAAATTTAATGAAATCAGATCAGGGATGTTAATCTTTTAATATGATGAGCCGCATTGCTTCTTGAAATATTCGAATGGGCCGCAGAACCTATTTAGTTAAATTTCTTGATAAATGGTTATAAAAAACAAAACTATTAAATATAAATTTGTTTTAATTTTAGACAAAATATAAATAAACCCCAAATCAAACTTTTCTGGCCAAACTGTATAAAAATGCTAATCTGGCAGCCTTACAAGAATCTCAAAAATACTAGATACCGTCTAATATTTTTCAATGTTTGTATGTAGAAGGAGCTTTCTTCTCATTTTTATGATCTGGCCACAATTTTAGTAAAAATACTAATGGAATTTAGAATTATTAGTGCCCAACATCTAAATAGTAGGCGGGTTGCAATGCAAAGGTTGTACATCCTGCACTAGAATGAAATTTTATCTTAATTAATTTTTAATAATCATATTGCTTACGATGAATTATTTAATAATCAAATTACCCACAATGAGTTTATCTGAGAATGCAAATGAAGTTAAAAGGATAATTGCTCGCTCTATTTGAGATTTAATACATTGCTTCACATTGACCGTATCTGATAATTCATGTTAAAATTTGTTGAGAAACAATATTACAATGATAGTCCGGGGTTACTTAAGGGATAAATATCAGTTGGTATATTGACTTATTTGCATAACTTCTGGATGATTTCAGGCCTTTTTTCGGTTTCTCTTGGGAATGAAAAGTTGCTTGATCAAGTTAAGGTAACAACAATAGGCCTAGCACTTTATCCTCTGAAGAAGGGGTGAAGGATGGAATAGAAGGTATTTGTCAGTATATTTATTTATATTATGAAAATAACTTCAAAAGGGGATGATCAAATTTTTATATGATAGTTACATTATGAAAATGATTTTGGATTCCTACAACATTAGGCATTAAAATATAATAAATAATATAATAACATATATCTATATAGATAAAAAAACCACATTATAATGGAAGAAGGAGCTACTTTTTGTATATGCAACATGAAAAGGTTTTTTTTAATTTTCCAATCCTTTTAGCAATATTCTTCTATTCTTGAAGAGATAATATACTAATATACCGGGTGCGCCATTGAAAAATGAACACATACTAAAACAAAAACAAACCTCAGCCCTCTAGCTTACGTACGAGTCGAGAAAATGAGACTTGCACGTGATCGACAAATTTCGATTCGCGTACTCCAAGTAGGTGGGCGTCTCCAGGACCAATGTGTGTGCCGTCACCTAGTCTGAAACGTTGCAGGAGAAGAGGATGTCGGTCAAAAAGGACAAATTGGCTTTGTTAAAGAAAACAGCCCAGGTCAATTACTTCAAGTCCATAACGGCCCATACAAGATATCTCTCAGGATTTTACTACAAACTGTCTAGAGGGCAATCAAAAAAGTGGGGTGAAACAACCTTGTGAGGTTGGAGAGGCCATTTTGGACACTAGCAATTATAGGAACTTATCTCTTCCGTTGCAAGACTCTTTTGAACGAGCTTTTGAACTCTTTTATGACATTTTTGGACAACTACAGCCCTGATGCCAACTCTTCAACTGCTCCTTAGAGTACATGCTGAGGGAAGGGCTTCAGCGTCCGTCATCCCAGCACTGAGGCCCTCAAAGCCACTGTCATCTAGCACTGCGACGCTATGACAGACAAATACATCCGCAGTGGATGCCAGGCCTTCCACCACGGCCTGGACGCCATCATTACCGTGAAGGGCAGCTATATTAATGATTAAGAGAGCTTAGACAAACATCTATGTATAGCATTAATTTTGTTGAAATTCTATTGTTAATTAATAAATTATAAATTGTAAAAATATTATTCTGTGTAGATCAAGATCTGCCTCTAATACAAAAATACCTGTTTCCGAATCTCAAATTTTGACAGGAGGTATTAGCAGTACCAAAAGTTATTTAGAAGATCATGATCTACTTTTAATCTTTAAATTGCAAATCCCTTCATAGTTTTGGAAGAAAATGTGATTTGATTAGATTATTGAAGATTTTAGAAATTATTATATTATCAGAGACTAGGTGTAGTTAAGAGAATAACTTTTGCTTGCCAGAATGCTACTTTTCATTTTCTGCGTTTGATAGGCCCCTCTTACATAAAAGAAGGGGTGTTTCACTATTGATAAAAAAGAAAAAACTACTGGCAAAACTCGAATACTGTTGTTCCGATGGAAATGTAATCAAGGTTCAATGTAGGGTGTCAAGCTCTCTGTTTGATATAATTGGGTATACGGGCCAAATTGTGAAGATCCCTTTTTCTTTTATAAAAACTTTCACATGTTATTTCACGTGTACCGACCATAGTGAGTGGAGATTTTAATATAAAAATTAAATATGGTCAATAATTTATTCAGTGTACAAGGAATTATCATCCTCGAGCTACGGCGTCCCTGTCTTCTATTTTAAAGCCCCATGTGTATTATGACTGTGCTGAATTTGTAAAATATTATAGTCATACTGTGGATAGATTTTCCAGACCTGTGTCCTCGAAAATAGATATTTTTATCTTCAAAGGTAATCAAACAGACACATTAAAGTCGTACAAAGTGATAGACAATAAAATATCTGGTCATCGTGGTGTATTTATTGAAATGAGCCCCATTTCAAGGACAGCAAGAATTAGAGGTCTTTGGAATCTTAATTCTTTACTACTGGAGGAGATTGATGTGAATGGTTGAATAATTGATAAAATTGAAAATGCAAAATCAAGTTTTAAGAATGGTAGTGACGTTTTTACTCAATTGAAAATAATTTTTATCCAAATAAAAGGTGCTTGTCGAGAAGCAGTTGCCTGTCGGGCTGAAAAAAGAAGCAGACGACTGAATGAAAAATTAATAACTGAAAATTAAAAAAAATATTGCTTGGCGAACTTTATATAGAAGCAGACCTTTTTTATAGAGTTAAATTGAAAATAACGAGCATCGATGATTTATGAAATCAAGATACAATTTTTGTAGATTGAAAAGGAAAATAACCTTTTTTATAACTTATCAATCATACTTAAAAATAGTATTGAATCGAATGATCCTGAATTAGTTTACAAGGAGATGTGGTATTTTTACTCCAATATGTATAATTGCATCGACTTCAAACATACATCAAAATGTATGAGATGCAATTTAAGAAATGTTCTTTTCTATGAAGACCTCAGATTCAGGTCTGACAAAGAACTTTCACTATCAAATGAAGATAACAACATGGTTGAGGGTCACCTTTATGTGGGTTATTTGGAAATGGTTGGTCTCATTTTAAATTGAAATCAAAGTTACAACACCTTGGGTCTTGGATAGGCAAAGGAAGTTGCGAAATAAAAGGAAAAGAGATATGTAAGAGAATTAGGAAGATAACTTATTATTTCTCTTCCTTCTATTTAAAAGTATGAGATAGGATCAGGGCATGGAATGTTTATATGATTCCTAAAGTAATGCACCTCTTCTGTATTACACTTTTCAACAACAGTATTGCGAGGAAAATAGAAAATTCCTACCTGAAATTATTGACCAAAAAAAAAAACATAACCCATTCAATTTTAGGGGCCTGGGTGTGTATTGTATTAAAAAGCTATAGGAATAGGAAAACTATTGGAAAATTCATTTAAATGGATTCTTAAAGCTAAACCACGTGGAATTCCAGCTCAGACCACATTTAGTACTTTCGGATGTTTTTATAGTATTATCATTATACTCAAATTGTTTTAAAAAATTTTGTGATGGTGCTACAGAAATAGTTAAATAGTTTGAATTATCTATACAATGGGAGATGCCAACTAGAGTTTCAAGTTTAAAATTCAAAGGGTTTAAATTTTAATGTACCACTCGTTAAGTATACACAAATCACTATTACTTAAAAGACAAAGAGTTACACTTCGGGTTTGTTGGAGAGTTATGAGTATAAGTCCTTGGTAGGCTCAGGTTTTTGTTTATTTGCTTAATCATGCGTCATGACAGCTAAGCTGGTCTTCTCCCAAGCATTCTTAAAATTGTAATGGTGACTACGTTATTTTACTGTTGCTTTTTACTATATAGGTAGATCATATTATTTTTATCTATGTTAATCCTTATCTTACACACCAAGCACTTAAAAAAACTTTGAATCTTAAAAATAGCCTTAAAAACCAAAAACTGTTTAGCCCTGAGGCTGACAGAGAAAAACTTTTTCAAATTAAAAAATCATATTCTGCTATTTTAATGTTTGGAAATTTTGCTATTGAACAGTGTTTTTTTTCTTTATTTGAACTTGGCCCAAAGTAGTTGAACTATCTTACAGTTTAAATTTTGCATTCTATATACATGGAGAGTGTAAGCATTTTTAAGAAAATTTATAAATTGTCATTAACAATTCTTTTTGGTATTTCTACTAATTAATTATTCGATGAAACTGAATATTTGGGAATCTATTTCATGTATTCATGAGAAATGTTCGTTTGCCAAGAGGAATCTGTCTTCATGTTTTTGAGTTTGTTTTCCTGTTTCTTCATAAACAGTCCCTAAATGAGTTTTGACTAGCTCTTGTTATCATGATTTAGATAGTAATTCATAAAATGACTTTATATTTATGTTCTCTTGATAGATCCTTACCCAAAATGATCTGAGCTCTTCTTTATCTTCAGGAGTTAGTCCTTGGTGACTAAATAAACAGATTCCAGTGATTTAATTTCTTTAACACTGGGATCGGTAATTTCAACTTATATATTTCCGGAAAATGTATGCACTCTCAATGTATATGTATCGCTGGATGGATAAATCGAACAGCGATATAAAGATTCCTTTAATTCCCGGTGAATAATAATAATTATATTTTAATATAGTTGAGTTTTGCTTATGTTGATCTTCTACTTTTTTTACTGTAATTAATATATTCTTATAATTATATCGTTCGAACTTATGAGTAGATCACATTGACTCGAAGATTGAAGTTGGGTTTAATGAAGTGCTTACGCACTCATAATCTCTCCTTTTTTTTAATTATCCTTCAGTCCATCTTTACTTCAATAGCTCATTCTATTTTGGGAGGACCTTTTGACAAAACCTATCCTTTTTCAACAATTTCAAGTATTTTCTTATGGTTTTTTTCTTTTTCTTAACAAAAAAAAAAAAAATATTTGGAAATTAGAAAAAAGAGAAGTTAAAGATGAATTGGAACGGTTTCATCGGTTTAATGTTGGAATCAGTGTGATTTATTCACAAGTTTGAACGATATCATTAAGGGTTATTATGTGTAATTGCAATTGCCAACTTTACGTCATATAATAAAGAGAAAAAAAACAACTTACTAATAAAGATTACTCCATTCAATTGAAATTTAATTATAATTCTTCGCCGAGAATTAAAGGAATCTTTCGCTTTTTGCTTTTTTGTATCCATCCAGAAATAAAGAGTGTACGCATTTTCAGAAAATACATAGGTTGACATTAACAATCATCTTTGGTATTTCTACGTGGCTAAAGATCTCTTTGATTTCATTTGATTATGGCCATGGGTAGTGATTTAATTTATTATTCGACCGAACGACTTCATATTTGAGATTTTATCTCATATATTTATGCGTAACGTTCGTTTTCCTAGAGGAATTCATCTTTTTGTATCCTTGACTCAGTTTTTCTTTTTCAAGGAAAGAGTTCCTAGATGATTTTACGGCAGCTATCAACATCTTCATTTAGATTGTAATAAAAAAAAAGTTTAAACCTTGGAATATGTTTCCCTAGTAACCAAGGAATAACCCGTTTTCATAATTTAGTAACATGAAGCGCATTTGGAAAGTGATGATGATAATTCGTAAAACTTTTCAAATAATTAATTATAAATTAATACGACCATTTTTGAACATAAGATTCGACAGTGACAATATGTAACAAATCTAACAACATTTTTCAATGTCAAAAGTACAACTTATAATCAGTTCTTATTGCATATTTAACAGTCTCAAATCTTAAACAATCTATATTAGCTAAATATATTAAAATTGTCTGGTAAAATCAATGCAAATAATTTATGTATGTTTTAAAATTAGTCATTATTCAGTTAAGCCTACACATCATATTTCAATTTTTCGTAAGTAAGATGATTTTTATTCCCCATTTATACGTTACGTAGTGAGTCAACTAGAAATGACTCTTCAGTAAAAATTAAGTTTTTGAGAAATTCCTCTTACATTTATTTACTTAATAAATATTAACGGCCAAATAGTTTATTTACATTTTTGTTCCATTATGGGATTTATGTTCAAATTAGAGGGATGTGATGATATATTCAAAAATATTAGATATAATTTAGAGCCTTCCACTAGTTAATGTGACTTTAATTGGTCCCATTATGACCTTTTAAATATAATTGGTCAGATTCATAGCCTCTGACATTTGTTAATATTAATTAAAACGGACTTGTCATAAAAATAAAGTGAGTTGATCCGGTCTAGCTTTATTATGAGAGGAACAATATTATTATTAATTATCTATGCATTATAAACTATTAAACGATTAGACACAATTATTATTAAGTTAGTTTCCAAACATTATAACTTATCAATTGTGTTCGATAAAAATTTTTACGCCTCCTATTTCGATATTCGACCTTTCCATCATGACGTGACACTTTGATGTGTGGACAACGAAGAGCAAGAGATTGTTCGTAATTTTTGAAAGATGGGATGCAATTGTAAGTTAGGTCCCCAAGAATCCTGTGAAAAGAGGGTTCCATGCTCCAAGTGTTTTTCTCTCCAAGAAGTTATATTTGGTAGGGATCAGTCCTTGAAAATGGTGTTAATTTTCATAGATTCTCTTGAAATGTGTGTTCTTGTAAATTCTTCTTTAAATGACAAAAATGACGACAGGATGAAGTTGTTTGTTGAAGGTTAGCATCTCAAGCATGTGTGACAAATAACTTTTTCTTTCTTGATTGGAATGTTCCAATATATTAATTATCTAGAAAATGTCGTTATTGGGAACAACAAGATCTATTGAGAATCAAACACCCCTTTCAATATTAGCGAAGGGAAGGTATCAAGATATTAATTGAAACCCACATAATCACCATGGAGTTATCATTCGGACTTCAAATTGGTTGGTTTTCAAAGTGATTGGAGTAAATAGTTCATATGCCATATATGTTACGATCCCTCGGAAACTTTAGCCTTCATGTTTAGGGAGTCTAAAGGAAATTCTAAAGCGGTTTCTTCCAGAATATATTTGTTCCTGACGAAAATATTCTTAAGAGAGGCGATAAAATCATATAATGTAATCGATGCCAAGCTGTTTGACCACAAGGCTATCAAACTAACATTAAAACCTCTATAGAAGGAATTAAATAATGGAAAACAGTGGGTACTTAATTCAAGTATCATGGATAATCTTGAAGTTAGCAAAAACATTATAAACATAATTCATGATTTATTTTCAAAGATTGTACAATCAATGTTGCAAAAAATCAAAAATATGTGGTAAAGGAAGGGATCTATTTTGTCAATAAGATAGTGTGAGTGTCTCAACAATATTGAATTGATTTCTAGAAGCGACATCAGCAATGAGGAGAAAAAGGTTAAGTTGGACCAAATATATAGAAAGATGGATATTATGTACAGAATGAAAATGAACGATATATACGATCTATCACATTCAAGATTGTAGTGTGTGCGACAAGAAAAAATCAAAAGTATGGTTAAAAATATTTATCTAATAGATAAGAATGGCATAGCATCGAATGACCCGAAGTAAATATATAGAGAGATCGATTTTTTTTACTTCAAGCTATACTCATGTTATGAATGCACGAAAGAAGTCAAATGTAGACGATGCACGTTGACTTTTTAACTCTAGTTTTGCTCATTTTTTATCAAAAGGGGATGTCACTAGGGTGTTTTCCGGAATTAGCATAGGATAGATGGATAATGCTAATTCCGAAGATAAAGCAAGAACCTTGGACAACTGAAAAAATACCGCCCATTAACCGTGCTAAATTCCATAAACAAGATATCTTCATATGTATTGGCGAATAGAATAAAGAGTATTAATTTCATCAAAGGAATTATCAATTTTGATTCCTGAAAATTATTTATGTGAAAAAGCTCTTTTAACAGAAGAGAGTACATAATATATAGAAAGTAATATAACTACTCTGATCAATTGTGAGATAAAAATTATTTAAGGACTTTTGGAGCACTCTTCAAGACTTCTACCTGCAACAATCTTGTCTACCTCAAGTCTTCTTTCTACCTCATAATCTCCTTCAACCTTGAATCCATTTCATATATCGAGTCCTCTATCAACCTTAAATCTGTTTCTTACCTCAAGCCCGTCTACTATTTTGAATATGCTATATTTCATCAACTTCTTTCCTCAAGTCCTTGTCCTACCTCATCATCATCACGAGCTAGTGAAAGGTACTTCAATTGTATTGGATATTCCTCATATGAACGATATTTAAATAATAAGCGAAAATGTAAATTTAACATAAACAAACATTCAAAACAGTCGTGTAAAAATTCATCTGTAAAAATATTATTAAATAGTTGAATCACTGTTACCTCGATCCAGATGTTTTTTATTTAAAAAAATGTTATATGCTTAAAAATTAAAATCTTTGTATAACACATTCAGATGAAAATTATTATCAAAAAACCAAAATCTACAATTTTTTTATCATATTGCACAAATTTATTGAAACACATAGAACACTGCATACATAAGGAAATCTGAATGCTTAATAATATATTTCCTTCCTCTCCGTATTTTTACTTCATTCTGTACTTAATGTCGGAAGTTTTATGCAATACATCTCATACAGGAGTACAAAAAAAACCGTCCCTCAAAAATAAAAATCTAATATAATGAATGATCGAAAATTGAGGACATCAAGGAAATTATGAATGCAGAAAAATCCCCTCTGCTGCTTCAATAAACACTTATCATATGCTTAGAATTAAGGAATCACCTTCCTTCTCCTTCTCCTCCTCTAAAGAGTAGTGGCATATATCCTAACTAATATTTGATATTCTTCTCACTGATAATACAATTATATTTGTCAAACACAAAAAGAGAATTTAAATTGAAGAAATTCATATGAAGGCATTGGGAAAAGAAGGACGAAAATAATCAAGACTTTTGTATTATTATTACTATTTCAAGTTGTAAGCCGAAGTAAATAATAGTTAAAAGAGCTTCTCCCTCTTTAATATCGACAACGAACCTCACATGATATTACGAGGATGAGTTTCTTGAATAAAGATTTCCAAATTAGGTGTTTCATTGAAGATTAGCAGCTCCAACGCAATCTTCATTATTAAATCCTAGTATCGTCTTGTGAAGATAGAATAATTACGTTATCAAAAATTTGCATAAATTAAAATAAGAAAATAAATTCTGACTTTTTCCTTATCTTCATTTATGTTCAATATAGCATAATATGGCAAAAGAATATTAAATCAGGACACCATATCTTTTTTTAAATTTTATTATGACCGTAAATTTTTGCAATCTTTAAGTAGGAATAAAAAGGCCTCTGTAGGATTAATTTAAATAATTTATGAAAAGAAATCGAAGATAATTAATTGAA
Organism: Lepeophtheirus salmonis; assembly: GCF_016086655.4. Taxonomy (NCBI): domain Eukaryota; kingdom Metazoa; phylum Arthropoda; class Copepoda; order Siphonostomatoida; family Caligidae; genus Lepeophtheirus; species Lepeophtheirus salmonis. The sequence continues at coordinate 12,886,121 of NC_052142.2, forward strand.
GAATACAAATCCATCCCACACTTTTTTGAGAAAAAGTACTTCAAGCGTCATTTCTGGTTGACCCACCACATATGCAATTCTTACTTGAGATAAACACAAAATCCTCAAATGTAGAATATTACTCATTTTCTGTTAATACTCTTTTGAACTCTCTTTATTGTTATCATCCGTTACAATGTGACAAGGAGTAATTCATTAATTAACTATATTCATATTCTCTAGGAAAATCCTAATACAAAACGATGTGAGCTCTTCGCTTTCTTCATGAGTCATTCCTTGGTCACTAAGGAAACATATTCCGAGGGTTTAATTTCTTTAACATTACCATCTAAATAAAAATGAGGATTGATTTCAGCACAAATTTTCAATTAAACACTTACAGGTAACATCAATTAAAAAATATAATTGAAGGCTTTCTTCAGTTTTATTCACTCTTAGAATTGCTTCTAGTATTCATTGAAATCGAGATTACTATTAATATTAAGGAGAATATATTTTTCGTTCTGTGCGATTGTAAATTCAAGTAATTCAATATCAATAATATTTTAACAGATAAGAATAAGAAGGACCTCGCAGCCTCTCCTCCCTTAATGGCTCAAATAGATTCAAAAACCAATAACAATATATGAATATATATATTGAGTTCACTATGTATTAAGTTGGAAGCCTGATATTTTGAATAAAAATACAGTGTTTGATTTATTTAGGTATATAATCATGGGTGAGATTTGTATTGTCCAGGTTGCCGTATTGGATCAGAGGATACAAACAAACTTCGTCTTATAGACCCTAACATAGTACATTTTTTCTTTTGAAAAAAAGATGCAATTCCATCCCAGTTTCCCAATATTAAACTTTATTTTTCAAAATCAATTCTAACAGTTTGATCCAATGCTTGTCTTTCTTCCTCTTGGCTTCTTAAATAAAATACTTTTTTTAAAATGACATTAAGAACTTTGAGATGATTGACACAGTATCCTCCTTAGAAGAACTCTGTATGAAGCATGATCGAGCTCGTTTACCTTTGTTTACTTTTTTAAAGATTTTCATCTTGGCTTTGTGAATGGAAGGACCTTGGGAACATGACCAAAAGTCTCACACTGAACAATTTCCTGGTTTTTTTTTTGGATATAATTATTCTGATACAATTGAGGCTCGCTTTTGACTCTACAAGAGCAGATGTGGAACAAATATTGATTTGAGGGTGGGGTAATATTTGAAAGCAGAAAAATACATTTGCATGAAATAAATAATAAAATTTGGTGACATCTTACTAAGGGAATATTAAAGGATAAATTTTATTTGGATGACCAAAAAAAACAAAAAATAAACTCTTGTTCTATTACATTTATTTCCAAATTAATAAGCTTCACGTTAAAAACATTTTTAAAGCGTACTGAAGATACATCAATTATTTATTTGTGTTCAGGGTATATAATCCATTGCCTATGTAAATAGTGTCGTGTAAACCATGTAAAAATATATTTACATATTAAGGGAAAAATTGAATTTAAATTTGTTTTATATGAAAAAGATGAAGATTGGCAGATTAATATATACCAAATTGATCAAAGTGGACTTACTCGTCCATTTGAAATGATATTTTTAATTTGGACTTCTGCGTTTGAAATATTTTTAGAAATTAAATAATAAGTCAAATTTAAAAGACATAACTTCCTCAAACATGCAAAAAAATATTCTTAAAGATTTTATGAAAATGATAGCAAATGACCCACATGATTTTGACATTCTGGAATTAGAATGTGATGATGATCATCACTTTCGCCCATACATGCCTCATAGTGAAAGTAAAATGTTCAATTGCATGCTCAAAAATTTTGTTTAAGATGTTAATGATACTATACATAAAATAAGAAAATTTGTTGTCAGGAAAAATGGATTATCCGGGACTTCCCTAAGTAAATACTTTAAAAGCTGCAATTGATGTACAAAACCAAGGAAGTAAATTGGCACTCAAAACAAGAGTATGGTCAGTTATCAACATCAAGCTTTTCTGAAGAAGTAGCTGAAGAAACTGCAAGATATGTTCAGGCACATGAAGTTAATCAAAATGACGAGCGTGATGAGACCAATCTAATGGTAGAGTGAGTTTTATCAGAGGAAGCTGTTGAAAAACTCAAATTAATAGGGAATCCTATATTTCAAAGGAAATGTCTGAACTACCAGAAGAAATGGAGGGGTATTTGAAGACGAATAGCGAAGAGATAGGCGATAACAGATTTTTAAATGATAATCTTGGGAATGATGGTCTCTACTGTATCATTTACAGATACACCAATTTTGATATATTTTTACAGTTTTTTTTGTTGACATTATTTAAGCCTTGCTCCTGGTAAGTTTCTCTTGAAGATGCTATACTTTGTAGGATAAATATTTATTTGCCACTACTGAATAGATACAAATAGCTTCTTGGATCAAAATGTATGATGAGAGTGGGGTTTGAACTTCTTGATCTGGATAATTTTCCTTATTTTACGCCCCATTAGTTTTAGTATACGAATGTTCTAACATTAGAATTCTATGTTTCCTTTGAAGTTCTCCCACGCCCCAGTTTCGGTAAACGGGATACTTTTTACTCGAAGTTGATCTATTATTACAATAAACTGCACTACACGTTACTATTGTGAAAATGTATATTTCAATAAAATAGTATTGGCTAACTATGATAACTAATTAAATTAAGATAACACACTAGTACATAAATTGCCTTCAAGACCATAAAAATACCCCTTATGGCAGCTAACAGTTTTAAGCCAATCAGCAAAGAGAAAGAAAGAAACTGCTCTTCTTCTACTAAGTGCTCACTATTTCTATTAAGTCCTTTAGGTATGACTAAGGGTGATAATTTTGGTAAGAATACAAAAGCGTGCGAGGAGAAAAGAAGAATTACTTATGGCATCATTGATTAAATAATATACATCTTCTTCTATCAATCATGAACGTTATCATTCCCGCCTTTATTATTCAATATTAATATAATAATATTAGATGGGGATAGTCGATAGAGAACTGAATAAAATGCCTAACATAACGTCGCCTTCTGTCTGGATTTCTGAAAATGGAGGCCTAGGAATTTGGAAAATACTTACCGGATGAGAAACAGATGGTTTGTCGGATTTGTCGATATAAATGTGCCTTTAGTCCCCTGTCTAGAATTACACGCCACTCATTATCCTCATCTCATAACTAGAGTATGGATATTCATCTATAAAATCAATTTAACGATGAATACATCAAGTCAGACTTTAACTCTGATTTCACAAGGATGCTTATTGTATGTAATATAACCTTATCCATTGCTAATCATCTACGTTCAAAAAATTTATGGAGAAATACAAGGTTAAACATATCCCTTCCCGAGGAACCATCATTAAATTAATGGAGGATGTTGTTACTGATGTCATTTATAGAAATACATATAAAAATGTTTTGAGTGATCCACACCAAATGACGATCAAGTTATCAGTAAAAAGTATTTACGAATATCGAAATGGAACTCTGAATTTTGTACTATCTCACAGTAAGTATTCAATTTTTTTAAATCTAATCATAAAATATGATTCTATTTTAGCTAAACATATCAAGAATTATGATACACAACTCAGTAAAGGGCAAAAACAACTGCTTAAATGGTCACAACAACGGGGATAGTAGCTTTGGATGGTTTGCAACAAGTTTGTCTGAGACTACTTACTTCGTTTTAAGACTTGGGTATGATAATTAGGTTTTCCAATATTACATAGTCATTAAATATTACTTTTTTATCACTTAAGGCTTAGCTATGGTTGATGGGCTCCAAGAAATGGTGTTCAGAAAACTCATAAAAGGCAAAAACAACTGTTTAAATGGTCACAACAACGAGGGTAGTTACATTGGGTGTTGCATTATAATTAACAATTGTGTATATCCTTCATGATAATAGTATGTTGTTATATAAGCATACCTAAATAACGAGGGGAAATATTTTTTGATGCTCTTAATAAGGAGTAATATCGCCGGACATTACTACATAATTAGCGTTTCCCCAAAATCTTTAAGATGAATTTATTTCTAACATTTTTTTATTAATATATTTATTGTCTAATTTTATGATTTTGACATTTACTTTATTATGAATAATTAGTTAAATCTCATCGGTAGAGATATATCTATCCTGTGCACAATTGTATATAGCAACTTCCACATGAAGAAGAGGGGTGATTATCTTTTTGATTAAACTCTACGTCTCGCTTGTGTATTGCAACCTAAAGTTATGACATATTTAACTGAATTCCGATGTTAGAACAAGAAAAAATTATCTGGATCAATCTATTATTTCAATATTCTGTATTTATAATTTATTATTATTAATAGTTATATGATTTTAATTGTTTAATTTTGTATATTTAACTTAAATGTTTAATGGTTTATTTTTTAGTATGTAGATTATATTTCATTAAAGCCTTCTTTTTTAAACTTTGAGCTTCAAATATATTTCAAATACTCTACTTTGTCGTTTCATTAGCTATTATTCTGAGAATAAGGTTCATAATGAATTACAATTTCATGGAGTGTGACGTTTTCAAATCTACTGTAACGGATAAAAACGTCGAAGTCAATTATACGTAGTATATCTTCATTAAACATTTTGCTAATAAATACATTCGTTATACCCTCAAAAATCATAATAAAGCAGGCAGATGATCACATCAGTATTTTAAACAATGATACCATATGTCTTTTTTCCCCCCTCCTCCTCGCACGCGTTTTTCTCTACAATATTATCAACTATAGGTATGACTAAAGTTGATAATATTGTAGAGAAAAACGCGTGCAAGGAGAAGGGGGGAAAAATATATATGGTATCATTGTTTAAAATACTGATATGGTGATCATCTGCCTGCTGTATTATAATTTTTGAGGGTATAACCAAAGTATTTATTAGCAAAATGTTTAATTAAGATATACTACGTATAATTGACTTAGGCGTTTTTATCCGTTACAGTAGATTTTATAACATCACATTCCTTGAAATTGTAATTCATTATGAACCTTATTCTCAGAAAATAGCTAATGAAACGACAAAGTAAAGTAGTTCGAAATATATTTAAAATTCAAAGTTTAAAAAAGAAGGGTTTAATTAAATATAGTCTACATAATAAAAAATATACAATCATACATTTATGTTAAATATATAAAATTAAACAATTGGAATCATATAACTAATAACAATAAATTATATATACAGAATATTGAAATAATAGATTGATCCAAATAATATTTTCTTGTTCTGACACCGGAATCCAGTTAAATATGTCCTAATTTTAGGTTGCGAGACGTGGAGTGTAATCAAAAAGATAATGACCCCTCTTCTTCATGTGGATGTTGCTATATACAATTATTATTAATAATAAAGTAAATGTCAAAATCATAAAATTAGACACTAAATATACTAATTAAAAAAATGTTAGAAATAAATCCATCATAAAAATTTAGAGCAAAAGCTAATTATGTAGTAATGCCCGGCGATATTACTCCTTATTAAGAGCATCACAAAAGATATTTTCCCCGTTATTTATGCTTATATAACAACATACTACTATCATGAAGGATATAGACAATTGCTAATTATAATGCTACACCTAATGTAACTACCCCCGTTGATGTGACCATTTAAGCAGTTGTTTTTGCCTTTTATGAGTTTTCTGAACACCATTTCTTGGATCCTATCAACCAAAGCTAAGCCTTAAGTGATAAAAAAGTAATATTTATTGACTATGTATTATTGGAAAACCTAATTATCATACCCAAGTCTTTAAGTGAAGAAACTAGTCTCAGACAAACTAGCTGCAAACCATCCAAAGCTACTCCTCCCGTTGTTGGGACCATTTATGCACTTTTTTTTGCAATTGAATGAGCTGTGTATGATAATTCTTGATAATTTTGGCTAAAATAGAATAATATTTTAGGGTTAGAAATTTTAAAAAAAATTGAATACTTACTGTTAGATAGTACAAAATTCAGAGTTTCATTTCGAAATTAGTAAATATTTTAAACTTTTTACTGACAACTTGATCGTCATTTGGCGTGGATGACTCAAAACATTTTTATATGTATTTTTATAAATAACATCAGTACCAACATCCTCCATTAATTTAATGATGGTTCCTCTGGAAGGGATAGGTTTACCCGTGTATTTCTCCGTTAATTTTTTGAACGTAGATGATTAGCAATGGATAAGGTTATATTACATGCAATAAGCATCTTTGTGAGATCAGAGTTAAAGTCTGACTTGATGTATTCATCCTTAATTTGATTTTATAGATGAATATCCATGCTCTTGATATGAGATGAGGATAATGAGTGTCATGTAATTCTAGACAGGGGACTAAAGGCACATTTATATCGCCAAATCTCACAAACCATCTGTTTCTTATGCGGTAAGTATTTTCCAAATTCCTGGGCCTCCATTTTCAGAAATCCAGACAGAAGGCGATGTTATTTTAGGCATTTTATTCAGTTCTCTATCGACTATCACCATCAAATATTATATTAATATTGAATAATAAAGGTGGGAATGATAACGTTCTTGCTTGATAGAAGAAGATGTATATTATTTAACCAATGATGCCGTAAGTATTTCTGTTCTTCTCCTCGCACGCTTTTCTATTCTTACCAACATTATCACCCTTAGTTATGACTATCAAAAATATATATATTATCTGCAAAGTGGTGTGACAGTCTGTATCCTGGGATAATATAAATACATATTGCTTGATGGCGCTGGTATCGTGTAAGATTAGGTCAAAAGTCGTCCACTGAGCTCTTATACGTGATAACTTATAAAAAAATTATACCCACTAAGATGAAAATTTATTTTAACTACAATATTGCATGAAGTATCATTAAATATGATCCCTAAAAAAAATAATTTTAAAATTGCCCAACAGGTTAGCGAGATATGGCCCTTTTTTAAATATTGACCACTAGGTAGCGTTTAAATATTGAAAAACATTAATAACTGATTTAATAAGTCATACTTATAATAGAAGTATGATTTTTGTTGTGACTTTGAGTGAATTTACAATGTATTTCACGTTCAATAAATATTTTATTACTAAATGTATTTAGTATTGATGTACACATAATATAAAAGAAAGAGAAAAGGTTTCGTTGATGTAAATATGTTTCACTGTAAGCATGAATGTAATAATTACTATGTATATACGACAATTGTAGTACCAAATTATATGTTTTTTGAGGTGAGGAGCATAAATTGGATGTTAAAATCAATATAAAACGAAAGAAAAGCAATGATTTTTGATGTTACGAGAAGCATACCTTTAGACCAAATTTAAGGATGAAGGATTGCACGAAATTTGGAAAAAATATATTTTTGATTTCTTAAAGAGTTCCATATTCCACTAAAAAAATGTGTTTATGTTGGTTACTTTCTTCAACTTTAATTCAAGCATGGAAATTTAATGTTAATTTGACATTAAAACATTTAAAATCATTGCTTTTCCTTAGTTTTACACTGACTATATCATCCAATTTAAGCTCTTCACCCCGAAAAACATATAATTTGATTCCAAAAGCATCATATTTCTTTCATAAGTATGAACTCTAAAATCAATTATTTAAGTTTTCAATATACAAGCACCACCTAGCAGATAAGATTTTAAATAGGGTCATATCTTGCTAACCTATTGCTCGATTTTAAAATTATTTTTTTGAAAGTGTAAGTTTAACTACATTCATGACATTTTTAAATATTTTTTCACATAATTCAACCATGTGTATATTGCATATTTTTGAGATATACGCAATAATAGCATGGTTGAATTGAAGATGGAGGAAGTCGAAAAATTCAAATTACTCTGTCACTGTCGAATAAATATAGGAAATATCAGCATCACTGAAATTGAAAGAAAAGGCTACATCAAATAATTGCTATTTTGAATTGCTATAAAATCTATTCTTATTTTTTTAAATCCTTGAGCATACCAACGTATTAGTATACACAGTGATGGAAATCCGGTGATTTTTTTAAGCTGTCCCATTTTTTAGGAATTGGTACTCTGAAGAATGAATTTTCTTTTCCTTCGAGTTTGTCATTATTAATTTAATGCTGGAGTAGTGAACTTCTTTGCCTAAATAGATTCAATTATATTCAAAACCTGATAGATCATTCGTGTGTGCTCATAAAAGTCGGAGTGTGACCCTGAGGATTTGTTGAGGAGTTATTATTGTTAGTCCATATTAGACTCAATATCCAATTTGGATCGAAATCGGAGTAATTCTAGCAAATGTCCTTGTTTACTTCCTTTTTCCTTCCTCCCTTTTCACAGCTGAGCTAATGAAACGTAGAGAAGGCTGAAGTGAGACTCATGGTATTACTGATATAAGACCTATGTTAATATCAGCTGCATGTTATATGATTTTGGTGGGAGAAAATGAATGAATGCTAATAAAAGGAGAAACTCATACATTTAAAAATAGTATTAAGACTGGGAAAATATTATTATTATATTTGAATTCATTCACATTTTTAAAAGAATTTACACCAAAGATAGGTTACTTTATAGGAAGAAGTTAATATAACGAGCACCTATTAAATAATGAACTAAAAAAAAAAAAAAGAGCACACGCAACGAGCGTTTTTATTTCACTTTTAATTTTTAAAGGTAGTTTTTTTTTTCATTTCAGAGATGTCAACCCTAAAAGGGGGTTCATTAAAGTGCTTATCACAATAGATGTGCATTGTTTCCTTTGTTTACGAAACCTTTTTTTTTTTTTTTTCAGATGCAAAAAGATTGATTTACAATTAAATATTGGATTAGTAAATCCAATAATTTTTTTAGAAATTTATCTGAAAATTTGTTTGAAAATTTGACTCATAAAAATATATGTTTAACTAAAAGGTCTGTAATTTTCTGAATAATTTTTCAATTTTTTTCAGGTTTTTTCTCATTTTTTCATTAACCGTCAATTTTAATTTTTTTTAAACAGAGTTGCAGCAAACCGATACATTTTGGACATTAAATGGTTGACTCTAACAGAACAGTGTAGTATATTGAATTCCCATAACATTAATAAAATAATTTTTGCAATATTTTCAAAAATGAAGCAGTTATCGAGGGTTATTTTTTCGACAATATTATTCTCATTACTTTTTTTTTGTGATTACGAAAAAAATAATGGTATGTTTGTGTTCCTCTTTACAAAATTAGTACCATAAAAGTTTTTTTTTCCAATTTTCTTCGCGAATTTCGATTTGGGAATTTTTTGAAGTAAATAAAAATAGAATTCTCATCTAGAATTTTTTTGATGCATTTATGTTGGTATTTTATTTGAAGTTTATAATATGTTTTTTTTAAATTCTTATTATTACCACTAAGTTTACAAGAGCCAATAATAAGAATATATATATATATATATATATATGGAAGAGGAGGGGGGAGGGAGTTGTGCTATGGATTGAGACTTTGTGGATTACCTTACTTAACCAGAGTGATATTGTGTGTGGAAACCAAGAGAATTAGAATTATCAGGATAGTTTTCGATAACAACAAAACATTCATATGATAATTAGTAGTATATAGAAGTATTTTCTGAATAATTATTTTAACTATTTTCATTGTGATTTTTCTCTCCCTTTTCGGCCCGAGCAACGCCAGTTAAACCTTTGATAATAATACATACTGCGCGGATTGAAGGGGTCTAAATCAGTGATGTCCAATCTTTTAATACAATGGGCCACATTACCACTTGAATTATTTTAATGGACCACAGAACCTATTAAATTAAATTTCATAAAAAATGGATTTATAAAAAAACTATTAAATACTAATTGAGACCAAATCTAATTTTCATTGCCAAACCACTTTAAAAAAACCAATCTTGCAACCCTGTTCCCCCTCCCACCGTAAGATTTTTTTTACCTGTTTAAAAAATTCAATCTACTAGGTAATTTGATCAAATTACCTTTTTTTTTATTTAAAATTAGTTTCTCATACAAAATAAACTCCGCAGAGTGATAATTTTTCGAAAAATAGTACTTCAAGTGAAATTGAGTAGTAGGCCGCACTTAAACATTAAGTGGGCTACAACACAGCTGCAAGCCATGTGGCACACCATTGTCAATGTGATTTCCCATACCTACTTGGCACGAGCAACGCCGAGTAACCCTTTACTAGTAAATCATAAATTCCCTTCTCTACTCCACATAACGAAATGGCAACTTCTTTAATATACCTATAAAATAATATAATTATTTCATGGACCTACTATAATATTGGGAAACTAACAGTTGTGATTCTTCATATGACTCATCGAAAGTTACATAGGATAAAATTAATACGTGCAGCTTAATATTAGTTTAATATAAATATATATATATGAATAAATAATTTGTTATTATTTTAAAGCAACCCGCTTATTATCAATAATGTTTTAATTACTAGAATAATAGTTGTAGTAATGATTTATATATTAGTTCGATATGTTTAATTATTAAGTATAAGTTTTATGCATTTTCATTCTAAATAATGAGCGTACGTCAATAATTATTAAAAGTAAATGTAAAAGGACTGTCGACCAATGAAAATTTTCTTTTCTATTATTGGTCGTTTTAAAGAAAAGCCATCTCTTTTTTTTCTTTTTTTTGCAAGAAATTATTCAAATAATATTAGTTCATTATATTGAAGGTAAGGGATCCAATATAGAAATAAAATATCTGGAAAAAGTTGAACAAGATTGAAGAAGTTCTATATGTTTAATGTTTCTAAATAATATCTTTATTATTATTATTTTTTTATTCATTCATTTTCAACAAAACAGATAGTACCAATTATTGTGGTAACTTGAATATTCTAAAAACAAAGAAAGGGATATCAAATTTAGCCAAAATTCATAATTTGAATAATATACTTTATAAGATTGAAGATTTTGGTGTCTAATAAAACTATTAAATAAATAAAAATTGAAGAGATATATAAGATACACTTATATATGTCTAAAAATTTATATTTAATTGGTTTTATACTTATATTTCATAAAATAAAAATCGGAGCCATTTGAAATGACATGTAACTATTAATGAATTAGTTAATTGGCTCTACATTTAACTTTTTGAAATAATATATGATATTGAAACAAATAAAATTTTTTTTGGTTTGGAATACAATTTGGAATTGAACAATCCACTCTTAAGAGGGCAATACTTAGCGTTTATAATGTTTTGTATTCGGTATCCTGTAATAACAAGAAACTATTTATAGATTCAACTATTTTTTGTCAAGTGGCTCCTCATAAATACAGTTATACATCAACATTTAATTTATCAAAATTCATTAAATATTAGACAATCAAAAATTATTTCAAAATTATTCTCAATGTGGAAAAATAGTTCATCTTTAAATACAAAAAACGTGTAGACTACCACAGATCCTATATATGGACCAACCCAAGCATCAACAATTGGTCCTTTTAACTCTTGTAGAAGATAATTTTAATAATGATATTTAAAAATATGCACTTTTCGGGGGAAAAAGTAACCAAAATCAAACATGGATAATATTATATTTATTAATTTTTTTAAATGTAGGAAATAGTTCAGATTGGTTCAAGAATTGTTTAGTATAACATTTTAAAAAGTATATATCAAAATTGTTTCAATTTAAAATTTGTATGATTTACTTTATTTGAAACATTTCTAAATGTATTCAATTACTTTTAAAGTCATAATGATATTTTTATCATTAAATTTGTTCATTCGATATATAAATTACATTTAAATTACTTCATATTAAATAAATAATATTATGTCAATTATTAACCAAATTTAATAACATACAACAAACATTAAAATTTTATTAGGAATTATTTTTTATTTTTTTGGGAATTCTTTAATATTTCCACTTTTTCAAAATTGAAATATGACTTATAATTGATTCAAATTCATGATTTTGGAATTTTATAGTAGGAATTAATGTAAAACTATAGATATTAATTCAATAAAGCGGAGTTATTTTATAGTAGATAACATTTGTCGGTCCTTTACTTTAAAACTTTTCTTCAAAATAAAGGTGATGAGCTCATATCTCAATTGTTAATTACCATAAAGAGTTCACCCGATTGCATGTGCTCATTAAAGATTTGTTAGTAAAGAGGCTTGACGGCGCAAGTTTCTCTTTTACATTCGTGTCTCTCTTCTTTTTTTTTTTTGGATTGAGTAATCTATCCCGTTTTGAACGTCCCATGGCAAGCTTTGTCATACGGCTCTTAACAATGGATTTAGGACTCATCGATCTCTTATGTTTAACCAAATACCATTACAGCCTCTATCACCTTTCAATTTTCTAGTATTACCAAACGGATAAAAGCTGGAATAGGAAACCCATAAACATACTTCATTTATTTAAAAACCTTGCAGCTCCAGATTTAAGGACGAGTAAATTCCCAGCTGTTATTTTAGGCTCAAAAGTACACAATTGATAAAAATAGTTATTAGTCTTCCCTTTACAAGACTGATCTACTTGAAATCTCCAAATTAAAATTGACAGACTCAATTTCTCCCATAACTTCATAATTGGGATTATCTGTTGTATTATCCTGAGATAGACAGTATATGGTTCCCCATATGATGGGTTTTTAATGTTTGCACTATATTTGCTGACACAATGGAAAAAAGTGATTAATCGTAGAAGATGAGTATAATTACGGAATTCCACACTATAATTTTCTCAAAAACATTTAGCTTTGTAGGAATATATTTCCCTACAATGCACCACTGTTTTCATTTTCATTTTGTTTTGTCGTACCATGAAAGGATGAAAACATGAGTTTAAAATACCGAAGCCTCTTCTACAAATATAAATTTAGGAAATCAATTCACTACTTATTCTCAATTTTGTTGTATGTTTCGGATTTTTCTATTATAAATAATCCAAATTCCTTTTTGAATTTGTTGATAATTCTGAAGGTAGGTTCACTCAGGGATGTAATAAAGAGGGATGGCACGCGCCAAAGATACAAAAAATGCTGTTATATAAGAAGGTACGACTTTTTGTAGTTGTTACCTGAATCAGGGAGAGTGATCCCTGCCAAATATAGGTTTTTATTTACCAAAGCTGTTATCATTACTCTTCTATTCTTTTTTATCTTCACTACGCCATCACAAAGCAATGGAGTGCCAATGGAATTCTTAGTAAATTAGTGTTGTCAAAGATTACAGAATAACTTGTAGGAAAAAATATTTTGCATGAGACGAGATTATAGGTAGATCTAGGCCTTACTTATTTTCCCGTGGACCCAGAGTATGGAGTATACAGCGAACCTCTTCCGTGTAAAAAAAAATAGTTTTAAGGTGATAATCTTTTTTCAATATCAACGGGAAGATGCCTATGACGAGCCCCACTCCGGACTCCCAAGAAGATTAAAACAGTCTAATCACCTTCAGAGAATTTGCTGAGAATATTGACATATCGGTTCCCTCGTGTTATAAATTTTTTTCTAACGTTTTTGGGCATTACGAGTGTAAGCGAAGTTAGTTCTGAAACTGCTTATTTTTGCCCACATGCATTGCAACCAAAGACCTTGATCAGACTTTTTACTTCAATACATGTCATTTTTCTTTTGTCAGCCTTCTTAACATCGATTCTGCAATTATTATCACTTTTGTGTGAATATTTTGGATTTGTCTATTTACCAAAGCTGTCATCATTAGTCTTTTATTCGTTTTTATCATCACTACACTACCACAAAGCAATGGAGTCCCAAAGGAGTTGTCAGTAAATTAGTGTTATGAAAGATTAGGGAATAACTTGTGCGGAAAAATATCTTGCATTAGACGAGGCTTTAGAGACTACTTATTTTCCATAGACCAAGAGTAGGATTGTGGGAAGAGATGATATTGACCCATTTCTGTGTAGCCTTGTTCCCCTTTATGTACAACTCATCATTATTTTTGGCCTGGTGAACAGTCCATACTGTTCTAGGACAGACTTCCTGTTTGCCTTGAACCTGAAGTTGTAAATCTTGCACAGTATGTATTTTGTTTTTGGCACTTAGGTCCAAATCTTGGTGTCACCCAGGTCCTTTAGGAGGACTGAGGGTTCTACAATCTTTGGTATATCAAACACTTTGAACTGTAATACTTCATATTTAATAAAACACTGTATAAAAAATAAGTGTTTCCATTAGAGTTATATATTTATGATGAAAAGAAAAATGGATGCACTTAATATTTATACAGGAAAAGTGGATTGTTAAAAACCTCAATAGCTAGGCAATAATAACGTATCAACGAGCAAGGAGACTATATGTTTTATTCAGAGATGTAAATAATCTGTATTTTTTAGCTGGGCCGTTATTTTGGAATTGGTAATCTGAAGAATGAATTTTCTTTTAGCTGTTGTCATTATTATTTAATTCCTGAGTAGTGAACTTCCTTTCCTAAACAGATTCAATTATATTCAAAACCTGATTGAACATATGTACGTGCTAATAAAAAACGGAGTGCATCCTTGAGGATTTATTGCAGAGTTATAATTGGAAGTCCTTGGTGGACTCAGAATAGAATTGGGATGGAATATCGGAGTAATTCTTGCCAATGTCCTTGTTTATTTTTTTTCTCTACCCCCTCCCTTGTCACAGCTGATTGTGGCTCCTTTCCTCCAAAACATTTTTTAAATTGTCAGGGTTACCATGTCAATATCCGGTTTCTTTTTTTAAAATGCCCATTATACACACGATTTTTGTTACTAGTCATAGTAATATATATAGTCATTTGTCCTCTCACAAAGTTACTATATTCTTTATGACATTATCTCAGGATGGGTGTTACGCTCACCTAAATTTAGCCAATATTTTCTTTCCTAGTAATACTAATTTCCTTTCTTACAACCTTGATAGCATTACATAGATTTCTTATAATATAATAAAGTGCTAAAATGCTAATTTATATATATATAAATTAGAGTTTGTGTGCGTCCGTCTGTATGTGTATATTTTATGGGTGCCCAAACCGTTGAGCTTAGAAGGCTGAAATTTTCCATAGATGCCTCTTTGAACCTGTTCAAGCTAAGCTGGAGGTACCAATTTTTTGGCGTGTCATATAAAGTGTGCTTATTACGTAACCAAAACACGAAACTGTTTGTTTTTTTTAGCTCAAGGAGACTAAATGAAAGGTTGAATTATAAATCAAAAAGTGACTGGAATATAAAAAAACCTAACATTTACAGCCGTTCTCTAAATTTATTCAAAATAAAAAATGTTATGGACAAAATAAGAAATCTGTGAAAATTGCGCTTTAGTTTTTTTTATTTTGTTTTTCAGATGTAAAAACATGTATTTTAAATAGAATATTGTATTTGCATATAAAATAATGTTTGGAGACATTTATCTGTAAATTCGGTTGCATATAAGTTTGACACATAAAACGGATGGTTAACTCAAATATTTGTCATTTTAAGAATAATTTTTTCAACTTTTTTCCATCCAACGTCAATTTTTAATTTTTTTAAATAAGTGTCACAAAACAATATATTTTGTACAATTTTCTATAAAATTCTATAGCACAATCTAGTATTTTCAATTTCTGGAACATTTATGAAATATTTTTTGTAATATTTGCAAAAATAAACGAGTCATTGCGGGTTATTTTTTTCAAGAACATTATTCTCGAAATTTTGTTTGTTTTTGTAAGTAAGAAAAATATATTGTTTGGTTTGTGTTACTTGTCACAATGGCAATCAAAGTTATAAAGTAGTTTTTTGCAAATCTCGTGCAAACAAGTTTTTTGCGATTTTCTTTACGAATTTTGATTGCGGAGTTTTCATACAAAAATAAAAAATGGACAACTCATTTAACAAACTTTTCTTAGAGATATATGTTGGTATGTTATTTGAAGTTTATAACAGAATATTTTTTTCTATATTAAATTTATAAAAATAGTACTAAGGTTATAAGAGACAATAATAAGTATTTGGGCGGTTTAATGTGATGAGACATAGCGGATTACCTTAGTTTACCGGATTTATATATCGTGATTAGTACATGTCGAATAAAGTATAATCAATTTCCCCCTCCATCGTTATTACTATAATAAGAGAATTATAATTATCACGATCTTTCTCGACAACAAGAAAACATCTATATATAATTATTAGTATATGAAGTAAAAAGAAGTATTTTCTGAATAATTTTTTCGCTTATTTTCACCATTTTCAAAGTGATGTCATGTTCCCTCCAAGAGGATCTATAATGAAGATCCAATTGACTAATGGGAAATTTGAATTTCGGTAGTTATGAGTTTATTGTTATATCTTAATGTTTAGTTTCTTATATTGATTATCCTACATAGTACAATGTTTATTATATATCCATTATCCTACATAGTACAATGTTTATTATATATCCATTATCCATATATTCGTCCTAATCTTTATATTTATGGCCTGAGCAATGCAAAGGTAACTCTTTGCTAGTAATTTATATTTGTTTAAGAGAAAACTGAAGAAAATTGATCTTTTTTCTCGAAAATCGAAAAAACTGTAGCCTCAAAGTCCACATTCCAATCCTATAATATGATGCCGATCAGTATTTGAAAAAAGTAAAGTATTTTGTATTTGTTATTTCTTTGAGATATATAATAAAACTTGATTTTTAGGTATGATATAACTTTTTTGGAAGATCAATACTGTTATAATAAGAAGGTCATTTTTTCAAGCTATGTCTGCTACCGGCCATGAAAAACTTTCATTTACCTCTCCTTTAAAATTTATTAGAGTAAATTCCTATATAGTCTTTCAAATACATTGCAGTTTTTTAATATGCTGGCAAGTAATTTAATAATTGAAACAAAGATTCTCCACTCATTATTTTTTGAAATTATATTCAATGATTTAAGTATCCAGAGGTTTAGTATGAGTTCAACCTCAATAATTTCAATGAAATAACTGTTTGCAGAGATTGTTCACTCTCTTTCTGTTTCTCAATGTATCTTTTCTTAGTTTTTTTTATCGAATTCTTCTAGTTATATAGAAGTATTCGATTATTCCATATAAGATCTGGAGGGACTGATGCATTTTTGATCCAATTCGTGATGATCAACGAAATTTGAAATTGCTAATCGAAGGACAACTGAACTATAAATTATGTTTCCATTAAAAGACAGGAATTTCCTGAATACCAAGCGTAAGACAGACGTGTGGCTAGGAAGTTGTAATGTCATGAAAATGTATGAATTCATAAGAACGATAAGGGGACGAGATTCATTTATTCAGATTCTTGGTGAACAAAATCCATCCAATCATCTTTTTGCTTTAGTAGTAATTGATTAATTATATGATGGTATATAACATACGTTGGTAACTTATGGCACGAGGAGGGATATTACTGGCATGCGATTCACTGAACCAGCATTAGAAAAAATATTAGACTGACAGCACTATACTTCAATCGAATTCGCTCCTGTTGTGAGGAAAATGTATACAACATATTTACGTCGTCTTTATTTAAGACTGGACAGATATTTATTCATGAAAATACAAACGTTTATATACGTCATTAACAGAATGAAAGAAAATGAAAACTTCCTTGTCAAAAGATCTGCACTAATACACAGGTAGTTTAGATCCTTGCTTGAGGAAATGGACATTACATACACAGATCTCCCTCTCCAATCGGCAGTGAGATAGCTGAGCTGCACAAAAGTTCTCAAGCGCTTTGTAAGCTGTATCGATACCATAAAGGTGTTCCTAGAAGAGAAAGGACAGCATCATCCGCAACTTGGAGGACAAAAAGAAAATATTAAACTTTTGTTTCTTGAGGACATCACCGGGCACCTTAACGAGCTAGATCTCAGACTGCAAGGTGCAGAAAAAACTGTTGACGCCATGCTTACAGTATTCTCAGGTGACATTGCGTCCTCCACTTTCCACTACTTCCAACACTTGAGGGAGTGGTACTCAAAATGGAACATCAGCACAGCTGAAATACCCGAATACATGCGTGAGATAAAGAGGGGAGTACACGACTCGCTTTGTGGATTTCAGACGGTACCGTCTGATGCTCTATTTCTTGATCTTACCTGATAGCTTTGATAGACAGGACCTGGACGCAGCTTTTATCGAATAGATGGATGTACAGGACGTTAAATGCAGTTGATAGTGCTGAATAGCCCACCACTATAGGCAGGGCTGTACGTCAGTATTGCGCTTTGTCCACTTAAGCGGACCAAAAAAAAAAAAAACCTTACTCAACCGTTCACCAATCATATAGGTATGTAAATATAGATGAATTAAGTCATAATTAATTATTAAAATCTATTATATATATGTAACTTATGACCAACTCATAATAGTACTGAGTCATTATAATAAAATTAAATATTTTATTCACGTCCACCCAAAAGGAAGCTAGATAATTTTTCCAACCTTGGGAAATTTGAGTTCAAAACATGGAAAAACAGTTCCTCGTTGAAAGTTCATTCTAACAACAAAAAACACAAACTGTCGATGGAAAAGTGGATCAATTTCCTCACATCAAAGAGAAAGAATACCTCGGTTCTCGGCCATGTTCAGTCTCAACATGCTGAGGAAGTCGTGAAGTGGCGAGCTTATTTGAGGTATCTTTTCCAAACTGTTGGGTTCCTCGCAAAGCAAGGATTGGCTTTTAGGGGCGATTCCGAAACAAGAGAAAAGTTGACGGAATCTAATGAAAACAATCGAGGAAACTTCTTGGAGCTTTTGTCCCTGCGTTCACACGACCATCATTTTCTCAAAGATAAACTGGAGGCCAGAGTCAAAAAATTTGGTTCAGCTGGGGCAGGTTTTGCCAAATGGACTTCACTTAATGAGCTGATAGAGATTATAGCATCCAAAGTGACGGAAAATATAATTGAAGATGTCAAGACTTGTGCCGGCAATGATGACTACTGGTTCTCTGTGATTGTTGATGAGACATCAGATATGTCAAATACGGAGCAGTTCAGTCTGTCACTGGGATATCTGACGAGTGAAGGCATCAAGAAAGAGAGCTTCCTCAAGTTTGTAAGAGTTACCCAGACTGACGGCAAATATTTGTTTGAGAAGCTTCACGAGGCTGTCAAGGATCTCGGCCTTAACCCCACCCGCACTGTCTCCTTGGCCGCGGACGGTGCCTCCAACATATCCGGCATCAAGAAGGGTCTTGCCGCCAGGTGGAAGGAAGCAGCCCCACTGTATGTCTACATCCACTGCTACGCCCATGTCCTCAATCTTGTAGTCAAGGATCTTCTCTCAGATATAACCCTGTTGAGAAATACAATGAGGACAGTACAAATTTTATACAACTTCATTGAAGGGTCACCAAAGAGGTCAGCAATCTACAAGTCGGTGAAGATAACAAGTAAAGATGAGGAGCATGCCAAGGTGATGCCCCTGAAGAACCAGTCTGCTACCCGCTGGAGTCTCCGCTACGATGCTGTACACGCTGTATCTTTAGGGATGGTCAGAATCATGAAGACCCTCATAATAATGAGAAAAGATAAAGATACATTGTCGAGTTCAACAGCAACTTCTCTGCTCAACAGCATCTTTAGTCACGAATTTGTTTTCGGCATTGAACTGTTGAAGACACTCCTCAGGCACACATCTAACATGTCAGATGAACTTCAAGGCAGAAAGGTTGACCTAACAAAGGCCTGGAAACACGTCAATCTAGTGATTAGGACTCTTGAAGATATTAAGAATGAGAAAATCTTTGAATCAATCTGGAAACTTGCTTAGTTGAAGTCGTAGTTTGTTTGTGTTTTTTACAATTATTGTTGATAGGGACACACATGTTGATTAGAAATGTTGAGGTTGCCACTCAATGTCTCAAAGGTTGCCTACGTCTGGTATATAACATTATTTGAACTAAAGCTTCTCCTATAACTATTTTCACAAAGATACTATTACACTTTATTTATGTATATCGATTATTAAGGACTTTTGTTCTTCATATTATCTCTTGCTAAAATATTATTACTTTGAACATAAACAGCTAAATGAATCCAAACTTTTAAGATTATTAGAAAGTTTAAAAAAAATATAAGAACTACTCCAACTCCCATTTCATGAGTTTATCCAATATTGTTTACTTTATTCGGATCTATTAATATATATAGGGTAAATTCACAAATACGGTTAACAATCATTATACCGTCAACTAAAAATGGCATGGCATTATGTGCATATATTCAATAAAGTTATGTGGAAGTAATATGCGATCAAGTTTTTAGTAAAGAAAAGAGGTTCTTATAAAAAAAATTAGGATATATAAATGTAGGAACATTCTGTAATTCTTTTCTTTTATATGACGGTTTTAAGATATTAAAACTGTCATTTAGTATTTCCAACGCTTATATTGAAAGTTCTTTTTTTTAATGAATTATGATTTTTTTTTTCGATGTAAAAAATAGATATTGGAACCATCATGGGCAGATGATAAATTTACGGGAACAATAGTTATTTCCTAACATTTTTCTCTCTGTATTATATTGTTAATAAAAAGCGATGTTTTTTTTTTAATGAAAAATTTTAAATTCTCTTTAGCCTGAAACAATTGAATAAATAAATAATGCAATTAAAATTGTTACATTAACAACATGAAAAAAGGATTTACACTTTTCAAATACATTTATTGTGATCCATGAGCAAATTTTAAGATGTGACTTATCAAAAAGGAAATTTTTATCTTAAACTGTCATATTATACAATATCTCAAATTATAATATTCTACTTATTATAATTTTCCTCCAGACCTACGATGTAATTAATACAACAGATAGTTTATTTACTTACATGCTTGGACACTTTGCCGAAAACTTTATTGCCAAAAACATAATATTTTTCATGAAAATTTATGCTGTATTAGTATATATTTATTATTCCTAATCATATTACTCAATTTTCAAAAGCTAAAATGTTTAATTTATTTGACATGAATAGGAATGATTAAGTTTTGATTGATAAATAATTAATTCTTTTCACTATGAAAATGCTTTAAAAGTTAGCTCCAACCGCTGTAAGAATCGTTGTAACAAAAATAATGACGACAGCCCAATAAATAAATTAGAAGGTGAAAATATGTTTAAAAAATAGAAAAAGTCATTCAATCAATGATTGAGATTGAATGTACAATGTGAATGGATCAAGCGTTTAGATCAAATGCCGTCAAGACCTATGTACCTGGTAAAGTCCTGAACAACACATGTCTATCTTGAGGTCGTCTCTGAATCCGTAAGTATCAAGATGTGTTTGTCATTAGAGTATTCTAGTATATAATTACATTGTATTGCAGCATGAATCCTCATAAAATATATTTTTTACTTTTTTCGACAAAGTGGCCATTCTTCAAAGTGTCCTAGAAACATTTTCTTAATACAATATGTATTAAAAAATAATCTATATTTTAATTCTTCAGGTTTAAAAAATGGATTATTCCTTAAACTATAATAGTAGTAGAATAATGAAAAAAACTGAATCTTGCAAGGTATGTGGTGATAAAGCATCTGGTAACCATTACGGCGTTTCATCTTGCGATGGATGTAGAGGATTTTTTAAAAGAAGCATAAGAAGACTAATTGCTATGTAACTATTCATTATTATGCATGAAAATATATTTTCAACAGAGATTTGGATCCTCAGTAAACATTAATACGGGAGGGAGAGTTACTTACTTTTTGATGTATTACTCAAATATATATAAATACAATATAGATGTAACTTTTTTCGGCAAAGGTCAATTCAATATGCAACTTTTGGCACCAATTCATTGTTGATGCACTATTATCAATTTTAATTTAAGCAATATTTATTTTGTTATCGATGCTGAAAGTTGACACAGTTCTTGATCAAGTTAAGACAGTAGCTATAATCCATAACTAAAGTAATAGTATTTATATATATAATTATACAAAACTACCGAGTAGTATATTGAAATCTGAATACTTTGAATTTTAAACTTCAACAAGATATAATTTATTAATTAAGAACAGAATTTCAACAAAATTAATATTATAAATAGATGTGATTCACAGCTCCCTTAATCATTACTGTAGCTGATCTTAATGACAATGATGGTTTCCAGGCAGGGTTGGAAGCTCTTGAATCCAATGCGGATGTAGTTATATGTCGTAGCATCCCTGTGCTGACTGACAGTTACATTGAGGGCATTGGTGTTAGATGACGGATACTGAAGGACTTCCCTTTGACATGCACCTGCAAGTTGTAGTCAAGGTGGTTGGTATCAGGGCTGTATGGGGCCAAAAGTGTCAAAAAAGAGCTCAAAAGATTTATTCAAAACTCATTCAAAAGAGTCTTGCAACGAAGAAGATGGGGTTCTTTCATTACTGGTGTCAAAAGTGGCCTCTCCACTCTCACAAGGTTAGTTTTACTCTCTGGATAGTCTGATGTGAAACCCCGAAATCTCTTGTATGGCTCTCATGAACTTTAGAATTGGCCTGGGCTGTTTTCTGGAACTCCTCCAGGTCCAGTTTGGCTGGTTTGAAAGAGTTCTCCTCCTCTAAATTGTTTTTGACTTGCTGACGGCGTAAACGGTGTTCTTGAAGACCCCTAACTGCTTAGAATGTGCAATTGGAAATTCATCAATCATGTTCAACTGTTTTTTTTTTACTTGTACGTAAACTAGAGCGCTCAGGTTTTTTTTTTCTTTTTGTA
Source organism: Lepeophtheirus salmonis (assembly GCF_016086655.4). Taxonomy (NCBI): domain Eukaryota; kingdom Metazoa; phylum Arthropoda; class Copepoda; order Siphonostomatoida; family Caligidae; genus Lepeophtheirus; species Lepeophtheirus salmonis. The sequence goes on from NC_052142.2 coordinate 12,908,827, forward strand.
ACTTATTAATTATGCTTTAATATACCGCAATATCAATTTATTTCAGTCACCTAATGAATTAGTAAGTGTTCAGATTTCAATGCACGACCCGGTGTATATTATTTGGTTCGTGTTCATTTTATAATTATCAAATATTTCAAAATTTATAATTTAAGGTTTCAGGTGCCGTTCTCTATTAACAAAAAAATAACCTATTCTTCCTTTGTTCTACTTTTTCTATAAATAATATCTAAATGATTATTATGTAGTCCATATTAAAATTGTTCTGAAATTAAGAATAAAAGAGTATGTAAATATAATTCAAAGGAAATTCCATCAAGAGGCGTAGCTCAGTGCCAACGTGCTCGGGATAAATTAGTATATTGAACTCATTGTGTGTCACATAGCTCCTCCAGAAAGAAATATACATTATGTATATGGTCTACAAAAAGGTAAATAGAAATACAAGGTTATACCATTACACTTTGCTGACAAATTTTAGACCTTTATATAGTGAAGTCAAAGAGTATTTATGTATTTAGTAATTTTTATTTCTTTATAACTTTTTAAATAGGCCTCCTATAACTTTTTTTATTAATTAAAATATAAAAAATTAATTCTTGTCTAAATTATATGTTATGGTGTTGTCAATGGTATGCCTATTAAATGATTGTGTTCTTTTCATCTTTAATAAAGCTGATCACGGCTTTCTTAAATGAAGTAAAATATCAGTATAATCATGTACCTCTTTAATTGGAGGACTATTTAATTGTATTTATTTAAAAAAATGGCCCTCCAGTCTACCTGCTTACAATTAACAGGATTTTATATTATTATGATGTTATCAGCATTCAAACAGTTTCCAGACAGACTACTTGTGGATGGATTCGACAGAAGAATAGTCTTACAGTTGTGTTAAATGCCAAAGAAGAACTCGTAAAAAATTCCTGGACAAGATTTTAGACTTAGCTACAGGACAGGCATTCACTTTTCGAAAGTTTATTGCTTAGACTTAAATAATTATATATTAAAAATAATATAAAAATATAATTTTACAATAATAAGACAAAAATGCTACTCCCATTTCTATTTTCAGTTTATGAAATGAGTAGTTTTTTCGTACATTATTGCCTATTTTTCTTTTGTTGAGAATTTTAAGATACTTTAGTACGAGTGCAAATAAAATGTTTTATTACTTCATATGGTTCCTTTCGATAATTTCTAGAACTATGTTGATGAGTCGAACCATCACATATGGTTCAGTATAAAATGAAATCCCATTCAACTTAATAAAATATTTCTACATTGCTTTGCAAAGTTATTAAAGAAAATATAATGGTTGTAGCAGTCCTCCTCTTGACAATGTTTGACACCATATACTTAGAGGAACTTGGATGCTGGAAGTATTACTCCTGAAAGTGGTAAATTTGCGATATAATGATTAGGCCACATACCCAGCAACATAAATTAACCCTTCTTCTGCACAGATATTGATTTTGTAAAGACGTAAATCATTAGATGGTAGCTCTTCGCTATTTTCATCACTATCTATATCTTTGTCAATTTCTTAAAAGATTTGAGAATAAATTTCATTATACAAGTTTCGGGAAAAATCAATTCAGTTTTTTTTCTATATTTGTTCAATTTAAATAGGACCTTAAAGGAGATGCAGGATTAGTACATATACATTAGTGCATTAGTGATATTACAACCTGTAATTTGTTGATAGATATAAAGAAAATATTGGGTTCCTTCCAATATAATAGGAGCACTCTCAACTTCCATTTTTTTCTGAAGCACTTACTATAATTTCACCATTTTTATTTTACTTAATGTGGGTCATTGTTCAAATCACATTTATCTTGCTTTCGAGAATATCTTTTGTACATCAAAATTTACTCCATAAGTATATCATATGTATGCATGGAATACTATCCTATGTAATTTGACAATCAAAATTTTAAAAATTTGGTTATTTCCAAGGACTGATCAATCTGTGAAAAGCATAACCTAAAATTTAAACATTAACAATTTAAAGAAATGAGTTATAATAATAATCCTTAAAATTATTTTTGTAATTCCATTACTTAAATAAATGAATAGTTCAATGGTAATATTATAGCTGTTGAATATAATTGTATCTGTCAGTTTAAAAGTAGCTGTTGTAAACAAGTGTAGCTACATTATATTTAATATAATTGTGTATATATAAAAATATATTTTTTCCCATCTCATTAAGTGTTTTTACTTCATTTCGACGTAGCAACAATAATTTAATACATTATTACATTTTAAACTTCAAAGTTTCCTAGGTAAAATAGTAAAAAATAAGTAAGAAAGAAACAACAGGTAAAACTCTAATTTATCTAAACTAGTATGTGTGTGTTTGTAAAATATATAATATAAAATTAATAAGATTATAAAAGTAGACCAGATAAGTGCATCAAAGAAGGGTCATCATTAATGATGAAAATCTAGTGTAGAACGGCCATGTTAAAAAAAAGAAACCGAAAATAAACATGCTACCCCCAAGTTTAATAAAAATACAAGGTTATACCAATACGCGTGTTCGACTGATTTTTGACTTCCACCACGCTTTTAATATTGGCGCCATAGTAAATGTGTGGTTGCGTGTTTTTTCAAAATCTGTTTTTCTTGCCAGCAGTTGGTACGATACATTAAATGGAAAATTCTAGCAATAGTGACGTAATAGACTATGAGTGGTTCTGTGTTTTATCAAAATCTGCCTGTTTTGCGCAGCCGTCGGTACAATAAGTCAGATTGAAAATTCTAGCAAGCCCAATTACATGATGGTCTAACCTTGTATTTCTATTGATCTTGGGTAACGCTAACAATTTGAAGATTGTTTGGAGGAGAGAAAGAATAATGCTCATGACGTTTCATTAGATCAGCTAAGAGAGCAAGAATAGTCAAATTAAAAAGCCAACGAGAAACAGAGGAATTTTCATAGGGTACTTCATGCAAACTCTTGAATGTATACCATAACAAAATTATTTCGTCGATTTAAGCCCTTAAGTGTCCTTTATATACAGAGTCGTTCAGGTATATCATTAACTGCATACTGATCAATAAGGAAAGTATTTAACTAGGCTAATTTAATTTTAAAGTGATAGCTTGAGTATTAGATTTAAGTTCGTTGTGTAACTTTGAATTCAAAAAAAGTATTTACGATGAAGGATCAACGATGGAACAACCTCATTGACTTGACTTGCTCAGGATACAGCCTAACGTACATCAAGAAGATGCTTGAGTATGCAAGAGAACAGTCTATGACATCTAAGATCACTTGAAGGGTGAGGGGGTATATAAGAGAAAAACCCGGAGTGATAAAAACGCACTTCCTGATTCCTCGTAAGCCTGAAATGTGCGTGAAGGGATTTCATGGGACTCCAATTAACGATCAAGCCATAAAGTACCAAGTTAGTCGTTCAACAGTCCAGGGCAATAAACACTGACCTGAGGATGAAGTCATACCCGACTGCAAAAATCATATCCTTACAGACAAAATAAGGCCAACCGGGCTGCCCACGGAAGAAAATTGCTAAACTATTTGAAGTCCCATGGTAACCGATTCATCTCTTATTAGTATAAGAAACAATGGACTCTCTACAGATCACACAACATCCAGAATGATCGAGGGTTGGTCATAGAATGAACTAATGTCCTCCACGTCTTTAAAACCAAGTTACCATCCAGCATCATAACCCTTGAGGTCATTGGAAGCAACGGTATAATCATGCATTCCGTCTTCTTTGAGCAAAATAAGAGGGTGGGTGCCGACAGGTACTGTGAACTCCTGTCCGGTTAAGTGATACCTTGGATGAAAGCTGAGGCCTATTGTGTCTAGTTCCTCTTTCAACAAGACTCAAACACTCAATATGGAGGAAATAATATAAATCAAAAGGCAACAGTGGTTTATTCGATGCATCAGCTACGGCTCTGTTAGCAGCATAATTACATTGAGCTCTATAAGAACATTGATGACAAATTAAGATCTTATTGTAAGTTTAATTTTTCACATGAGCATATCATGTTTAATACATAATATCCACTTATTCTTAATATATTATTGAGTTCTTCGTTACACTGACGGTTTTTTATTATAAAATTATACCTAATATTAAGATAATTTTGTATATCCCCTATGAAAATTGAAAAAAGTTCATAAATTATTAGATGCAGTTGTTCAAAGTTAAAAGGCAACTAACAATAATAGTTCACTTTTTTTTTCATGCAAATGTATGAAAATACGATGTAAACCCCCTTTTAGTATCAGGATTAGTTTACAAGTAGCAAATCTTACATTTTGAGTTAGATTCCTTGTAATTTTATAGTAAAATACAAGTATTTTCCATGTATTTGTTATGTCATTAAGATGGGCCTCCTTACTTCGGTCAAACTATAAAAGTCGACTCACTTTTATCATCCGCCATTTTGTCTTTAACACATAAGTCTATCAATTTCATTTATAAGGCTTAATTTGTGCTATACAGTCCTCACAGATAATTAAACATCTAGTACACTTTATAGGTTCACTTTCAATTCCCTAATAGTTATTACTTTGATTTGTGAGTCTTTGTTATTGTTGAACAAAATGGAAAACGATATAAGAATTTCAAGGTCATTCCTAAACAAAGAGATGGAAAGTCGGATTCTTTTTGTATTCAAGAAGATGATCATTGCATTTTCGTGATTGGTCGTATTCGTCCTGAGATGAATGAAGAAAATTGTTATTGTCAAATTCGTTTTTTTTTTTAATTTAAAAGAAACACCAATTAAAGCAGTTAAGTCTATATATTATGAACCCAAAAAAAGTATTACATAGGATTTGGATTATTATATTATCTTCAATCAATAAAGACCTTTTATTTAGAATTCATTTTATTTCTGTGAGGATTTTAGGCCTCTCTCAAATACCTCAAGGATTGATAATAAGTGGACTGTAATAACTTACATATATAATATATAACGCGGAATAATAACAACGGACGTGGGTATAGTTGAAGATGTATATTTCAATCACTCAACATAATAATAAGGGGAAACGCAGTTTCCCTTCAAAAGCATGTATGTAAAAATCCCTCCTACGTGAGATAGGGGAAACAAAGGGAAAACCTCCACACGAAGCGAGGAGGGAAAAATCCACCTGTAAGAAGAACAATAGAAAAAACCGCTCTTTTGTTGGTGGGAAAACTATGTGCATGAATCATTCATATTCTTGATCCTATGCATGATTGGATATGTCAGGGATCCAGATTCCAACATACCCCCTCCCCCCAGAAAATGGCATTTCTGAAGGAATACAACATTTACTGCCTCTGGTGATCCTGCATATCCTACTCAATTTCGACCGGAATTGACGGAATCCCAGGTTGTAAGGCTGCAAGTCCTCCCAGGAAGACTCACTAGGTGAGTGAAGTGTGATTTTTAGAAACAATATGATTTATTGATATTGTCAAACTATGTCCCGGCGATGTTTTTTATATATATTTGTAACGGCTAAATGATTATTTTCTTGCTAGGATGTCTAAATTACTTTCCCTTCACATTTTTCAGTACTCGTAGCTCGGGTTTGGTATGGAAAGATAGGTTGTAAGGCTATCCGCCCCCCACGACAGTTTTACCATGTTATTATTTCTGACTTTACTTTATTGGTATTTTTTTTTATTAACATGCATGGGGTTGAGATGCTTTATAGATCCTCTTTTTTTCATGTTTTTGTAACTTCCTATACGTCGTCTTCTCTTCCTTAATTCATATGGATGAGCCCCAAAAGCATCTCTATTTGGACACTCATCCGAATTAATAGGAACTGGTTCCACATACATGGTAGCTGCTTTCCCAGGGACAACTTCCTCTTCCGCGAACTTATCTCTGTGGCAGGGACGGTCATTCACAGGAGATCGGCACACATGTCCTCATTGTACACCCAAGACAGGGACTTTCAACGTCTGATCCTGACTTCCAGCATATCCACATTCATTTGCTGATTCAGATTTCATCATCCCTCTTTCAGCAACACTTGCCTCTAATAATGCAATTTGTCAAATAGACCTTAATATTTTCTGGTCGTGTGGCAAGCTCAATGTTACTGAAGTGACGACATTGTCTTTATTCTTATTTATTTGTGTAATTCTTGCCAGTTTCCATACGTTCTTTTCAAACTTGTCTGGTTTCAAAATTCCTACATCTACTTTATTTAGGATATTAGTATAAGGTGTAGACCACTTTTTGTTAATACTAAGCTCGTTCAGATATTTTTCCCTCCACCTTGTCCATAACGTTTTAAGGAATTTTTTTCTCGATAACCACATGTCTTCATATGGTAACGTTGACAAGACTAATTCTTTTGGAGTTATTATTTGTCCTTTTTGACGACCGTGAATTAGTAAATTTGGAGTTATTGCTGACGATGCCGTGGGATCTTGATCTATTGATCCCAATGGTCTATCATTGATTATACTTGTAAGTTCTATGATTAGCATTTCAATTTGCCGCATAGTTAATTTGCTTTTTTGAGCAGCAATTCTAAATTGTCTTTTAAATATGCCAATCATCCTTATTGTTACCCCATTTGTCCGGGGGCCTTCAGGCTTAAAGAACTCCCATTGAATTGAACAGTCTCCCCTTAAATTTTTCTTCCTTGATCTTGTCAAATTTGACGTTAGCAAACAATTCCTTTAAGTGAGCATTTGCTTTTTTAAAATTTGTTGCATTGTCGGAACAAAATTTAAGTGGTCTTCCGCAATGTCCAACAAATCGTCTAAAGACTTCTAAGAAGTCTATTGTTGCACAAGATCTAGTAATTTCCAGATGAATTGCTCTAGTATGGAAACATGTAAATAACACTAGCCAAATTTTTCTTCAACTTGGGTGTGTACATTTTTTGATTATTTCTGTCTTTTTAAATGACTCTTTCCTTGACGCCTCATTAATACAGTCATTTACACAATTTAGAGGACCTAAGTAGTCCACTCCCACATTATTCCATGGCATTGGATTATCTATTCTAATAGTTGGGAGCGGAGCCATTTTAGGTGACTTGTATTTGAGATATCTACATTGCGGTGTTTTGCAAGACCTCACGACTGATTTAACATACGGTAAATTACCTATTACCCAATATTTTTGTCGTAACAAATTAAATGTTTGTTTTTGACTTAAATGAAGTCTGGATTGATGTAGGTATAATATTTTCCTTTCTGCAATCAGACTTTTTGGAATTATAATTGGGTTTTTGAATTCATGAGATAAGGAAGAAGCCCAATGGATATGACTTTCCAGCCTTATCACCTCTTCCTGCTCATCCCAGAATACTGGTAAATGTCTTCGAGATGAATTTTTAGGCAATTTATTTTTACTGTCAAGTCTACCCTTTTTGAGAATATATATTTCTTTATTTAAATGTTTTTCTTGAGCTCTGTTGATTAATTTAAGTTCCACCCCTTCAACTTCTGACACGGTTATGAAATTTTTTGAATTTGGCTTTTGAACTCTTAACCATCTCGGTTCTTTCATCTTGAAAGCTAACCGCTTGATTCTTATTAATGTATTGATAATTTTATTCCAATTATTGGAATTTGATATTAATATGTCTAAGAACTGTAATTTTTCTTCTGTTTGTATTTCAGCCTTAACTTTGATTGAATATATTTTTGCTCTCGTCATTTCGACTTCTTAGATCTTTTCTGCAGTTATTTGACTGAAATATATATCTATGTCTATTTCATGTTCTTGAATAATGTTATTATCTTTTTCATAGGGACCTGACAAGGGTTGTTGAGGCCACTTTTCAATAGATTGAAGGAGAAAGTATAATCCTTTGAACCAAGGACTTTCCTTTTCCTTAAGCTCATCTAGAGAGAGACCTCTACTTGGTAAGTCTGCTGGATTTAAAATTCCAGGACAGAAGTGAACCGACGACTGCTCAACATTGTCAAGAATTTTTATAACGCGTCGTTCTTCCCACACTTTACAATGGCCCTTACTTCTCTGTATTCGTTGTAGATTTAATAAACAATCACTAAAATAAAGGACATTTTTACTTGTGATTGTTCCTTTATAAGTATTTAGGAAATAAAGACCGACTCTAACAACCATTAATAGTGCTATTAATTATGCCCTCGCAATAGTGAATGTATCTTCCATTTTTGCACCTTTTCGCAGATTTTTGGCCATTATGGATGTCTTAGAGACTGCTAGTTGGGATGTTAAAGTATTTGTAACAGACTTCGATACTATATAAGCTGCAACTCCTATCCCTTTTTTACTCGCATATCCGAATATGGCAATAAACTCTATTGGGAACGTGAGCTCTTTGAGTTATGGTATTTGTTCGATCCAATCTTCAAAGAGCTGTACAGCTTCTTGAGCGACTGGATCTGGGATGAGTTTCCTGTCATCATTTTATATTGTCTTTGTTAATAGGTTCTCATCCCAAGTGGTCTTATTGTGCCATAGCATCGGTATTGTTTGTTTTAATTTTATAATGAAAGGTGAAACATAACCTTGAGTATCGAATACTTGTCTCGCTAGAGATACTATGTCTCTACGAGTAATCTTTGTTGTATTGCGATCAAATTGTTTGAATTTGTTATTTAGATCAAATTTATATTCATTTGTTCTTTGATGGAGTTTAAGACCTAATATGGATACGACCTCTGAGGAGTCTACTTTTCCTTTGTCAATAGTATTTAATATATTTATACTATTGGCTGTAATTTTATGACCTTTGAATCCTCCATTATCAATAATTAAGAGGATTTCTTGTATTAGGTTAATTACATCTTGCTCCGAATCAGCCCCAATGAGGATGTCGTCCATGTATGTTTTTGTTAATATTATGTTTACAGCTTTTAGATATATTTTAATCCATTTCTTAGCTGTTTCTTTAAGACAATAGCTTGCGATAAATGGACTGCATACACATCCAAATGGGATTCTTGTAAATCGAAACATTTGAGGAGGAGATTTATCTGAGTCACTCCAGATAAATCTTAACATATCCATGTCTGATTTATTCTTTAATCGTATAGATAAAAACATTTTAGTTATATCTATCGTAGCAATATACTTATACAATTTTGAGTGTAGTATTAACTCAGTGATTTGAGGTAGCATATTAAGTCCTGATAATAATAGTTTATTTAGGGTTCGTTTTTTTATTTTTCTGATCAGGCATTGATGCATTAATTACAATTCTACACTTTGTTGTAGACCTATCAAGTTTATGCACCGGACGACTACTAAGCACATAGGTTGGGGGATTTGTATGTTGCAGAGATTCCGTAGGAATCTTCTCTGCATATCCATTTATAATAAAATCTTTATAAGCTTCATCTACTAAGGGAAGATGTTCTTTTTTAACTGTAGTTAGAGCCTTTCTCCACCCTATTGAAGTTATTCGTCATTTCTCTGCCTTTTGGATCTTTGTTTCTCCATGGCAGTTCGACGTACCAACACTTTTGAATTTCGCTATATATATCTGTGTCTCGTATGTGTTCCTCTGCTTGGAACTCCATAGCTGACATTGACTTATCGTCAGGCTCATGTGCACTTATTCCCACATTTTCTCCTGACCAAAATTTATTAAAATCGAAACATTCATAATTATTCAAATGAATTGAATTTATTTCATAATTATTAAGATCTGAGTCGTGAGAATACTTTATATTTATTTTTGATATTGATTCTCTAACCCTTGCTCCTCTCATCACCCACCCTAATTGTGTTTCTTTGCTGATGGAATCGATATCTCCGGAGAAACTCTTTGATTCGTTTCCATCAGTTGTGAATAAAAGGGTTCTGCTACAAGGAGAGGAAATGGTCTATGTACTTTTATATGATATCTTTCTGTAAATGTGATTCCTTTCAAGTGATTTATGATTATTTGGGTTGATGAGTATAGGTTGCAATGGATCACCAATAGCTTTAATAGTTGTTGCTGTTATTTCTTTTGACACACACGTGCAATCAATACTCATTATATAGAATACTACTTCTAATTCTTTTTTTTGACCACTTGCTACATTCATATTTAAAATGATGGGATTACCATCGAGATTCAATTTTTCAGCAACTCCTCTTTGAATGAGTGTTGTATTTGAGCCAGAATCTAATAATGCTCTTACTTTGTGAATTTTTTCATCGTATGGATTAATTATATAACACAAGACTGTACCAGATATACCTCTATATTTAATAGTGTTAACACTATGGGTTTGATTAGAGGAAAAAGAATTAAACACAAGATCTTTACTAGAATAATATTTTTCTGTTATATGTCTTATACAATTATCTTTACATATAGTTAAACTGTTATTTAAATTATCCTTAACATCTTGGCGTTTTGTATTTTTTAACATATTCTCTTTTTTCCAATCAACCTATTTGTTTTTATTATTTGGTTTTCTTGTGCTTTTAGGATTCATCATAGATGTAATAGATTGGCTTATTTGTTCTCCCATTATCTTGGCTATTTTCGCAAAGTCATTTTCTTTACTTATTGCTTGTCTTTTGAAGGCCTTAAATGGGATGTTTTTCCTATTCGTTGACTTAAGCTGCAAAGGCTTAGTGCGAAATTTATTCTTAGAGCATGTCAACGGAGAATGGTTGGACTGACAAAACGATCCTTGACACCATCTACATTGAATTAAGCATGAGTGATCTTTGAATGAGGTTTTCAGACATCGGACACAAATGCCTCTAGAGCCACACAATTCCTTCAGGGTTAGGAAAGACATCCCTAAGGCTTTTGGGCATCTTGATGTTAAATGATCATCAATGCACAATAAACAAGTGTTTGCTTTTTTTGATACACTAAATGTACTAGTTGCTGTTTATGGAGAATCCTCCGCTTTTGAGTTCGGAATTCGTACTTTGTAAAGCTTTAACCATGAACTGAAAGAGCTAAGATTTTCTACTCTCCCAGCAGTCCAAGCTTCCATATATTCCTCCGACTTATTCTTTCTTTCCAATTCATGGAGGTAATCTTGTTTACACTTGTATTTATGACCTTCCCAATCTGCCTTCATTTTAGGGGACATGGTCCCTAAGAACGCATGCATAAGTGCGAATTCATACAAATCGATTTTTTGATTTATGAGGTCTCCTTTTAGTACTTGTAAGGCTTGGGAAGATTTTAAGATAGTATTGGTCATTGTAGCTTCATCTTGATTAGGATCTGTTGCTTTTAAAAGGTATGAGTTTGCCAGTTTTATTGGGTCCTCATACGATTCCGTGAGGAATTTCATGGCCTCACGGTATGCCGACGGAGAGCGAGATGCAAACACAGACACTAATGACAGTGCTGGTTCTTCTAGACATTCCTTTAATTTCTGGAATAGTATGGCTTCCGTGAAACCCGGCATTTCTTTCATATCTATAACAAGATTTTCCCAGCAGTTTTCCAATAACAGAATTGTAGAAGGACATTTTCGTCTTCAGGATCTCCTTTGAACTTATTGATTAAGCTTCGTACGTTGAACTGCACAATGCTCTTTTTATGAGGGATAAATGTTACAGTAGAATTTGCGCTTTCTTGATTTTTGTTGCAATTTGTTTTCGATTCCCGGCCTTTTTGAAATTTCAAATTCAATTTTGGAAATTAATGAGTCAATTTCTTCATTGAATTCAAAATAATTTTGAGATAGCGGATCTTCTAATGGTTTATACCACTGAATTGTCGCTTCCAGGAACGAAGTTTCTAATTTTCTTGAAAGAGAAGACTCCCATTTAGAGATTAGCTTCTTAGTCAATCTAGCTTCGACATCAGCACTGATGTCTTCATTATTCTTTAAGAGGAGTTTCTTCAGAGTACGTTGTAACTGAAAAATAAATTGTCTCCCCCCTTTTTTAATCTTGAGTGAAGATTTTCTCTGTATGCCATCGCTGAGCTATCTTAGTCTTTGCCAGGGCAAGTTCTGCTTTGATTTTGGCCTCTCTTATCTCTTCTTCTTCTTGTGGATCATTTTCCAAGAAATGTTCTTTCCACAATGAGTGAAGGAATTCGAGTTCTTTAAGGATCACAATCTCCTCTTCCGGTAATTCCGGATTATTGATAATTTTCTTCATGATAGGAGTTGAATGGATATTCTCTTCCTGCATACTTTTACTAAAGAATTTAGATATTTTATTAGTTAATGATCAAGATCAGTAACTGTCCACAATTATCAACTTTATTTTATTCCTATATCCGCCAAACTCGAGGTTTCAGTGCTTTTTATTTACACTAAGAGTATGGAGCTTTTATCAGGAATAATCAATAAATGTGACTTGCTATTTTATTGTAAGAATTATTTTAGGAGAAGGATCTCACAGCCAGGATATACCTATGAGGTGAGCCAAAACTGCGTGTGTTTCGTAAAACAGCACGAAGCCTCCATCGTCAAATGAGTTTTCACAAAGGATTGTATGTGTGTCTCACTATTTTTAAGCAAGAATTCTTTAGGAGAAGGATCTCACAGCCAGGATTTACCTATGAGGTGAGCCGAAACCGCGTACTTTTCGTAAAACAACACAAAGCCTCCACAAGATTTTCCAATGAGTATTCTCAAAAGATTATAGTTGTGTTTCACTATTTTTAAGTGAGAAATCTTTAGGAGAAGGATCTCACTCCCAGGATTAACCTATGAGGTGAGCTGAAACCGGGTCTGTTTGTAAAACAGCACGAAGCCTCCAAAAGATTTTCCAATGAGTTTTTTCAAAGGACCTCAAAATTTTAAAAATAATATAAGAAAAAATTCCTTGAGTTACCTGAGAAGCTTTTTAAATATGGTTCAAAGTTGTTCGAAGGACCATGTGAGGATTTTAGGCCTCTCTCAAATACCTCAAGGATTGATAATAAGTGGACTGTAATAACTTACTAATATAATATGTACCGCGGAATAATAACAACGGACGTGTGTATAGTTGAAGATGCATATTTCAAGTACTCAACATAATAATAAGTGGAAATGCAGTTTCCTTTCAAAAGCATATATGTAAAAAAACCCTCCTACGTGAGGTAGGGGCAACAAAGGGAAAAAACCTCCACGCGAAGCGAGTAGGGAAAAATCCACCTGTAAGAAGAACAATAGAAAACCCCGCTCTTTTGTTGGCGGGAAAACTATGTGCAGGAATCATTCATATTCTTGATCCTATGCATGATTGGATATGTGAGGATCCAGATTCCAACAATTTCATATTCTTTCATTGATACATACAGAATGCTTATACTCCAGTGATTTGTGTTAAAATAGTCAAAAATGGTACCATTAATGTTTCGATCGTCCATGGAATATTCAACTATTTTGATTATCCTCATCCCAAGTACTGTAAATCCTTTATTTAAAGTTATTCATCTTGAACAATCTGCTTCGACAAGTTAAAAATGTAGAATTTGCTTAGACAAGTTACAATTTGCTTGTACAAGTTAGAACAGTTCACAAAAAAAATTTAAAAAATATCCTGATCAATAAGAAAAGTATTTAACTAGGTTAATTTAATTTTAAAGTGATAGGTTGAGTGTTAGATTTAAGTTCGTTGTACAAGATGCACACTAAAAAAAATTTCAAGCGATTTCCCGCTCAGATACTAATTGTATGATTGTACTCCCACTCAATTAAAAATAAACGGGACCCATTTTTTCCATTGTGTAGGTACATTTGAATTTAAAAACTCTTTACAATTGAAATTACATTCATAAAATTTTGATAGACAATTTATACTAAGAAATCAAGAGAAATAAGGTACAAGAAGGAATAAAAAAAAATGATCTAAAATTATATTTAAAATATAAAAAAATGAATAATCAAATGTTTTAACTATTAAATATTTGATTAATTAACAAAAGTATTTCTTTTTCAAAATCAAGTGGATATTATCATTAAAAAGGTGCCCAAATCTTTTTTCGGTTCCAGCTAATAAAGTTTAAATTACAGTCTTGCAAACTATACGACTATCCCTTTCACACAGTACTTCATTAGTACAATAGAACAATCTAGACTATTTTGTTAGGTTCTTTGTAAAGGACTTATTCTTGAATGAAGTATTTCCTTTCCTTAGTTAAAAGTAATCAACATGAACCCAAAACGGTTCTATAGGGATGCTCAAATAATTTCGCGAATAAACATTTTTTTTTGGAAAAGATCATGTCGATTTAGAAGATGAGGGTGCTGGAAGTTTTCATTATGTTATTATATATTGTACAACTTGATATCATGTACTCGTATACTCTTGTTTGTCTATCTCTACCAACAAAATTTGGCATTTGTTTCTTCTGATGAGTTGCTCTAAAGCCATTTTAATTACTTGTCTCATTTATCCATAATTTAGTATAACAATTTTTTTAATTTTGTAGAAAGTGATTGAGAATGCATGAATTACATACTCATCTTAGTCTATAAGTTGTGCAGTTCATTTTCTTCTCTTTTCAATTGCCAAGGATATGTTAGGATATTCATGGAACAGATGTCTAAAAACCATCAGGGAATACGCTTATATGAATTAGCCTGTATGCTAACATTACTCTTGTAAAATATTTTGTAACCTGAAAACGATAATAAATAATTTGAATTATTATACATTATCAAACGAATGTATGTATAAATTTCGAAGGGAAAATTCGTGCCTGCTAAGATCTAATGACAAATTTGCCAAATAATCGATTTACTTTTAATAACATTTATTATTATATTGGTAGAATTCACATTTCCGTATGGAAGTCAAACAATATTTCATGCTAATGGACAGTGGTTCCCAAAAAATGTATCTTGAGGCAAGTTCAAGTGTCCCGTATGATTTTTGAAAAGGATACATTATTTGAAATAGCTTATAATAATCCAAATAATTGGTTTAATTAAAAAAAGCCTGTGAATAAATTTTTATTTGTCTTTTGGGTTATCTAGGCAACAAAAGTTTGAGAAACACTGTCATAGCTTCTTTTCAACAAAGTTAATTTCAACTTAATTTTCATAAAATTTAATTTACAAGATGACTTACATCATTATAATATGTATTTACTTTGGTGTTTAAAATCAAATGGGAGAAACCTAGGCTAAGAAATTGTCTTGGGCATGCAGTTCCACTCTATGGTTACAGAGGCCTTCAAGGCTCCATGGAATTCAGGTTTATTGAATTAGATGGCCAATGCTCTTTTTACCAAAATACTTTGGATTCTAATTTTTCATGATGTACTTCTGCATGACCTTTCATGTATAAATGAAGTCCATCGGGGTCAACAATTTGGGAAGGAGGCATAAAAAATATAACTAAATCTCTACAGTTTGTGGTTTATTCTTAGACGCATCACATATATAACTGCATGATTTGAAAAGGAAATGGATACCATCAGTTATTGTCTGAGGGAGCTGAGGTGCACTTTATTTCAAGCCTTTGCTAATTATGTAAAAAGAACCTATCCCACAAGCCTCATCTTGAGTTCAATGCCAATTTACAATCTTATAGGCTCAGCTAAAGGCAGGAAAGACCTTGTTGGCTAGTAAGATCTTGTACATCATATAGTCAATAGTCCCCTATTTCCTAAATGGCGGAAACATATTCATGTCCGAACCCACAACACCCAACATCATGGCAAAAGCGATATTTTTTGTCTTTTTAACATAACCAATGGTTGCCACCACATCATCAGGTGTCTAGACTATGTATGTTGTGCTTCTTGAGTTTGACACTGCATTAAGAGTAAATATTTTTTATTAGAGAACACCAAAACACAACTTCGACCACTTTTCAGTTTATTGAGAACTTTATTGCATGTCTGAAGTCTTTTCTTGCTTTGTTGAGCAACCAGACTTGAACATTGGTACATGCTCTAACTTTGCAGCCTATGGTATGCCTTTCAATGTGGCTTGCCGTATTTTTGTTAATGTTTAACTCCCTGGCAATGTGACGGATATTAGAACATGGAACAATTTCTGTTTTCCTTTTTTTTTTTTTTTTTTTTTTTTCAGAAGACCTCATGAGAAGTGTTCCCTCATAAAAGTAAATTGACTCAAGTGCTTACGTACTCATTTTGCAAACATATCTTATTCTTTTCTATTACTATTATACTTCAGTCCATTTTCTTTTCTTATGTGAATTTTCCTCTTTCGAGCAAAAAAAAAAAAAAAAAATGAAAGCTTATTATAATTTGAAGTAGAGAGGAATTGTGGATACAATTGAAACACTTCAACGGCTTGATGTTCAAATCAGTGCACTTTACTCACAGGTTTGAACTATATCATTAAATGTGAAATAGATAGTAAACAGTATTCAATTATGTTTAAATAAATAGAATTTAATTATAATTCTTCGACAGGAATAAAAGGAATCTTTTTGTTGCTACTCGCTACACTCATTCAAGGAAAACTATATACAATGAGAGTGCACGCATTTTTAATAAATACATTTTTTTATATTACCATTTATTTCCGTACAACTTAAACAAAATAAAAACATGAATTACCTAAAGAACAGTCAATAATCCTTAATGAATTATTGGCGATCATTTTTTGGGACGTCAGAGCAAAAAAGTCATCCCTCAGAATTTTACCTCCAAAAGATGATTCCGTCTCCTTTGCAATGACGTTAAAAACTGCCAGGAGAGTAATATAAAATGTGAGATGTGGTATCTTCCTCTACATTACAGAAAAGACACCACGACTTTGGATTCTAATAGAAGACACTTCAAGTGTACCTGTACAGACTTTGTAAGTAAGCCACTTTTCAGCTGGAGACAAAATGGGGTTCTTAAAGTGTCGACAAATTTGCTTTCCAGCCAGATTCAAACCTCTTCGACTTCCAACACTCTCAATTAATTTTATTTCAGATCTTTTCTACAATGATCTCCGATCTGATAATCTCAAAAAGGAAAGAGCATTTCTTAAGGTAAATTCTATTTTCAGTTGTAATTTATTGAGGTTCATATTCATCTCAAAAATAATTTTTCTATACTGCATTTTAGTCATAAGTCCGTTACATTTTCCAAGATCCCCTACGGTGCTAATATTTGGAATGCTTCGCAAAGACTTGGGAATCTGTTATGTTGAGCCTCTCAGATGTATATTTTGACCTATAGATAACTCAAGCTTCTGTAGAGTCCATTGAACATCACAAAGAAGAGAACTCAAAAATTTAAGACTGATAAGATGGTGCATGATTGGTTGTATACCATCATTAGCATGATCTGGTCCTAAGACCTGGAGAGGTACTGAAATGTTCCACAAATTTTGTTCTTTTAGACAATTCAAAATCCATTCTACCTGAAGTGCTCTCCAAAAACCTATAAAATCCAAAATCCTCAATCTTCCAAGTACCTTTAGGGTATATGTTTATTCGCAAGACAAATTTCTCTTTTTGTCAAGATTTAAAAAGGATTGAATGTAACCATTGACTTTTAGGCATACAATTTTGTCAAAACCTGTACTTTAATAATATGAATGACTTTAAACATTATATTTGTATTACACTCGTTTATACTTTCCCATCGATGAAAGTCTAGATGTTTTATACTTTTGGTGTGGAAGTCAATCTTTTTTTTAAATAGTTGCTTTGTTGATTAAAGATGCCTTGTTACCTATTGTTACTCCTAAAACGCTGATGTCAGTTTTAACCGAATGCCACAAAGTTTCCAAATTAGCATTGCTTTTCGAGAAAATTTATGTCTTATCTTCAGAATAGTAATACCATTATAGTGAATGCTTGTTTTTTTTTTCAACATTGACGACCCACCAGGGTTCTTTGGAGAGGTTTCTCTTCTAGTACTATTAAACCATTTGTTGTATTTTGTTCTTCTTCAGGAATTTCAATATTTCCGGATGTCTCTGATTCTTTAAGAAAGCTCAAGCTCTCTTTAATTTTTGAGTACAATACTCTTTATGATTTACAATTTTGTCTTTTATGACAAAGATTAACCCATTGGTAGCACTGAGGCTTAACACCCTCAAATTGGAGACTTATTAATTGCCCTCCAATACGAACAATTTGGGAAATTGTCTCAGGGGTTTGATCATATAATAATAGTATTGAGTGCAGTAATTTTCAATTTCTTAATTACTTATCTGCACCTTTCACTGATTTGGGACTTTCCAGGATCTGGTGGATCCAAGTTCATTCTTCGGACATACATAAGTTTACTTAAACAATCATCTTTAGTATTTCTACACATGTAATGAAACTCTTTGATTCTATCAGATTATTATACTATAAGACCAATAACTTCATATTTGAGAATGTACCTCATGTACTCATGAGAAACGTTCGTTAACCTCAATTTTCTGTTTCTTCGTAAACAGTTCCCAGATGAAGTGTCTCGTGTAAATGTTTATGTCCAAGAAATTCAACCTTCAGAATTGGTCTTTTTAGTGACCAAGGACTGTCTCACAAAAATATGAAAGAGCTTGCATTGTTTTGGATCAGGATGTTTTAAGATAATATTAATATATAGTAGATTCATAAAATTTTCCTTGACACGTAGTGACGGATGATTAACTTATGGAAAAATTCTTAAGTAAGATATGTTAATTTTATACTTTTAAGGACTTAGTGTTTATTGTTATTGTTGAGGAAAGTTGACAACATTTTATACCATCTAAGTCAAAATATTTTTTGTGCAGCCAAAATTACTTTGTAGGTCCTAAATTAAGGCAACAGTAAAATAAAACGACTAATAACACTATGCAGCAACATTTTTGTGTGAAGACTGAACCCAATATTTATAATTGTTCGGGCAAATTGAATCGGTAATATATCTATCAATTGATCAATTATCTTGAATATGAAGCATCTATTAACTTGTTTTAATCCCCTTATATCTAAATTTTTAATCTAATTACTTTATATTATTGTTGAAAAACTCATAATGAGCTTAAGTTTTTTCACAGAATATTATCGAAATCGATTTTCAACGCAGCCTAACCAGCATATTTTATGAAAATTACTAAATTATTATTAACACAAAATGGACCAAAAACAATCAAAATCTACCTCTTTTAATTGCCATTTAAAAAAACTTAAAGAAATAATAATAAAAAATATTCACTTCTAAGTAAGGTACTTCATTTTATTCGATTCTTTAGTGGTTATATACAATTTTTATTGTAAGAAAGATTTATTAAAAAATAATTCATTTTTCAAATGGTGAATATTTGTATCAATTTGTTATTTTCTTAGATTTTCCTCTATATACATGTCAAAATATGGCACTGAATCCTAGCTATACCCTAAAAACTTCATAACAAAGAAAAGACTTTAAAGGCTAAACCTACATGTTCTTAAAGGCCAAACCTACATGCTTTTAAAGGTCAAACATACATACTTTTAAAATTTTAATGGTAATTTTCGTGTTCTTTGGCCTAAATAATAATAATAAATGTGGGTTTCAGCCTGCGGTGCTCCAAGACCTTCATTTCGTAGCATAGTGTAATTTATCTTCATACAATATATAGAAATCTAAATTCTTTATGCATCTGAACCGTCTGATCTCTTGTGTAATAAAATCAATTATGAATGTTTTAACATTTTCTTGTAAATTTCTAAACTTCTTTGAATGAGATACTCTTGAGTCATACTTATCAATATGATTTAGATTTTTTTCTTATAAGATGTTAAATTTAATAAAGATATACGTTATCAAAATGGTCCTCTTAAATTTATTTTGTTTCATGAAATCCATTTCAATATATTTATTTAGCCTAAAATTGGTTTTATAAAGTTCCGAGTAGAATTACAAATATTTTTTTTAGAATTCATGGGTTATGGCTAATTTCAAAATATTTCAATTAAGTTTATTCCATAATATTATCAAAGATTAGAGTGAATTATCTTGTTCTTATTTTTGATTTCCACTCTGTGCATACAATTTAGGAAGATTAAGTTAAATAAAGTAGTCAGAAATCTGCAAATTGAAAAATACCCTTTTAAGTTGGTACTGTATGCTGGTGAGCTTACTTGATTGTTGTAAGTATTTGAGGAAGAAATTGTACAGTCTATCAAAGTCTCGTTTGAGACCATTTATAACTTCAAAGATGTATCGGGTCTCTCAATAAATCTTGAAGAGACACAATTTATTTCTAATTGTTAAATTACCTTGAGGGTTTCTTCGAATGAATTAGAGATCACAAGACGCCCTCGAAGAGGATTCTAATTTTTGAGTCCTCACCCTCTA
The DNA here is from genome assembly GCF_016086655.4 of Lepeophtheirus salmonis. Lineage (NCBI taxonomy): Eukaryota > Metazoa > Arthropoda > Copepoda > Siphonostomatoida > Caligidae > Lepeophtheirus > Lepeophtheirus salmonis. Next base: position 12,928,967 of record NC_052142.2, read on the forward strand.
TATTTAACGAACCATAGTAAAAGCTGTTGTTCGGGATGGGGACTTGGTTCCCCTTGTATTATATCAGAATGGAAGTCTATAAACATATTTAGTTTTAAAATTGTTTTTATCAACTACGTATTTTTTGGGAAAAGAGACCTAAAAACAGTTTCTTGAAAGATACCAGACGTTGTTTTTTTAACAGATTTCTATGGGTACGTTGTAACTATTTAAAAAAGCAGTGGATACTTTTTGAAGTAAATGGGATTGTTTTGGAGCTCAATATTGAATTTTTTTTTCCTCTACTGAGAATTGATAAGCCTGACAATTTCAATGGCAGTATCTTTAGTTTCTCAACTAATATAGTATTACATCTGTTGGTCCATTTCAGGTACAGAAGAATTTCCACATTTAAAATTTTCTATTATGTTTGAGAACCAAGAAGATAGTCGTTACAACGAAATGGGATATTATTCAACAGCGCCCCCCTTCCCTGTTCCTATGTATATTACTTTAGAGAGCCAACGAAGTAAGTTAGCCGTAGAACCTTAATGCAGGGCCAGGGTCAATGACCCAACACAAATCGTAGAAAAAAGACTCAATAGACTTAGACTCAATATGAACTTAAAGTAGCTTCACTCATTAATAATTATGAAGAACTTGTTGACTGACTCACACCAAAAATGATTGTGCTATATAATTTCGATATCCTCATTTTATACTAATAAATCGAATGTAAGTGTTGGTGAGCTCTTGTCCCTTTGGTGTAAGTCGGAAAGGGAGTCTTTTTTCCATCTTCTCCTTTACAACCCAAAAATGGAAAATTGGAATGGTTAAGTGTTTGATTCTTGGAATGTAGTTTTGAGCCCCTCTGACTGGCTTATTGTAACATCCCCTGAGCTTCAAGAGTCTTTTTAAATTGAGTTCCTAATTGCGAAAGTCCGAGTAATTCTGTATGTGTTTAAGGTTGGTGAAAGCAGAACTGCATCAGGCCTGAAGGCTTTCGTGTCCAAGCAGACATAAGTCCTACAAAAATCAACGATTAGAGATTTCCTTTGGAGAACTAGATAACGCCAGGACTTGTAAATTATCGGTTATTGGTGTGTATATCTAGTTGAACAATAAACTTGTTTTGGTCATTGCACCTAACGGACTCAATGGAAAGAGCGGACAGACCAAAAATCAAAAACAACGACCTAAACATAAGGGGAATAAATAAGTTATCTCATCTACGCATTCAGAAGGCACTTTAATATACATGGACGTTGGATAATTTTCAGAACGAACAATAAGTTGTATTTATGACATATAAAGTTATATTGATAATTGTCTAAAGATTGTTATCATTTAAATTCTAAAAAATGGTCACTTCAAAATCGAATCAAATATCAAAGAACTGTTGGAATTACTTTTCTGATGCAATTAATTTTCCTAAATTATGAAATTTTAAAAATAAAAAAATAAAATAACATAATTTCCCCTAATCTTTTCTAATATTAAAACAAGCGATCGGATAAATTTAAATAAACTAATTTGAAATTAGCCACAACTCATATATTGTAAATAAAAGGTAGCAATTATAACTAAATGAAAAAAGTATAGGACTAATTGACAAGTCGAAAGGGATTTCAAGATACAAAATAAATTTAAAATGATCATCTGGATATCATCATATACGTATCGAATATTCACATTCTATGAAGGAAAAAAATAGTCAAATTGATACAAAGTTTAAGTCAGTAATATTTAATTCAACAATGCGTTTAAATTTACAATACATTATTAAAACGTATAATTCCGTCCATTGTACAAGGAATTATAAGGCTAAGATAAATTGTATGAAATAAAAAGCCTTGACAGAGGTTCCTATATTGTCCTTGCCTTTATTTAGGAGCTAGAAAGTAATTATTCATAAACAAAAATTGTCATTCACTTTCATTAGAAAGAAATGGTAGTCACTTTTCTAAAAGCTCATTGTGATATTTTATATAAATCTATAATAACAAAATTATAATGTGCATACGAAATAGGTAGGGCGATAGTGAATTAGCATTACATTCCGATAATATAACTATAATATCGTTTATATACAAAAAGAAACATAATTATCTGCCTCCACCGTTTTTGCTACCTAGCAACAGTTTTTGTTCTCTTCTAGCTCTTTCTACTATTATAAATAAGAAGTCAAGGGAATATTTTATTATTCAGTTAATTCGTTTTGGATAAACACAATGAGTATTCAATCTGTTCAATATTTTTATAGATATTAGCACGAAGAGAAATTGCATTAGCCAGTTAATCGTCTTAGATTGTTGCAATTCAAATGAACACTTATGAGAATTTAATCTGTTAAATAAATACAAATAGTGACATTGTATAACTAATATTTTGAAGTACCCATTGCCCATAATCATCCTATTGAAGCATTGTATATTAAGCATGATACTAATTTATTTGGAGGCAAAGTAGTTTTAAAGTTGTTATATAGTTGGTACATGCATTTCGCAATATTTCATTTAGGCAAGTTAGGTGTAGGTTGGTTTATTGACATGGGGTTGAACAGTGTATAATTTAGTAAGGTTATTATTAAAGTTGATAATATTGTAGAGAAAAACGCTTGCAAGGAGAAGGGAAAAAAAAGACATATGGTATCATTGTTTAAAATACTGATGTGATTATCATCTGCCTGCTTTATTATAATTTTTGAGGGTATAACGAAGGTATTTATTAGCAAAATGTTTAATGCAGATATACTATATATAATTGACTTCGACGTTTTTTATCCGTCACAGTAAATTTGAAAACGTCACACTCCATGAAATTGAAATTCATTATGAACCTAATTCTCAAAATATTTAATGAAACGATAAAGTAGAGTATTTCGAAATATATTTGAAGTTCCAGGTTTAAAAAAGAAGGCTTTAATTAAATATAATCTACAGAATAAAAAATAAACCATCATACATTTATGTTAAGTATACAAAATTAAACAATTGGAATCATATAACTAATAACAATAAATTTAATATACAGAATATTGAAATAATAGATTGATCCAAATAATATTTTCATGTTTTGACATCGGAATCAAGTTATATATGTCATAACTTTAAATTGCAAAACACAAGCCAGACGGAGAGTTTAATCAAAAAGATAATAACCCCTCTTCTTCTTGTGGAAGTTGCTTAATACAATTGTGCATAAGATAGCTATATCTCTACTGATGAGATCTAACTAATTATTAAAAATAAAGTAAATGTCAAAATAATAAAATTAGACAATAAATATACTAATCAAAAAAATGTTAGAAATAAATCCATCTTAAAGATTTAGAGCAAAAGCTAATTATGGAGTAATATCCAGCGATATTACTCCTTATTAAGAGCATCAAAAAAGATTTTCCCCGTTATTTATGCTTATATAATAACATACTAGTTTCATGAAGGATATACACAATTACTAATTATATTGCTACACCCAATGCAACTACCCCTGTTGTTGTGACCATTTAAGTAGTTGTTTTTGCCTTTTATGAGTTTTCTGAACATCATTTCTTAGAGCCTATTAACCATAGCTAAGCCTTAAGTGATAAAAAAGGAATATTTATTGACTATGTAATTTGGAAAACCTAATGATCATACCCAAGTCTTTAAGTGAGGAAATTAGTCTCAGAAAAACTAGTTGTGAACCATCCAAAGCTATTACCCCCGTTTTAAATTGATAGCCTCCACATGTTGTAATAAAACAAGTTAATGGACGACTTTTTTTCTTAAAGCTCCATTTGAAAATATTAATTTGCAATTTTCGCCACTGTAAAAAATGGCGTCTGGAGGGATTCCATAGGATAATAAAGTTGTTTATTAAACACATTCAATTTTCTTGGGTAGACGTATGGGATTAACCCAATTAGTTGGTTGTATTAACTTTTCAATTGCTCCATTTTTTTTTTTTGTGAATCCACCTCATTTTTCGTCTCTTCTCTCAAAGCGTATCTATTGGTCTAGCTCAACTAAGGTAAAAGGGCTTGGCATTCTCTTGTAAAATTATTTTTACAGGGTCACATTTCATAGGCTTCAACATTTTACCGTCATCGAAAACATCTCCAAACTCCTTAAAAAAATATGTAATGTTAATCTCCGATGACTACGTTCGGTTGGACAAAATTTCTGAAGAATTGGATAATTTTTTGACAATAGTTCAAATTTCTTCGCCACATACCAGGGCATAAGTATTCCCTGAGTACCTGAATAGACAAACATTTAATCCACCATGAACTTTTTGTTGAACCTGAATTTTGGAATGACCTTCCCAATGCATTTGATTTGAGCTTCATTGGCTCCAGTGATTGAGATTGATGATACCCCCTGTAGATCATCCACTTCAAGGCGTCAAACGGTTTATTCTCATCAAATGAATGCTTCACATCCCGTATCTGGAATAGACTTAATATCACACCTATTTGTACATTTTCTCGTCCGTACTTCGACATTCAACATAATAGTGGGTAATTTTTTCTTGAATTTCATACTGAATTCGACCTTATGTGACAAATTTTCACTTTTTGTAACACTTTTTCATCTCTCTTGTACTTGCAAATATGAGAGAAGTGTCCCAGCTTTTCGGAAATGAAACATTTTTGATAAAAAGCTGGGACATTCTTCTCCCAGCTTTAATGAGTATTTGAACTACTTTTCTCTATTAAACTGTCTGGAATTTGATCGATGCCTGAAATTCTTGGGATCTCCTGACTTCTTTTTCACCATTCAACAGATCTTCTATATTTCAGAACTTTTTCCTTGAAGAGACCAAAATCTCGTCCTTAACAAACTGTAGTAATTTCCTCGATACAGGTAATCTTCATCTCAAAAAAAAATCTTACACCTCAATAATCTGCTCAATTTGTAAACCTGCAATAATTCTTGACACTCATCGATCATTTACACAAGTATTGCAAAGCTGCGCCCTCTCAGACAATTCCTTCAGCGACATGAGAAAGTCATAAAACAACTAATTCTCGTGTTGATCTCTATTTTCGAATTGAACCCTATCCTCAATTATAAAACGCTTTCATTGACACCATGTATTCCTCGAATCTACAAAACCACTCCTCAAAGTCCTTCAACTTGATTTCCAGGTTCAGTTCCTCTGGTATTGGAAGCTTTCCCCGTTGCACTCATCTGAGCACTTTCTTTAACATTAACTTTCTTCTACGCTGTTTTCCTCTCCTCGATAACACAACACCATTCATCGTCTTTCAGCTCTTGCTCAACCAATCGCCTTCTACAGAACAAATTATTTCGTCACTGAGCTTACTTCGCTCCCCAAAGCTTTCCGAGCGGATCCTAGAGCAAATTCCATCCGATGGATACTTCCCTCTTCTTCCAATTACTCGCAAATAAGTTTTCGATTTTTTGAGATGATGTATTTGTAACCACCTCGCTTACTCCTTAGCTTCCAAAGCTCAATCATCCCAGATGATCGTTCTTTTATTTCAGATTCTAATATGTTATCGATTGCACCATGTGATATTCTCTATATATCTATATTACACAACTAATAATATACATACAAATAGTTTCATGGACAAGAAGCTTGCGATTTTTATCCCTAGCTGATCTATTTTTATAATAACAATTCATTTCAAGGATAGAAGATCCCATTCAAGAGAGACAATGATAACTGATAATAGACCCTCTTATGGCTTGAGTTAAAGACTCTCATTTATGTTAAATGTATCCCTCATTCAGTGATTTATTTTGTACTAACCAGATTCGACATTGGCCATTGGGGATCCCTAGATAAGTGTTAAGACGATCATAGTGATACCCACAAGAAGTATCCAGTTATTTTTTACCAATATATACTCTAGTCCCATTGGAGTTTTAATATCTGAAGTTTTGGAAGAGTAGTAGATTGGCTCTCAGCCTCTAACCACTCTAATTAATTTTATAGATTTTAATTACAACTACCTTATGAATTCCATCCAAAATTAGATAATCCAAAATTTTGTATCAAATATTTTAGAATTTTCATAGACTTTCCGAAATATCACGTGCAGTAACTTGATAATAACTATTTAAAGCACTCAAGACATAATCTAACCTCTGCGCTATTTGATTTATTAACCATATAATATATTGACTAACTAATAATATTTAAATAAAAAATGAATTAATTTTTAAAGTAAAAAAAAGTTTTGTTTAAATCGTATATTTAACCCTACTATCACATTCAGCTACTCTGATTTTTTTGCTATAACTTACATTTATCTGCGTACTTCCAAATTGTTTAAGCGAATATCATCATTCATTTCTGAAAATAAATAAATTTAAAAACAATTGCTGGAAAACTTGAAACTCAAGGAAAAATGTATCATTTAGGTCAGCCAAAACTTATATCACGCCATGTTCCAAGAATTCTTGAATCCTATCATTTGTTTGATTGATTTGTCTCTGATGCCTGATTAATTCAGTTACTCTTTCAGAGCGAAATTTTATCTATCTTTTAGAGGAAACTTTGAAGAAATGGCACCATTCTCAAGCTTATTGGATCATATCTTCTTACAAGTTATTCATATTCGTTATAGTTAAAATGTAGAGGTTGTAGAGGAATTAATGTGAAGATGGTATTTAATTTTAAAGATAAACACTTATGATCCATTTCTTTCTTAGTGCAGGATGGTTGGAAAACTTATTGTATGAAATTGGTTTATCGAGCAGGGATCCTTCTTTTTTGGTGGTAACCGCTCTTGCAGCCAACAGCCGCCGATTCTAATCTACCACTCTATCGTTAATGAAACAATTAATTGAATAAATCTAGGAATTGATTAATTCATTAATATATTCAAACACAAATTTAAATCAGCAAAACTTTTGATTGCAGCTGGAACTAGTTCATTTCTTTCGTTTTCTCTAGTAGTCCTTGGTTGAGGACTAGTGATAAATATTTTATGTCCCAGCGCAATTATAGTATAATAATGATGGCGTATCCTCTTCTCGCAGCGTTCAAACGCAAAAAGGAAAAAAAGGTTTTTTTGACGTCATCGAAACGGCAAATTTCGAACATTTAATATAATATACATATATTTTTTTATTCTTCCTTTCCATTTTTACTCCAAAGGCATTGATGATTGATTACATATGTTAATTAAATATTTATTGTATAAATACTACTGCTATTGAAACAGCTTTACCGTCAAAGTAGAACAGCAAAGTAAAACCCAAATTCATAACGTGAATTTGTAACTATATACAATTTGCATAATTATTTCTGATTTTGATATTTCCAATTGTACGGCGTATATAACCTAGATGCATCTATCCTGCAATATTCCACTATATTTTGAGAATCATCCAAACTTAACAATTGAAAAACGATATATTTTCGCTCCTTCATTACCAAGTCAATTGATTGTCAAAGTGAAGCAACATTATACAAAATCCATTAGACATATAAGAGTAACAATATATTCCTTGTATTTGAGGATACTACACACTTTACAGCGATTCATGTCTGGCATGATGGTTGGTAATTTACAAAGTATCAGCAACGTTCTTGGCTCTGATTTCCGGGACAAAAAAGTCAAGGTTTTCATTACCAATTAAATATAGATAGACGAAACCCTTAAACAACATTTGGCAATAATGTTCAATATCACTTGTCTTGCTCATAGTCTGTACAGAATAGCAACACTCTTTCCTGATTTCTTTTTAATTACAAGCACTATCATCTCTGAAGTCAATATATTTTTTTTTTAGAATTTAGGTGATTTATTACAATTGACTAATACGCCAAGCACTTCAATTTAGTCGAAGAGTGTATTAATGTTATGTATTAAAATAATGATGGTTTCTTCAAAAACAGAATATGTTTTTAAAAAGGGATACATTTTTGTCAGGAATAATGAATTAAAATCCAATCCAGGTAAACATTAAAGAATTAAAAGAGAAATTGTCGCAAATCCCAAGTGTATCTATTGTAGAAAATCTATACTTAGATATTACACTTGAACTTTTCAAAAATAATATCTTTAAGCGATAGAAAATTAAGGGGTATACATCAAATTTAGAGAATTGGCACCAGAAACCATCAATCACAATATAGAGATTTAAAAAAAAAAAAGCACTTATATCCTTAAATTTGATTCCAGGAGGGTTTTCAGCGTGGTTTTTGTACATAAATGTACCAAAAACATTCTGCCTGACGAAGGGTAACGTCACGAATATGATAATCAAATGGGACATTGGCATTTACTATGAGGATTTTGAATGACTCAATAAGTTTAATTATAATAATATTAATAAATAATAAGAAATTAATACTTTCATTTTAAATAAAACATATTTTTACAGCTTCATCCACCAATTTAGAACGGTTCCCATAGTTTAATTTAACTACCTAAAAATGTAAGAAATTAAAAATAAAAACTAATTAAATAATACTAATGAGATTATACTTATATTCATAATCTCCAACGTTTCATAATTCAATGTTCCACTTCATTATCATAATCCTCCATCAAACGGGAACTTTTTGTTACATCTATGTTGAACATCACACTCAAGACTCTCTCAAACTCACTGTTTTTGTATTTTAAAAAATCACTACTGTAATTGATGGTTTCAGGTGCCAATTTTCCCAATTAGATGTATCCTTTGTTTGTCTCTATCACCTCCAGACATTAACTTTTGAAGGGTTCTAATGAAATATCTAGGAATATATTTTCAACGATAGTTACACTTGTGAGTAGCGACAATTTCTCTTATAATGCTTTAATAGCTACTTGTATTGGATTGAAATTGTGCTGAAGAAACATTATATATGACAAAAAAAATATGTTTTACTTCTTTTATTGCATCATTATTTTCACCCATGTCATTAATATACTTTTAGACTAATTGAAGTGCTTGGTACAGTATTCCAATGCTTTAAGCCAAGATCCCTAACACGTGAGGATAGGTGTGGGTGTAAGGGGAACTTACCATAAAGCAGTAAAGTTACTTTTTCTATCACCTAAATTTAAAAAAAATACTCTTTTCACTTCAGAGATGAGAGTGTTTGTATTTTCAAAATAATCGAGACAGAGCATTGCTATTCTCTTCCAAATTAATGAGATAAAGATAACCCAAAAATTACCATCTAAAGGACTACCAACACTGCAGTCATGGAATGCTGTCGAGTGTCTGTAGTCTCGTGAAAGCAAGAAATATATCCTTCCTTTCAAGTTTTTTCTTTATATTAGTCAACCCTAATTTATTTTGAGACTCCATGGACTTGTTGATGGGAAGGGAAAGGAAATTACTTTTCCAATGTAAATTTGTATGAACTTAACAAAAATTGGATGATTAACAATAAGGAGTGGAATAATGCAGGAGATAGGCATTTGATTATATCTGTAGTGAAAATTGGAATGCCCAGAATTGGAATTAGTTATGTGACTTCTATACCTGGGGTTGGCAATCTATAGCACGCGTGTCACTGCTAGTACGCAGACGAATATTTACTAGCACACGCAATTTGATTTATTTATCATTATAATATACCATGTCTCAAAGGTTTCCTACCCCTGTTGTATACGGTTCAACATTAATTTTGTGAATTTAGGCTTTACTGTGTTGTTCAACATTGAACATCTTCACGACTATAGTTCCATAATTGCAATAAAGGCACTTAGAGTCCTCGTCGTAATTCCATATATTTTTACCCCCATTATCAGCGATCCAGGATTTCATATCAATACTGAGTACTATATCTCAAGTTTAATCACAATACGACTTAACACGTTTCTAAAACTTCTTGGAATAATAAATGCTTGTTAAGTAGTTAGAGGTTACTTATTTTTATATGATTAATGATTATGAATTTTTCTTCTCAATATTTTGTCCTCAAATATAGATAAAATAATAATAACAGCTTCTAGCATTTTAAGGATTGCCAAATGAAAAATGCAGCTCCTGCTTTTCAGGATATATAATATTCATGTCGGATGAGAATAGTAGTCAAGGATGAAAATCTGGAGTAGAATGGGCACGTTAAAAAAGAAACCGAAAATCAACATAGTAACCCTAAAAGTTTCAAGAATGTTTGGGAGGATAGAAATAATGGCGTTTCATTAGATCAGCTACAATCAGCTGTGACAAACGAGGAAAGCAAATGAACAATAAAATTTGCTATAATAACTCTGATGTTGATCCCAATTCGTCCTAGAGTCCAACAAGGACTTACAATTATAACTCCTCAAACAATCATTATGGTTAAACTCTGTCTTTTATGATCACACACGAATGTTCAATGAGGTTTTGGCTATAATTGAATCTATTTAGGAAATAATGTTCTCCACTTGGGAATTAAATAATACTGACAACTGATCAGTAAAAGAAAATTCGTTACTTTATTTTACCAATTAACAGGTCAGCTAAAAAACCCGACGGATGTTTATCATTAACAATCGTCAATATATTATTTGAAAAATATTTTCTTATTTACGAGGGAGTGAAAGGTAGAAGAATAGATGCCATTAAGTGGTGGCAAAAGTTTGGGTGGTATCCCATTTCACGACCGGCTGACCTCCTTTTTTCTTTTTTTTTTGTCTTCTTCTTTAACGTTTACTATATTTCATAAATTATAAATGTATGTTAATTATTGCTGGCAAATAATAAAGATGGATGAAGCACGTTTCATACTCCAAAAATGCTGTGGGGAAAGAATAAATTATTTTATTTATTGATTTTTCTTTTTTTGAATGTCCTACAAAAGAGAAGCGGAGTTTTATACAGTTATGATTTATTAATTGTTATCATAATAATAAATGTATAATTTAAAATACAATGGTCAGTAATTTCTAGACTTGGACTCCAAAACTATTACATTGTTTACTCAAGGAAAGCCTTAACACAATGTATCCTATATTTATATTATAGTTATGGACTTGAAATGAGCCTGAACGACATCCCAGTACTCGATGAAAATATATAAGGACTTAAAATTCGACTTGAACTTACATTATAAGGACTATTTCCCTACTCTGATTAATGATGTGTCGTAGACTGCAGGAGTGGAACGGACAATCCAAAATCTTTGGAGGCTTTGGGTAAATATTTCTGCAGAAAGGATAATATACCTACTAGCATTCAAATATGGACTCATTAC